>NC_031769.1:67496161-67502741 GCF_001522545.3 Parus major | reverse complement strand
AAAAAAAATTGCCGAACACCCAGTTCTATTTCAGCCGGAGAGCTTGTGAGCTCTCACCGGTAGCTCGGGCTGCCTTCCCTTCGCTCTCCATCCCAGCGCTTTTTAGCAGCTATTATTTTGCGGCACACGCATCCAAAGCAAGGCGCAAGTTACGGGCCTAGAAGGTCGCAGAGGTGTGTGCAAAAGATGCGTTGGCTTGTGGGGCGAGGGAGAAGTCTCCCCCCAGCCCCCAAAGACCCTGCCTGCTGAACGCGGAAGGAGGGAGCCTTCGCCAGCTGCTTCCCCCGCGCAGCACAAAACGCTGGCGTAGCAGGCCGGGACGAAAAAATGTCCCTCGGACCGCAGGGGCTTCCCCGCGGTGTTGTGCTGCTGTCTCTTCCCTGCACAATGCGACCCTCCGAAGGGTCTGTTCCTCCGAGCCCGACACCCTCAGGCCGTCGAGGGTCTGGCGAACAGCACCTCGCAGCCGCTTGCCAAATTGCTGGGCTCCAGCAGCGTTAGCACCGAACTACACTCGAGGAGTTAGTCCCAAATGGCACCGAGGGCTCCCGCTCCGGCCGGCCCGGCCCGAGTTACCCTCGAGAGATCTGGGACTTACTCCTCCGGCCGTCCAAGCAGGCCTTTTTGGACGCCTCGTTAGGAAATGAGGGGGTCTTCCAGTGTCGTCCCCCAGGTACCCAATCCTTTGCTACGGCTACCTGCGCTGCCAGCCCCGGCCTAGGGACAGGGCCTGCCCGCTGCCCCAGGTGCGTGTGTGTAATTTTAAGGGGGCGCAGCAGTGCTGCCAGGGGTCCCCGGTGCCTCCACCAGGGTACGGGGCTGCCGCCCGTCCCCGCAACTACCGGGTAAGGAGCCGGCCCTCTCCCCCCCTCCCCCGCGCCCTCCCTATGCGGCTATTGTTTCGTTCAATTAGGCTCCGCTTGATAAAAAACAATCGCTCGTTAACCCTCGCCCTCCTCCCTCCCGGCTGGTGTGTTGTGAATGGCGACATCGTCTCCCTTGACCCCCGTCTCCTTTTCTGTCTTTCTGTCCCCTGAAAAATGATTCCGCGAGCTCTGATTGAATTTTATTCCTTCCTGACCTGGCCCGTTTTTATTGCATGGACACCATCAATCTTGACCTAACGCGACGTTTGTTTATTACTTTGGAAAGAAGCGAATGGCTTTATGAGCCCCAGCGCAATTAAACCAGGAGGGCTACGTTCACCGTGGCACCGCACCACCTTTGGGGCGGATTCACAACAGACAAGACGCCGGGAAGGCGAGGCAGAAGGGAAAAGGGTAAAAAAAGGTGGGGGGGAAACCTATGCGGGAATGATGACCGGTACCCTCCCAGCCCGTGAGCTTGTGACCGAGATGCTGGATGGAAACCTCCGCACTTCGCCGGGGAGCTCCCAGCAGTTCCCTGACAGCACTCTTCGGGCACGCCAGCCTCTTGCGCAGCCTACCGCGTAAACCTGAGCTCGCCCTCCTCGCTACCCCGGCTGCGCGCTACCTGTGCCCCCTCGCAGCGACAACTCAGCCTCGGACGCCGTGACAGCGCCCATCACCGTGCTCCTCATCTCCCTCCTAGCCAAAAAACCCACAAAAAATCCACAAAACAAAACAAAAATCACCCCAACGCTCCCCACCCCCCCAAAAAACAAACAACAACAAAAACAAAACCCAAACCCCAAAACAAAACAAAAACCAACGAAAAAACAAATCAAAATATCAGCGCATCTCAAAGTGCTGATGAATGTAGCCAACACGCCCGATCCCAGCACAGGGAGATGGGGGAAAATTGACTGAGTACGCGGAGGAGTTTAAATTACTTTACGAATGAAATTAATTGAAAGCTAATGTTCAATTAGCCGTCGCTGTTGAAATGGCTGATTTCGGGAAGTGGACGGGGGACAGCTTCCAGGGGCCGCACCGCAGCTCTCCTGTGCTGTGCAGTGGAGCCATGTGCGCGCCTCGGCTCCACACGCTTTTGCCTACGCAATCGAACGACGTAACAAAGACTGTGCGCTCTTACCTGTCGCTCATCTTTACGTGGGCGAGGACAGGAGCGCAGCCCCCGAGCGTGCATCACCGCACCGCGCCGCGCCGCCCCCCGCAAAACCCGCGCGACTCGCCCGAAACGTCCAAGCCAAGTCCCCAGAGGACAGGGAGAAACTCTAAGCTCGTCCTGCTCCAGCGGCGTATTTTTGGGGAGGTTAGACCAAGCAGTTGGTCAAAACGCTGCAGCCCCAGAGTTACGAACGGTGTTAAGAAGTTGAACCCGGCTATGAAAATAGCTGCTAACTTCGAAAAATCTTTCCCGAACTTCTTGTCTATCAGAAAGGACCCCAGATATCATAAAATGCCGATTTGGAATCACTCCTTTAAATGTCCCCATCCACAACACAGCCCAAACATGTTCTCCATCTGACCTGGCCTGTGGAGGTAGGAAAAGGGTTTTAATCCATGTCCTCTCGACTATTTGCATGCACTTCTCTGCTATTTTTGGTTATGACCTTTGCAGAACATAATAGGAACTGTAATTGCTTTAAGAAGAAATTCTAAGGGGAAAACTTAGAAAGGAGAATATTACTCCTCTCTAAGTTTTCCACAGTATAAGTGACAGATGAGCAAGTACAAGTGAGAAACCACCAGAACCACCACGTAAATGGAATGGTTCCTCAAATTTATTAAAAATAATAATAATAATAATAAAAAGGTTGTTCTGTTTCTTTCATAGACGAAAAGCAAAGTGACAGTTTGGAAAGAAAAAAAAAAAAAATCAGTATGAGCTAAAAAAAATCCCACGAAGCGCCGTGCTAACCTGGCGCCTAAATGACCTCTCCGCAGGCATGGCTGGGGCCAAGTGTCCCCGTTTGCTGTAGTGGCTGCCACCAAAGATGTCGAGGCCTTACGGGGACACCTCTCAGCTGCTGCCCGGGCGCATGTCCCGTGCCCACCGCTGCGCAAGGTCGCACCGCATCTCTTTTGGCGTTCAGGGCAGGCCCAGTTCTGCTGGGAGACAATCACAGGTCAGAAGGGACGCTCGGGTTTACCTCCTGTGTTCATGAGAAGGGAAGCACAAGAGAAACAAGGGTTCGTGCCCCACGCTGGGCCCCGCTGCCCGCAGTTCATGGTGGTCCGCGGGCTGATGTCCCTCTCCGTGCCTCCCAGTTGCGCAGCTCCAGCCCGGGAAGTTTTCTAGCGAGCCCGCTCGGCCTTTCCCCATCCCAGCAGCAGCCTCAATGCCTCATGCCGAAGGCTCCGGCCCGGCAGAGCCCGGAGCTGCCGACCCCCACCCGTGCAATGTGGCGCAGGGACCCGCGGTACACGGCTGCGCGCCTCCCGCGGCCAAGCCCGCACTTCTCACTGCCTGCCGCGGGGACGGCCGGCACTGCTAATCTTATTTTCGTTGTAATCAATTTCTGCGAGGAGTAGGAGAAAAAAAAAGTTATGCTTATTCTTATGGTTATGATAATAATATAAATAAAACAGTGTTTTTAAAACTCAAGACGAAGCACGCGTGTGCGGTGAGCCAGCCCGTCGCACTGAAAAGCAGGAGGTGACCTCCGCCGCCACTACGCACGTCACTTCAGGAAAGGGATCCCCTCCGGGGGCAGAAGATCCCGACACGACCTACCTTGCGACCGAGAGGGAAGTTTCCCTTTGCCCCCTCCCTGACTGCGAGCCGCCCTCCCGGCTCGCCGAGCCCACACCACCCGCCCCCTTTGCAGCCAGGGCCACGGGGTAGCGCAAGTTGCGCGGCCGCCCCGCGGCAGAGGGCCCCGGCCCGCCCCGAGCATTAGCAGTAATTACACACGGCACTTGTTCACGCTACGCGCGGCCCCCCCAGCTTCCCCAGCCCAGCAGCAGCACTGACAATGCAACGGGTTATTAAACAAGCCGGGCTGACAACTGCTTTCCCCCCTGTTTGTATTCGCCGCAAACACCCTACCGCTGCAGACCGCTGAGAAAACCCAAACTACAGGAAAGCCGGCGCCTGATCGCAACAAAAAATAACAGGCAAATAGCAGCTCAATCGCCTCTACCCTCTGCTTTCTTTAAATTTTATTTTAAATACGTGACGGGGGGCAGGAATGGTTTTATTGCGCAGCCACCCCGCTGGCAAACCCATGTGCCAGGGCAGAGGGAGTTGCCCCGCCGAGGGTCTCCTCTCCAGAGAGGGGGAGCGGGGGCTTAGGAAGGCACTGAAAGCCCCGCCGTGCCTCTGGCCCCGCAGTCCCCCTCCCAAAGAGGCGGCGGTGGGCGGGAGCCGCCGGTTTAGCTGCCCCCCGCTCGGTACTGAGAGAGGGGGAGCAGAAAGCGAGCCCGACCGAGAACAGGTAACATTCTGTTTCCCTTCACTAGTGAAAAACGGGGAGCAGCAATTAAAATATGTCCCCGGAGCGAAGGCGCCCAACTTTGCTCGTCCGCCTCATCAGCTTTACCACAACCGAGCGATGGAGTGTTTGAGGTTCTCCTACCCAACTTAGCAAACAAATAAATGTAAATAAGGCCGGTAATCTTTGCTAGCACGAAGAGGCAAAGACTATACCATACTTAAGTAAACTAAGCCAACGTGTTCTAAAATGACACATTACCCCCCAGTTCATTTCATCTGCCGAAGGTGTTTTCTAAACATTGGACTATTGCTTTGGAAGGGAAGCACAGCTCAAAAGCGAGGTAATAAGGTTGAACTGTAAATACCTTTGTATTTATTTACAGCATAACCCTTAACAATGCAACAGCAATTACTGCTAAGTGTTGCCTTTAGATAAGAGATTCTGATAGGAAACTGTATTATCTTGGAAGCAAATTTTAGGCCTTAAATATCTGTAATCAAATAAACTTATTTCCAAGTCTGACTGACAAGGCTGATTCTTTTAAGTTAATGGATTTATTGCATTTTGGTGGTTACTTACAAAAGGGGAGGGTGATCCCCATTGGCCATAGGTTCTTAATACTAAATTGTCCAGAAGATAGGATTCTTGATATGACAAGATGCCAGTCTGTGCAGCACTCATTTGCTACCCTGGTTATATATATATATATGTATGGGATTTTTTTCCGATTTGAGGAAAACTGAGGGAGGTAAGAAGACAAAAAAAAAAAAAAAAAAAGCGCCAAAACAAAAAACAAACAAAACAAAACCCACAAAACCGAAAAACTAAACCAAAACAGCACCCAAACAACTATATAAGAAAAATCCGCCCACAAAAAAAATATTTTAAAAATAATTTCGGTCCGAGCAACTGAGACACAAACCAGTGAAGTCCCTGAAGGACGGGAGTAATGCAGAGCTCTAAAGGTGTAAGGGTAGACCGTACAAGTACCCATTAACCCATTTACTCTTTTTTCCCCCCTCTGAAATAAAACAGTACTTTATGTATTAGAGAAGCGGCTTCACTGATGTGACTGCATGCTTTGCTATCAATTCTAAGAAGCAGTGATTTATATGCTGGCATTATATTTAAGAGTACACGTACGACAGATTATTTGGCATCTGCTATACACTGGAGTTTAAAAAAATATGCAATGCGTATATGAAACTATAAATAAATACGTAATCCTTTCTTAAATATAGGTACATATGTAAATCCTAGATATAAATACATTTGAAACACACACAGAGCGATCGATAGCTCGAAATATACAGTTACACATGGTCTGGAATCTAGTGCATGCACTTCTACTTTGGAGTTATCACTTAATATATCCTTACATAGGCATATTATTTAAAACAACGTAATGTCGCCATACGACTGTGTATGGTCAAATGTTTCCAGGTCTTGCCATTAATTGCTAAGTAAACGTGTTTGTTTGTTTGCCAACTCAGAGCTGCCATGGGAAAGTATTTTTTTCCTAGCGGATAAGGCGAGCTGACTAAGTGGAACATATTGCAGAAGAGACTGAAAAGGGATTTTTCGACCTGGCAGTTCCTAAATGGTCTTTGGAATTTGTGTGGAGGGGAACAAGCTGTTCCAGCTACAAAGTCAGTTATGAAATCCCTTTTCCCTCTCTTTCTTTCTTTCTTTCTCTCTTTCTAAATGAAAGCATTAAAATATACAGACGTGTAAAGGATCATTCCAACTGAATGGTAATTTATTAATAAACAAACAATGCAATACCTTCAGAATATTTTCAACAAAAAAAAAAGAAAAATATTGATAGAATAAGATTAATACAGTTTCCCTTTTTATATATAGTGAAAAAAAAAAAATCAGCGTTTCAGTCAATTTTAACGTCACTTTTCAGGAAAGGGGGAAACACTTTCTGGCGTTTGGTCCGCAACATCCAACTACAAATTAAAAATAAATTACTATGTCGCAATTTACATTTTAAAACAAGTCCTTGTAGAAGAGGGAGTGGAGGGGGAGAGAAGCTGGTACTCTACGCTGGACTTTTCGCTCCCTTTTAAACGCGGGGCGTGACAATACCTTAAGGGACGGGGAAGAGCGAGAGGTGGGGGACGAGAAAAAAAAAGTATTTCTCAAAGCAATTAGAAAAAAAAAAAAAAACTTACGTGTTATTGGAGTAACACTGTCCTTTAACAAACCAAGACATGCTTTGGGGCTGTCTCTGTACAAAAGCTTTTCGCG
>NC_031769.1:67493627-67494903 GCF_001522545.3 Parus major | reverse complement strand
CGGCGTCCTTCTTCTTGAAGCGGCGGCGGCGGCGGAGGAAGCTGCCGTTCTCGAACATGTTGTAGGAGTCGGGGTCGAGGGTCCAGTAGCTGCCCTTGCCGGGCTTCTTGTCGTCGCGGGGCACCTTGACGAAGCACTCGTTGAGGGAGAGGTTGTGGCGGATGCTGTTCTGCCAGCCCTGCTTGTTGTCCCGATAGAAAGGGAACCGCTCCATGATGAACTGGTAGATCCCGTTCAAGGTGATCTTCTTATCGGGAGCGTTCTGGATGGCCATGGTGATGAGGGCGATGTAGCTGTAGGGCGGCTTCACCATATCCTTGGGCTGTGGCGGTGGCGTGTAGGGCCCGTAGGCTCGGGCCATGCCGGCCGGGTACTGATCGTGGGCCGGGTGGGAGTACATGCTCATCGGGGCCGGCATGGCCGTGTAGCCCCCGCCGGCCGCCGCCGCAGCGGCGCGGTAGTAGCTCTGCTCTCCGCCGAGGTACGGCACCACTCCTAGGGAGTTGGGACTGGACACGGAGTAGCGAGCCTGCATGTCCTCCCGTCAGCTTTCCCCCACCCTCCCCGCCGGACCAAACAGTGCGTCCCTTCCCCCTCCACCCCTCCACCGCTCCGCGGACCGAGCTGGACCGGGCGGCCGGGCAACCCCCACCCCCCCACCCCCCCGGCGGAGCGCGGAAAAAGGGAGGAAGAATAACCACGGCAGCGCCGAAAGCCTCCTCTTCTTCGCCCAGGAAAGCCCACCGGCGAGCTCCCGCGCTCCACGCGGAGGGGGAAAAAATTTCAAAAAAGGGGGGGAAAAAAGAGGGGGACAAAAAAGGGGGAAAATGTTTTAAAAAAGAAAACGGCGGAGGAAAAAAAAAAAAAGTAATCGCAGCGGAGAAAGCAACTTCCAAACGCAGAAAGAGTATTAAGAAAATAAAACCTTTGCAAAGAGGCTCCCACGCTCCCAGTTCCTTGTTCCACGGGGATCTGCAACAAGTTGTCTGCAAAGGAGGGACAAAAGTAGAGGGATGTGTTTTGTTGGCTTTTTTAAGCGAGCAGAAGAAGAAAAAAATCCACCTTCCCGATCTCCCAGTGCAAAGTTTCCCTCTCTCTCTCCCTCTCGCTTTTTTTCAGTCTCTTTTTCAGTCGCAGGCTGCTTTGGGAAGCATCGGAAAAACTCCTGAACTTTTGAGCATCCGTCACCACGGCGAGAACTTTTTTACGCACTTACAGTTTTCTCCTTTTTTTTTCCCTCCCTCTTCTCTCTCGGTCTCCTTTTTTTTTTTTTTTT
>NC_031769.1:67393823-67493437 GCF_001522545.3 Parus major | reverse complement strand
AAAAAAAAAAAAAAAAAGAAAAAAATACCCGCGGCAGCTACGGGAGTTGTAGCGCTCGGGGACCGGCCACACACACTCGCCGACACACGCGGATGCCTTGAGCGCTGCGGAGCCCCGCGTTCGCTCGGGCCGCTGCGCACCCGCGGGGATCCTCCAGCGCCCGCGCATTTTGCGCGACAACCCCGCCCGAGCCCCACCGCCCCACACCTCGCTCGCTCGCCGCACACCCGCGTCCTTACGCGGTCTCCCCCGCACACGCACCCCGGGCACACGCACCGTGTGCATGCCCTCGCCAATATATATGTATATATGTATATATGTGTGTGTGTATGTGTATATGTGTAAATGCTTCCCCCGGAGCTCCTTCCACCCACGCGGGCACCCCGCGCTCTGCCACGCGTGTTTTCCCCACGAATGTAACTTTTTTGTGTGTGTGTGTGTGTGTGTGTGTGTGTGTGTGTGTGTGTAAGCTCCTCGGTCTATTTTCTCTGCACGTTCCGGTCGGGCTCTCTCCTCCCATTCCCTCCGGGCTGCCGCTCGTGTCGGCGGGCCGGCTCCATGCCGGTGTGCCGGCTCTCTCCCTGTCCGCCCCGGCCAGAAGCGCACCCCAGCTGCCTTCCACCCCCCACGCCCGCGGGGATGGCGAGGAAAGTGCGTGGAAAGTGTGCGTCTATATGTGTGTATGTGTGTGTGGTGGGATGCCCCTGCCCCAGCAGCACCGCCCTGCCTGCAGCCAGCTGCCTGCCTGACCAAACGCTTCTGAAAAGATTGCATTCCTCCGGTTGACAAGGGTTTGACGAGTTCTCCAGAGCTCTTTTTTATTAATCAGCCACCAAGGGCTTTCCTCCCTCTGTCTGCAAATGTAGCGCCCACTGCCTCTGCTGTTTATAAACACGGGCGCGTTTCTCTGAACGGGGTCTGTAGCTTGCCCCTTCAGGTAATCTTTTTACGTGATGGGGGATGTGGGACGGAGAGGGGATCCTTGCTTTATCTCTTTACCCATTTGAGACGGAGAGGGCATAATTTTGTTCGTAGTCTACTTCAGAGTGGATTCGGTGTTATGTCAGGTGTGTCAAAAGAAATGAAAAAGGCGGGGGGGGGGGAGAAAAAGAAGAACAAAATGGATGTTCCCTTAACTGCTTGGCCGGTTCTGCTCTGAAGAAGCAAGATTTGCTTCGCCTTTGTCTAACTATCTGAAATCACATTTGGGCTCTAATCAGAATAAGACTTTAACGGGAACGGAAAGGGAGCAGAGAGAGAGGACTTGGTTATTTATTTTTTAAATTTTAATTTCAATTATCTCTTATATTTGAAGAACGAAGATTTTCTTTTCGTACTTTAAACACGGGTGAAATTAGTGTATATTGCTTCACAATAGTCTATTTTACCAGTACTTCAGATATTCGAAATACAACCTAGTACTCTTCACTCGCTTTGTAGCCCATAGCCCTGAAACTTCATTAGCGTTAATAATAGATCAGCTAAGAGGATCACGCTGAAATCTATTTTAAGGGGTGGAATTTGTGCGGGAAAAACGTGTGTGTGGTGCGTTTGTGAGACGAATTACCCATCCTGATCTTATGACACTAAAAATACGTTAAAAGACCCTTTTGGCTTCACTGATTTGAAACACCCTTTCCACACTTTTTACTGTGATCGATTGCTTTGGGGATCACGCCTTTGGAACTTGTTAAAGGCGCATCGTTTGCTTGGTGGTATTTTAGCAGGTATGGCTCTTCGCCTGAAACAGCGAACTGTTGGTTATGAATAAAAAAACAACAAAGTATTTAAAGTGGGATTCAAGTCATGTGAAGAAGGTAATTTATGTAGCTTAATATCTGCTCCTTTTCATATTCAAACGTAACGGGTCTCCTTTTGGTAGTAAATGTCAGTTCTTTAATGGTGAATACATTATCCCGTTTAGCCTGTTGTATTTCATCGTCTGGAATCTTTCACCTGCTCCTGCCTAATTACACTTTTTTCCCTTTCCTCCCACCACGGCAGAATTAATAAATGTGCAAGCACTGGACTAGATGTCAATTCCAACACTTTATATTTTCAAAACCTCTTTCTTGTTTTGCTGAGGGGGGAAAAAAAGGAAAAGGAAAAAAAAAAGGGAAAAGAGAAAGAAAAGGGGCATTTTAGCACGTTTCCATGCAGCCCAGGTCATCCGGTTTTCCCACGGTATTACCTGCCGTTAAAAACAATTTCCGTGGGCTTCCCGCTCTCTCCCTTGAGCGTCCGTAACGTGCCGCTCCGAGACCCGGAGCCTTCAGCGGCTTTCTCATTTTATCTGGACAATGTTGACGGTAGCGAAGCTCTTTCACAGGCAAAGGTTGGAGTAACACCGAGAAGTTTCAGTACAGGGAAGGAGAGGGGGGGGGGGACACATTAATCCGAAGTATTTTGCATCTAATATATTTTGCAATAGCCACTCTGATGCTATAATTGCAAACTGACGCAACTAACGTGTGTTAAATTACAGACCTCAACCCAGCAGGACTTTGGTTTCTCTACTCGAGGCACAAAAGTCACCATTGTGAAGGTTCATAGTGGAATTTGGGGCTTGTGTGTCTGCGTGTTGGGGGGAAGCAACGGGTTTAGGGAGGCAGGAAGATCAGTTTTCCCCCTGCTGTCTTTGGATACCACCCAGAAAGAGTCCTTGGCGCTTGGTCTTCACCCACCCGCTCGTACGGCAGGGCTACCTCTCCCAGGCACCCTGTCTCTGCCGCTTTAGCCAGCCTGGCCTCCGTGCGGGACAGCCTCCCTGGAGGTATCCCGCCTGGCTCTGCCGCAGGAACGGAGCAGGACGGCAGCAGCCTCGGCCTCCGTGGGCCCCCTGTCCCGCAGGCCCCCGGGCGGCGGACACGGCCGCTGCTGCCTCCTCCCCGCAGCCGGGCGGGGGACGCCGGTGGCGGGGCGGGAGCCCCTATGGACAGACCCAGGCCAGGGGAGCCGCGTTTGTCTTGAAACCCTCCGAGGATTCGCGTGTGTGGTCATTTACAACATTATTTAGGAAGATGTCAGAAAGAAAGATGACATCGGAGCGGTAGGCGGCGGGACTACCATTTGACCTGGGCAAAGCCCAGGTGGACCCAAACAATTCGCTGAGCATTGTTCGCCTCGCTCCTCTCGAAGACCTGGAGGTGAACTGCTTTCCAGCCCCGGGCTGTTTATATTTAGTCGTAGTCAGAGCTTCGCTTCTCTCTCTTTCTTTTGGCTTCAACATCATAGCAGTGTCCCTGTGACTCCGAAACCAGCCACCCAGCCCGTCTCTTTGCATCTCAGGATGCAGCTTTCCACGTTCTTTAAACAGCGGGCGACACCACAGGAGAAAACCGCTGACATCCTTTCGAGGGGCAGGGAGGGAAGTGATCGCATCAAATCTGTGCTTCACCGGTAGAAAAATCTATTGTGCCGCAAGTCTCCTCTCTGTTTGCAGCCGCTGGACATGGGTGACAGCAATCCCTTCTTCCCTCCCTCTCGTCCTTGCACCAGCACCTCTGCCATCTCAAGCCTGTGCAATTAAGCTCTAAATGCACGGTCTGTTTTGCGTGGCACTCAGTTAAGCAAACAGGAGTGATTGTTATTTCATTACCGTGGGTTAACAATTCCATAAATATGCCGCGGTAGTTTTCCAATCCAGGGCGTCTTTTATCTTGAGACATAAATAACACAACTTAATACGAAAATGAGCACTCCATTCCCTGTGGCATCTTTAGCCTCTCGTTCTTGGCTGAGAAATAAATTATGCTTTGCAGTAAATGAGGCAGCTGACATCGGCTTCGTGCCATTCACGAGAGAAATACCTTAATTTCACGTTCGGTATCTAAAAGAATACTATCTAAAAGAAAAGAGAATTTTGCATTTAGTTTACAAAGAAGAACCGAGATCATCAAGAGGTTCTTCCCATGATATTTATTCCATCTTCCCACGATAATTATCGCGGTCGTACATATAATTCGTCTCCGTGACACAGGTTGTGTCACAGAGATGTCGCGGCACCAAGAATAAGGACAAAAACCAGGCTGTGGGAAATTACTTGTGTTGCTTCTGCTGTAAAGTACATTCTGGAAAGTATTATCACACACACACACACAAACACACACACACACACACACACACACACACACACACAGAGAGAAAGACCCGCAAGTGCGTAAGAAATGTTTAATTATTTGGTAGGTTCTGTAGCTTTGGCATCCCATGGTAAAACACTATCATCTGAGCGGCTGAGGGTGTTAAAAATTCACTCCTAAACTGACAGGAGGATAGCCAGACATTAAACTTTTAATTTTTTCTTTTTCTTTTACTTTCCAAGGTCCCCTGTCCCTTTTGTGTTCCTTTTCCTCCCTTATTTCCTTCCTTTCTCTGGGAGGGGCAGCGAGGGCGGAGGTGGGGGCTCAATCCATTGGATTCTCTGGATTCATATAAATGAAAACACACAGGGAGCAACGAAGCTGGGAGTATGAACCTTAGCAGCCCCGTCCTGCTCCATCTCCACCTATTGCTCTGGCAGACGAGAGGAGAGAGAGACTTATTTGTATAAAGGGTTTATTTACATTAGAATGAAGCGACAGTTCCTAGTCTGGGAAGTGATAAGTACTTGGCAAGTCATTAGGTAGCAGATAGAGATCAGCCCCTGGATACATAATTGCCTGCCTTTCCCATACTCGTTTTTGAGGGCTGGGAGCATTCTCGGGAGGGTGTGAGGCAGAAGAAGTGGGGGTGCGGATGGGGGGTGGCCGTGAGGGCGCTCAGCCCCGCCGAGAGCCACGACCGGGCTCTGCCCCTCTGCGGGCGGCCCTTGGCGGGGGCCGCTCCAAAGCCTGCCGCCCTCCGCCGAGGGCTGCGCGGGGGGAGCCCGGCCCTAAAGCGGCTCCCGCGGGGGACAGCGGGACCGAGGGAAGCCGCAAAGCCGCTTGTCCCCGGTAAGGAGCGACGATGCTGCCGCGCAGGGCTCCGCAGGGCTCCGCGACGCCCCGGCGGGCACCTGCGCTGCGGGCGGAGCTGCGCGGGCCGCGGGCTCCCCCTCCCGGGCCGCCCGCGCCACCGCCGCCGGGCCCCGCCGGGCACCTGCCCTCGCCCTGCCCGCCCCACGGCTCCCCACGGCTCCCCACGACTCCCTCTGGCCCGGCACACGCGGGGTTCAACACCCCACGCCGACCCTTCCCACCGCTGCCGGGCTACGGAGCCGCGGCAACTCGGGGCGGGTTCCGCGGGGCGCAGCTCGCTGTCGGCGGTGAGCGCTAGAGCCGTGCCAGCTGTGCCCAGGCCGTTACACTCTTCCCTCTGCCAAGGAATGTCTTTATTGGTTGCCAGGCTTGCCAATACAACTTGCGAGTGAAAAAGCGTTGGTTTCCAGGAAAAGTACTTCTGGTTTTTAACCTCCCCCTTGCTGTCCAACTATCGATGTGTTCAACCTCCAAGGAGCAGCTTGGTTCTGGTAAACCTGGTAAATGTGGTAAAAACGTTCTGGTAAACCCAGAGGCAGATGCTTTTACAGAGTGGCCGCAGAGATGTGTAAATTTACACACACGCATAAACACACACACAGCTACATGCACTCACGGTTTTCAAGGCATTTTAAAGGTTTTACAAGGCATTTATGGTGATTATGTACAATCACTCCAAAGAACTATTCTCCTCTAAGGCTCCTAGGAGCTATAGTAATATAAATAATAAAACTTAGATATCTGCATATGTGCTTTTATGAAGCCACAGATGCTCTCTTTGCAGTTATTTGCGCACTGCTGGAAGTAACCCATGCTTGTTGACGTACAGAAAACAATGCCTCACTCTGCAAAAAATCAAAGTACAATAAAAAGAGGTGAAAGAATAGTTTAAAAAGTAGAGCTCTCAAGATGTAACTATTATTTTCCACAGACGACAGGGAATGCACAAAAGAGATGGTGTTTTAAATGCACCTTGTGTAACAAACACTTGAAACTCACAGCTGTGGGAGTTCCATGGGCTGTGACCCCAGGCAAGCCCCATTTTCTAGTAGGTCTCTGCCCACTATGGCAGTATGACTTTCAATGTCTCCCCAAAAAGTGTCCCTCCTTTGAACAAAGCAAAACAAAGCTTTCAGACTTTCTTTTTAACCAGATGGCATTAACCCCCTTCATTAGACCTCTGTGTGTTGGATACATGGCTCCAGCATGTCACCACCTCACCTGCTCGGCTCACGCCCTAACTCCTGCCCCAGTGAGACTGGCTGGCCAACTGTGATGGCAACACATCTAATGTTTGCATAGGAGGATGGCATCAACCAAGCCAGGCAAGGTCAGCTCCCCCATTTTGCAAAGCAGAAGAGATTGCCAGACTGCATTCAATGGCAGATGACCAATTCAGAGGTGCTGCATTTGATAAATACGCATACAGGTATTTTAAGATAGCATAGCATGAAGAAAAGAACCCTCAATTGTTTATTAAAAAAAAAAAAAAAAAAGAAAATAGAGGCAGAGATTCTTAGCCAAGGCTTACATTTAAAAATGTAAAATGTAATTTTAATTAAATGTACATTTAATTGCACGTGTATAACTGTGGGGTATAAGTGTGGTTTGTCGGTTCGAAGGCAGATTCACAGCTTTGCTTTAGCACACACTTTTGCTCTCAAGAGCTGTAGACACTGCAAACATTGAAACAGTCATTTATAAAGGGAATACTCGGTATAGGACACTCTGGCTGGTAACTTCCATTTAGTTTAGATGAGCTTGCCAGGTAGCAAAAACCAGCGTTTCTCTATTCACTAGAGCCTTTTGGAGAGGTGCCGTGTGACAGGGAGGCTGTCGGAGGCAGAAGTGTTTGCATGGGATGGAGACTGCAACTACCGTAACTGTCCCTGTGGCAAGAACACCCACAGAAACAGGTAATTTGCCCCTCCCACACCAACTAACAGCCAGAAGCAAAAAATGTTAAAGTAACTTACATCATCGTTTGCCTGTATCATTACTAAGGAGGAACTGAAAGCTGTTTTATGAGGAGCAGACAGACAAAACTAGCTTGAGCTTGAGACATAAAAAACCCAAACCACTAAGATACCTGAAGGCATCCCAATTAAGTGATATTACCATCCCGATCAAGATGCAGTCATTGTTAGTAAGCACCCCTGATTTTTAACAGAGATATTCCAATTAAGTAGATTTCCTGATTAGGCGAACTTAATTTAAGTGGAGAGAACAGTGTGGAGGAAACCTGAATGGCTTTTTAGGAGGGCCAGCTTCAGAGGGGAGCTTTGTCACTTGCAACAGAGCACAAGTTGAATTCAGGCCATGTAGCCCAAAATCATGGCAATGCCCCTTTGCCCCGTGCTGAGCAACCATCTTACCTTGAAGACATCCAGCCTTGGTTGGTGCCTCCATCTCTTTACCTGCGTGTTCCCCGAGCAGGGGTAGATCTGCTGCTGGGCATGCCTGCAACCGCCTGAGTCAGAGCATCTTGGCACCTGTTTTCAGCCTAAATCCCAGTGGGATCCAAAAAGTAGGCAGAGTGGCGTCTAAGCACCCGCAGGGTTGATTCAATAGATAATGTCTTGGGCTTTGGGACAAATTTGAAGGGAAGGTTCTTATCAGCTCTGCACCAGATATCTCTGTATTTTACAGGTCTCAACTCTGGCCAGATCCTCGTGATTTTTGGATGGCGTGACTTGAAGCGGCACATTTTGGCAGGAGTCACATAGCATTTTATACTATTGCCTCCCTCCTTGTTACTCAGGCCTTAAGCTTGAAGGTCTAAAGCACAGGTTCTGGAACCAAAAAAATACAGACAGCAAGGCTTCCAAACACTGGCCCTTTAGAAAGCTCTGAGCTGAACCTGCCAAGTATGCTGAGTGAAGGACAGAAGGTTGTAAGTCTTACATCCATATATGTTGTTCTTAATATTCACCATGGGCACACCTACAGCTGGAACAACACTTCTGGATAGGAGAGAGCTCTGCAAAAGAAGGTTGCAGTGATAGTGATGGCCAGCCTGGGCCATGGGAATAGTCTCATGTCTCTCCCATGCATCTGTTTCCCTCCAGAGGCTGGGCATGTCTTGCATCTACACAATAAGGGAAGGAATGTGAGCCCTCCACCACACCTCTAGCTTTCAACATTTGCTGAGCCTGTTTGTCTATTTTGGTTTTGGTTTTTTTTGTTTTGTTTTCACCTGTGACTTTTGAGATTGTAATCTCAGCAGGGTAGGGACTGCCTTGTGTTCTAGATTTGTACACTGACTGTGCCTGGGATCTTTAGCTGATGTGCTAATAATGAATAAGCATAATTTTCTTGGGGGGTACTCTTCAAGGATTCATCTGGACCTGATTTGTCTAAGGATAAAATAGACCATTTCCTTTGGAAGAAATGGGCTCATGATAACCACTCGATTAAAAGGATCTCTTTCTGCAGAGGTGAACACAAGTGTTGCACTCAGTAGTGTTCATCATGGATTTGCATAGACTGAATAGTACATCATGTCCCTCTTTCTCCTAAATTTAGGGGAATGGCAGCATCCATCTAAATGTCTTTGAAGAAAATGATGACACAGAATTTTCTTGCTGACCTGCAGCAAAGGTGTGCTCTTGATGTGTGCCTGTTTTTCAATTTGCCTACCCGTAGAAATTCCAAACGTAGTAGCTTCATTTTGTCTCAGAGGTCTCTTGCTTGTGTGTCCTGACCTTGCACGGCTGCATGGTATTGCAGTAAATCTGTCCAGAAATTCATATTTGAATTAGTGTTTGAAATTAATGCTTAAAATTATTTTATTTTATTTTTTTCATATTCTTTCCTTTTCAAATGAGGCCAGATCCTCAAGCCATTAAATTGAATTGCATCAGTTGTGGCTCTGGCTTGGAGAAATTAAAGGTGAGCACCTGTACCAGCTCAGCACCACCACGCTGAATGCAGTCACGGAAGTGCAACCATGGAAGAGTGAGCAAGACTAGAGCTTGGATGATGATGCTGCTGGATTTCATGTGTGTGCATTATGTGCCAGGAAGGACCATGCACTGGTGTTAGGGAAAACTGCTGGTTTAGGCAGCTCCAGTGTTGAGATTGGTTTCTTGCTCTGAAAGCTGTCCCTCACTAAAGTGCAGTGTGCAACTGGCATAAGTTTTTTCTTTTTGTACAGACTTAAATATGCTCATTAACTCTTCAAAATAATGTTATCTCTTCCAGGGCATTTCCCATTGAAGTGAATGGTAATGTTCCCATTGACTTTAAAGCACAATTTCCTCCGCCTACTCCTTCTTAAAAGACTTAATCAAGCATGTTTAGTGGAAACCTATGAGAGTTGTCTAATGACTGGCTCGCTTTGCCCAAGGAAAAACGTAGCTATAAACTGAAACATGACGCTGAAAACTAAGTTTAGTAGAAAGTGTTTAGTCTAGTGCTGGATGAATGATGGAAGCTTGTATTTGTGAATAATTTATTTGACAATTGGTGCGGGAAAAAAAATGACCGAATAAGTTCTTTGCTCGTTTTTTCTTGCCTGTCTACCAAACTGGCTGCACAACGCGCAAACAAATTGCTAATATTTATTCAGGGGCAAAGAGGTCAGCTTTTGTCAAAAATGTTTTTAGCAGTGGCTTGGACAAGCACCAGATTAGCTTAATTTTCTTGTGTCCTCTGCATAGTAAACAAAGGCAGTTGTGCTATTAGTTACCGAATTCACTGTGAATTTTGCATCTCGCCAGTAACGCTTACACTTTACAGCAAATCCTCTGTTGTAAAAACTCTGCCAGTTCTGGAGCTTGGCTTTCATGCCTGTATAAAACCTCCTGAGACTTTAGAAACCTCTAAAGCGAATTTCTCTTTATAGCCTGTACAGAGGGTGCTGCCCACGGCCAGCCCCTTCTGAAAGGGACTTCTTCTGAGTGAGGTGCGGAGCTGCAGACAGGAGCAGCGTACAGGGCTGATGGAGCAGGAGCTGCACTGCTAAGGAGAAGGTGTGCTTTGTGATCAGGGAGGCTGCCATCTTCACATAGGCTGATGTAAATTGCTGCTGATTGCCAGACAGAAGGTGCTTATTAATTATTTTTCCTCTCAGTGAGAAAGGAAATACAGACAGACGTCGGAGTCTCTGAAGAGCTCTCTTTATTAGCTTGACCTGACAGCACTACCGAGGTGTTTTGCTTGGGGACAAAATCCACGTTTTGCCCTGCAATTTAGTAAGCTTGTCTGCATTGCCTCCCACGCTTCCTCCTACAACCTTTCCCTTCCCCTGTGACACACCCAGGCTTCTTTTTTGCTAGTCCTTCATCCTCTGCTACCTTCCTGCCTTCTCACAAGGTGCCCTATGAGCTTAAGAGTGTTCTAAAGTGAATATGTATTTTAATACTTTTTTTTCCCCCCTCCTCACCCCTTTTAAAAGACAGAAAAATTTATACTTTCTGTGCAAAACACTGAAGGTGCAATCCCAAATCTCTAATCCCAAATCCAGTGCTGTTGCTGTCAGTAGGTTTCAGATTAAAACATGGGCTTTTTGTGGGACTGAAACATGACTGCAGATTTCCCAGAGCACCTTCAAGCCCTATGGGAGTCGGGCAAAGCTGCAGGCTCTTCAGCCCCTCTTAAGCTGGGTCTTATCAGCTTGATACCTGCCCATGGCATTAGCCGCTGCCTGTACTTACATTTATTCTCTTTGAGAGAGTAGGTTTTCAGGTGTTTACTTTACTTTGATGTATTCTCTCCCAATGGGAACAGCCCACTGTTTTTGTGGCTCTGTATCTTCAGAATTGTGTATATGTGTGTGAGAGTGCAGAAGGGGGAGGCAAAGTTGTTCCCCAGCCTTTCAGAGCTCCCACTTCTTCTTGAAAGCTGCCTGAGAGTGTGAAGGAGAGAGGTCATAGCATCATTTCATCTTGGGCCTGGGATCTGCTTGCCTCCTCATGCAGAGAGGCTCAGATCTGGTCAGGGCTGCTGAAGAACAGGGAAGGGAAGGTATGAGGCATACAAATAGCAGTTCATAGGAATTCTTTTCGATCTTAGCTCCGATGAACTCCCAGTGCACCTAGAGAAGCACTGCCTGATTAAATGCTTCAGCCTTTGGCTGTATGTCAGAGACCAGGAGTGCACAGAAATACACTTAACACCATGCCTCAGACTGAAGAGGTCATTCATGGATCTGTCCTCAGACATGACCCAAATTCAGACCAGTCTTATTTGTATTTGGCTACAGAGAGCCAGGTAGGTGTCAGCCCAGCTCCTGACATAATTTGGAGCAGTAATGAACTACGTGCTGATCTCACAACCTCATCCTCCCACCTGTTTCTGACAATAAAGAAGAACGGAGTAAAGCCAGGGGCTTTTAGCCTGGCTGCCCCCCTGGGCATTTGGGCTGGGTGAGTCAGTGCCAGGAAGACAGTGCAGGAGAAGAGTGCAATGTATGGGAAAACCATGGTCAGGCTCAAGCCTTTTTTTGCTGTGCTGGAAGGTCAGCAGGCATCCTTAACACAAAGAAGAGACAAAGCTCCTATCTACCCTGGACTCTTTCAGGGACAGCTCTTCCTTAAACCCCGAGTGTGAACTGAGTACATCAGAAACATGGACTTCAGGATCTGATGCTTGCAGGGCCACCGTGAAGTTGTTTGTCTGAGGTGCATGTGTTTCCCTCTGCACACCACTTGTAGGACCAAGCCCTGCTGTGTGCAGAAAGTCACCTCTGCTCCTCCCGCAGCCAGAGGCAGCTCAGGGTAATCAGCACATACAGAAATAAGCTCTGACAGTGGAAGCCTGGTAAGAGCACAATTTAATTTCACTGTGGAATGCAGCACTCCAAGAAAACTCCCAGACTCAGTTCTTTTCCTTCAAGCACAATCCCTTATCAAGGTCCTTGGCAGCAATTCACTTACAGAAAGGAGCAGCTGTCATGGTATTCCCACATACAAACACAAAAAAACAACCCCTCCCTGCTTTCAGTGCAGTGATGTTACGTAGTACGAATAATTACAATATTTAACACTTGTATCTGTGCTTTTAATCTTCAAAGCAGTTAACGAGCACTAGGTGCAGGTAATTGTAGCTGCAGAGTGATGTGGCCGTCTGCAAGAAAAAGAGAATTGTGTGCATGAGTGCTCCAGTGGTCCTGTGCAGGGTGGGCACTGAGCAAATAGGGCTTTAAAGACCCAAGGACACAAAATCCCTTGGCTGCCAGGGCTGATTTTTTCCTACGACTGATTGCTGTCCCCCTCCCAGAGGTCACTGACTTCTCAGGTCTGTTGGTGGAATCACTCACCTTATGGTTTCCCAACCCATCTCAGTCCCAATGAACTTGGTTAGGAAAGACCTGTATAGTAAACCATGTTAGCTGACCTGGCGTGTTCTCACTGGAATGGATGAGGGAGTGCTTGGATGAGCAGCTCAGCCATCAGACCTGGGAAAATGGTAATTCCTGACAGATGGGCAGAAAAGAAGGTGACTGTGGAGAGACTTGCAGGAGGCCTGTAGAAGGCTGGCAGTGGTGGCTGCTGGCCCAGGAGGTGTTTATCTGACCAAGAGAGACAAGCCTGTGCTGGTTTGTCCCCATTTTGGTTTGTCCCTTGGTCAATTTGAAATGGAAAATATCACTGTAAAAAAACATCACTGCATTTTCTTTTTTTTTCTTTTTTCCTTAGTCTTCATGCTGTACCCATGTAGCTCTTGGCTCACAGTGGAAAATGAAAAAGGGTAGTGGAGAAATTGGTGCTGCTTTTAATGTTTTTGCTTTCAGATTTTTTTTTTTTTTTAATGAAGCAGAAGGACAGAAGACTCTTCGGTTTTTGTGAGCAGGAAGGTCACAAGACAGTTGTTCACTTCTACCATTTCTATGGCCATCTGTCCATTAGTTATTGCCTCAATCTGCAACATTGGCCATTTGCTCTTGCAATGGTGCCCCTCTGTTCTCTCTTGTTTTGCTTTCTTACTAAGATTGCTCATCCACAAGTACTTGGGTAATGCCTCTGTTGTTGCTTAGAGTAGGCAAATGAGATTAGTGGATGCGAAATGCATCCTCAGAGCATGCAGCTCTACAGGGCACCAGCTGCCAGCACCTGGGAGGGCAGAGCATAGCCTCACACAGGGCATCCTGACCATCCAGTTCTACTCCCTGCCTTCACAGGCAAGAAGGCTGTGTATTTATTAATGTGAGGCGATCACTCTGGCAAAACAAGGTGGTGTTGATCTGGTCCTTTCCAACTCCAGTGACCCTGTGAGACTGTGCACTGACTGCTCTGTTTAGATAAGTTTGGGGCCCACGTACCTTGTAATTTGATTTTAAACAAAGCAAATACAAACCTAACTGCTGGAACCTTTGTTTTCACTGGAAATCACACTCTTATCTGTGCAGTATGAATGTCTGTCCTTCCTGCTGCTTAAGAGGAAAATGAAGGTGATATATAGTAAGGTAGTAACAATACATTAACAGGAATCAGTTCACTCAAAAGGGTTAGCTCAGGGTTTGCTTTTATTTTAACTGTTCATGCACATTATCATTTTCCTCTTGAGGACTTGTTTTGGGAAAAAAACGTTCTGAAACCCTGAGCTAGTTCTCTCTTGTGCTGCAGCTTCATTAATAAGTACATAGCTCCAGAAAATGAAGTCTCTACTTCATGAAAGTATTCCCCAAAAGAATTTTTTCTCTGTCCCTTTGGTTAGTAAGGTTTTAGTACTATAATTCTTCCTGTTTTTATTATTATGAATTGGATAACATTTTTTCTCCTAAGAACTCCACTTCTGAAACGAATTGATGAGAAGAGAATCTTTCCATTCTGTTAAAAAAAAAAAAGAGTTTCTAGACCTTATTGTTTGAGAGGAAAGAATCTTATGAGTGTGAGAATACCTCAGAAAAAAAAAAAAGCACTGTGAAGAAACACATGAACAAACCAACCTCTGTAGTTTAACCTTGTGACTCTTCAGTTCCTCCTTCTTTCTGAGTCCTAAACTATTTCAATTGGCAGTGCTGTGGAAGGGGTAGCTCTTCCAGACAGCTGCTTCCAGGCAAGCAATGCCCTGGGAGAAGGAGCAGACCTAAGCTCTCAGCTTGGTAACTCTGTCTCCTGCTTGTACTGTTCTGTGGCAGGACAAGACGAGGGGAAAAAAAATAACCAACCCTGAAATCATCTCCCTTGCTCGCACCATTCCAATTAAGTGCAATCAATTGCTCAATCAATCTTTTGCTCTTAATAAAGTCAGTTATCTTTTTCCTTCTAATTCCCCTCCAGGTTTTTAAACAATTGTTCAGACAGACACAACAAGCAGCTTTTGTAAAGGAAGAGTGTAGGCGTTTCCTTTGGCTGTTTTCACTTTCTGCTTATGATGATGTTATGCTCCGCACCCTCCCCAAATCCTAATCATATAGAATGAGTGTGCTGGGAGCCCATACATATTTTTTTCCAACTGGCATGGACTGAGCACTCTAATTTGATAGCAAAATCATGCCAAAATATTTGGGGGGCGGGGGGTGGGAGCAGGGAGGGAGAATAGACATTTTGTCATCTTTGTGTTGCTGATGAGTCAGACCATTTAAACTAAGGAAAAGTTTAAAAAAGGGAAGTGCTCTCCAACCTTATCTACTCCAACATTAATTTGGGTAGAAGGTAGGAGTGGAGGAAGTCTGAGCAAAGCTGTTCCTCGTTCAAGCTGCCTTTAGATGGTTACCGTTGTCTGCAGGCTGACAGAAGATGCATTCAATTGCTGCCCACCATTGAGAGTGGCAGAGAGGGCGAGGCCCCAGATGTGCTCATCTCGGTTTTGTGTGTGTGCAAAAGCCATGCATGGTGGATGTGATTATGTAAAAAAGACCAGCACTGGCTTCCATTGCACTGCTCTGACTCCCCTGCATTCCCTGTGGGAGGGAGACTACGGTGTACCTGCACAATGCAATTCATACCTCAGTGCACCTGTCCCTGCTAGGTTTAAGTCTCCTATCTTAAAAAAAAAACCAAACAGATAAACTGTTTTTGACTGACATAATCATGCAAGGATTATCTGTGAGTCAGGCTGTGTCTGGAAGCAGAACTGATTGGTCCCATTCAAAGTGGATGAGAAGATTAGATGGAGCAGATAGCAAGCAACTTAAGAAAAAGGGGAAAAAAAAGAAGATGTAGTCAGGAGGGTTAGGAGTGACCTGAACGGGAAGAAGAGGTAAGAGGGTGTGGTACTGTGGAAAGTGCCAGCAGCACAGTCCTCACTTAAACTTTACTTAGACTTTCCTGTGTGTTGATTTTAGCATAGGTATGGTCAAGCCAGGCCTACACATTTAACGGGAAACTGAGGGGCAAAGTCAAGGAAGTGGAGTCTCCTGGCTGTGAAAGTAAAACAAACCAAGTTAGTGGAAAGCCTTGAGTCCTAGGGGCGCTGATGGGAATTACATCACACCAGGGCACGTTTGCACCCCAGCAGCTCCTGCTCCTTGTCAGCAAACCTAAGCTAGCCTCCCTCCTGTGTGCGATGCTCTGGGCCCTGGCTGCTTGTGTGCAGGGCTGGCTTCTCTGTCAGGCTTTGCAGACTGTAGTAACCCTCTGCTTCTGTGTTTGACAGTGATGACACTGCCATCAGTCCCCCAGTAAGGGGATTTGAAGCCAGCTCAGCAGGGCCCATCCTACATGCAACTTCTGTGGTGCAGACATGCCCTGGGACATGAAAAAGTAGGTAAAACTCAGATGAATATGCTAAAGGTGGTAACAGGATAATGAGAGGGAAGTTCTATTCTACCTGATGGGCCATTTTCAGCTCTGTTTTTGAGGCTAACCCTGCTGGAAGGTGAAGAGGTGAGGAATAAGTTTGCTTATTTTATTATCACTGGTCGCAGTCTCCAGCTGTCTCAGTTGCAGGCAGAAGCCTCCAGTGTAGCTCAGAGGAAGTCTGCTCCAAACCACCCCAAATGACAGTGTCTCCAAGGTGCTAATATGGCAGTGGAGCCAGCTGGGTATGGAGGTTTCTCACGAATGCCCCTTTGCTTGGCTTTAAGGATGGAGGAGCTATGCAGGAGCTGCTGTGCTGGTGGCAGGCCAGGAGACAATCTCCTTGCACTGGGGTGAGCCTCCCTTGGCTGGGTCTTCCAGCCTCAGGGCTGTTTGCATTGTGAGGATGGCACAAAGCAGCTTTACTTCAGGGAAGGATTGGGGCCTGGGCCTTATCTCACTTTGATTATATTAAATAATCTATCTGTCTGCCATGTTATTTACATAACTCTTATTTAAATACTTTTACATCAGACACACTGAATCATGAGACTGAAAGTCTAGACGATGCTTGCTAGGCTCAGCCTGCCTTTAACCCTCCCATGTTGGCATCTTTCTTGTGTTTCCCTTCAGGATTACCCTGCTCTGCCTTTGGCCTGTGAGGGACATATGAAGTGCCTGGTGGTCCAATGGTTTCAGAGTGAGCAAAGTGAAATTGCTGAGCTGAGAGAGCAAGAGCACAGAAGGCAGATAAAGAGGAGGGGGGAAAGCAGCAGAAAGGAGGGAGATGCAGTGAGTTGTTTGTCTGGTTTTACTAGGCCAGCTTAGAGTGAGACTGCAGGGCACATGGCTTTGAGCAGACGAGCTTAGGGCAGGACTTTACCCCTGGAACTTGCCTTCTGGCACTGCCCTGGCTGGCTGCTATAAGGGATAACTCATTTTGGGGAGAGCAGAAGAAGGAGTTACCTCATGCTAAGCGTGCTTATAGGTAGAGACTAGAAGCTGGGAATTGGGAGAGGGCAAATGGGATAGAAAAGACATTTGTTATTTTAGAGAAAAGCTAAGAAAGCCCATTCATTTTCCCAGGTTCTGCCCTCTCCCTTAAAACGCATAATAAATTACTAATAATTCATAAATGGCTTGTGTTATGGCATGCTTGATAATTTCATCTGTCTCTCCTTCTGAAAGTACACTCTGAGTTTTCGTGACTCACTGGCACAAGCCTTGCTGTTATGATTTCATTATATGTGATTTTGAAACATGTTTCCTGAGATACTTGGGTGCACTGGAACCAAATTTCTGCTTTGCAAAATAGGAGGATCGAGGCTTCTGGTTCCTCATCTTTCTCTTACTTATAAACAAGATTTTGTCAAGGGCTGCTCTAGCTCTGGCTGCTGCTTCCAGAGGCCTTGGGGACGTCAAGGCTGAGATGGAGCAGCACTTCCACCTAGTGGTCTGCACAAATTAAGGCAATTTCTCCAACCTCTGGGCTTCTTAGTCGGCAACAAAATCTTGAAATTAATCTCTGAAATCGTGAATCTTGCCCTAATATGAAGCAGTGGGTTGCTTGCATTTCAGAAAGAATAACACAGTAATCCGGGTTTTATTTGTGTGTGCAAGTCATTTTTTGGACTTAGTTCCTTGGGAATTGATGTGATATGTTAGATGACAATCTCAGGGTTGGTGTGACAACAAGGTGAAGCGCGGAAAATCATGTATTCTTAAACTGAAGAGCAATGCAATGGGTACTGTGCTCTGCATACAAAATGCTTGGCACTCACCTATGCATCCCACAGCACTTCACACATCTGTATTCACCCTCAGTTTACAGCTGGAAAAAACAAGATATGAGGGACCATGGTAGATACTTCAACAAATGGTATCTTTTTTGTATCATTGTTTTTGGGAGCTGCCTGTGGATGCTGTTCTGGAGGGAAGCTGAGCAGTGAACTCAAGTGAGTAAGGATTTAGCTTATGGATCCAGCGTGGCAGAGTCCTGGTCTGTGGGACAGTGTTCTAGTGCAGATAAATAACCACCAGAGCAACAACCACAGCAGTGCACAGTGTAATACCAGGAGAACCTTAGCCCCTCTGAAAACCAGACCTACTGTCTCATGCTGAGCTCTCAGGGAACTGAGACCTGCTCATCTCATGAACAGATACTTCTGAACAAGTCAAAGGATTGACTTTTCAAGTTGAAAAATCCAAGTTAAGGATTACTAGGTGGGGGTAAATCACACTGACAGCCCTGTTGGTAGCAAAAGCCTTATAAACTTCTGAAGGGAAGGCTCAGGTTTGCTGTCTCCTACTTGCCATTGCCAAGCTGTGCTGCCTCCTTTCAGCAGCTGTTGTGAAAGAGGAACTTGCTGTTCTACAAGGGCTGTTTCCCAACAAGAAGGCTGAAAGGGTGGAATTGTTATTGTGAAGGCTGGGGAATTACACACACGCAGGCACACACAAGCACACACACATATACCCACACCTCCTCTGATTCCTGTGAAGGGAAGCTGTGAGTTCAGAAGTGAGGTTCAGAGCAACTGAGGTGATTCTGCCATGAATGGCAGTATGTGATTGACATCTCTGGGCTGATTCAACATCCAGGCATGGTATGAGGTGTGTTGAAGTTATTTTAAGGTGCTGTGGCCTGCCTTAGGGTATCCTGAAATTCTGACACCCTGCCAAATACTTGACTCCCGGGGGGAGGGGGTGATCTTCTGATAACCACACCCTCCCAATTGACTGCCCAAATGCAATTATATTTTGAAAAGTCTTTATTGACAGCAAAAAAAGGAACGATTTTTACTGGAGGAACACACAGGTCATTGTTCGTCTTCTGCTGTGTGACTCATCCAGATCAAGCTGTCTGTTTAGTGTATCTACTAATGCAGTTAACTTGGAAAACCTAACCCATAAGTGCTTCTTTTGTTTCCTAAAAAACAATCGCTGGATGCCTTTTGAAACTTTTCAATTTTTTTTTTTTAAGCCCTGGCGTGTTTTGGAATGAGAAGAGCACAGGCACTTTCTTGGCAAATGTTCCATAACCTTTTCTGTTCCACCCTAAGACAGTACCTTCTTTTACTGGGCTTGCAACAGAAGTGCTCTACACCTCTGAAGAGAGGAAACCTTAATGGCATGCCTGTGAGCTGAGTGAGCCTGAAGGCTGGCATAGTGTCACACTTTATCATTAGATCAGGTCCAAAATATATTCCTGAGGGTCAGACCCTGAGCGTGACCTCTCTTGACCCGATCCATCAGCACTCAGTCGCGATCCTCCTGGGACAGGGGCAAGACGCAAGCCAGCCTTTACCCCAGTCCCCCCTATCCCCCTGAAACACACAGAATTTATGCTCAGAGCTCCTTGTGTCATGGAGGTGGCTGCAGTGCCAGGACAGGAGCATCAAGGATAAAGATCCACCCCTGCCACTCTTTTCTGCCCATCCATCTGTTGCACAAGGGAAAGAGATCGCAAGAGCACATCGCCTCCCCCAGCCTGTGCAGCCACCTGCATCCTGCCCCTTTGGCACTGCGGAACTGCCCCATGTGCGATGCAGCTGGAGAGCCCTCTGCCCCCAGAGGAAGCACGACGCTCATCCTGAAATGCAGGAACGCTTCAGAGTGTCTTGTTTGGAGTCAAAACCCTTGGATTTTGTTTAGTTTTTATTTTGTTTTGTCTAAGGTGGCTAACTGTTAGCTCCTAAGTTCTTCCAGATGAGGTTTTTATCAGAAATAGGCTATATGCAAAAGAATATACTACCCCCAATTAGAAAGAAAAAGGACTTCAGACAATGCACTTATCTCAGTACTGCTTGGGTAGTTGAAGCAGCTGCAAGAAAGCTAATAGCAGGGTTGAAACCAGACTTGCCAGCAATTTCATTCTTGGCCAGACAGTCAATTTTTTCATGCTTTTGTCTGGCTGTCTCTTGGTAGGGCTGCACAAGAAGACCAGCTTTACTCTCTGTCGTTATTATACATATATTTTTCAGCTGAATTCATCTATGACTGCCATAATTCAGTGGCACTCTGTTTCCAAGGAAGCTTGAGTGACTGAATAATGAAGATGAATCGTGATTCCAGAATGAAAAAGAAAATTCCTCTCTTCTTTGCAGCCCAATCCCAATAACCTGCTTTTGCCAACCTGCCCCTATGAAATGAAAAAAGAGGCATTAATTTGTACTGCCTCATTTTCCTCCGTGTATAGTGGATTTTTTATTGCAATCTGTCACTCTCATGTGCGCTCTCTAAACAGCCTGTGCCCCCTTCCACTCCAGGCAGTACGGAGAGCAGTTATTTTTAATAGAACTCATTTAACATACCTATGTGTTGGTTTGTAGCAGAGCTCACACTCTCTGGACTTCGCTGCAGCTGGGATCCTCCTCTGGACAAAGGTGATGTGTCTTAGAGCGTCCTTGGCTTGGCAGGAAGGTTTATTAAAATACCACAAGTTCAGACAATGCTGGTTACGAGGAGTGCACACGGCGTTGTATGTGGGAGGACTGGAGCAGGGTTTCCAGTAAAAATGAAGTGACTTAGAAAACTCTTCTTCACCCTGGCACATCCCAGGGAGCGTATTCTGTGTCTGTGTGTCTGGTGAAGCCTGCTTGCACTCAGTGCACAGTGTGTGCTTGTACATGGCTCACAGAAAATCTTGGGAATCGTTTAGCTCCTTGCTTGCGCACTGCACAGGTTTCAAAGCGTCCCAAAGCGTATTCTTTTGTGTCCAATGAAAGCCTGTCTCAGACTTTAAGCATAGCAGGGGCCATGGTTTCAGCTGCTGTAAATCAGTGAAGTCTCAGGGAATCTGGTGGGGCTCTGCCATTTTACACCAGCTGAAAGTCTGTAGCCTTTCCTGTGCCCTGTACGCAGCCCTGGGGATGTAGGCAGCAGAGGCAGGAGGCAGCACCCCACGTAATGACAGCCTGTGGAGCTGTAGCACAATGCCTGCTGTGAGCTGCCGAGTTAGTGCTATGTGGTTTCATCATCTGTCCAGGCAAAATGAGGACACGATATTGCAAGACACTTTCAGGCTGTTGCCACAAGCTGTTTTACATGTCTTAGAGTCTTCAGCTGCCACACGAGTGGAGGTCTCAGCTTTCTTTTGTGGTGCTGTCAAAAAGCTATTTCTGATTCCTTTTCTCTGGCTTCTCTGCATTTCACAACACAAAGAAGGTTTCCTCTACCTTTTATTTGATTGGTTTTCAATGCTACATATGAGTTCCAGTTAGTCCCCGGAACTTTTTCTGATCTTGGCGGTAAGTTTCCAAACAATTGATGAGGGGCTTGAACGAGAACTACCTCAGAAGGCAGAAGTCAGTCCCTTCAAAGAAGGCACTTTTCACCAGCCAACCTTCTAGCCCTGTTCTTTTCAGTAGCCTTATAGGACTTGATTTCATGGCCGAACCTCTTTAGATTTTCCTCTGTCTTTTGTCATCTTTGAATTCACAGTTTGAATGGTAGTTCAAAGTATACATAAATTTTGCCTTAAAAAATAACACAAAAGGAGGAAAGCATTTTCAGCTTAATTTATTAAAACTGATGGATTAAGATTTTTTTAAACTTTGTGGCCAACTTGTAGGTCATTTTCCAACTGGGTTAAGGCCACAGATATAGTATCTAGTGATTATTTAATAGAGCTATGCTCACTTGTACATGCTGATCCCTCCTTTTTATTTTTTCCTTTTGACCCATAAAACCCTAGATGGGCTGGGATCTCACAGCTTGATATATTATATATTTGTCTGTGGTCCAGGAGCCTACCTTTCAATAATACCTTCCCAATCCCTTGAGACCTCTGTTAAGACAAAATATAGTTTTACTTTTGAGAGCTGCTCAGGAGTCAGAGTGACTAGTCTGTGGTTATAAAGTATTGTCTGCTTTTGGTTATATGTTAGGGCTCTGGATGACTTTTTCCTGCGTTGAAGTGTCTATGGGACAGGACAGACACGTGAGTCAGAAAACTCAAGTCCTTCTGTCCCTATCTGCTATTGAAGCCAAAGACAGCTCTGAGTGAGGCTGTGAGGCTGTGGGTACAAGTGTTATTTTCACTTGGAACTTAAGTTTCCCAGGCACTTTGAAAACCTTCTGTGCCTGAGTCAGCAGTGCAGCATTTGGCCCATGGTTAGGTAACTACTCACTGATCCTGCTGCCAGCAGCAAGCCAACAAACTCAAACCTTGCAGTCTGGGCTGTGATTTCACTGGTGTCGTGACAGCCTGAAATACAGATGAATATGACTGTTTCAGACGCCAAAATGTCTTCTGTCACCTAAAGATGTACAGTGATCTCCAGCAGGAAAGGAGGACATCAGTGACTTAGGAGTATTGTGGTGTTTCTCTTCATTCATTCATGCCAACTGTATTGGAAATAGTGGTAGATAAAGGCAAGCAAATCGAGTCCTGGCAGCACAGCAACTGCTTTCCTGAGCTTATAAGCTAGGAGAGTGATGGAGATATCCTGAACTGTAAATGGTGCAGCAACAGTAAGTGGCAAAGCAGTGAGTGCGTAGATAAACTGCAGGGGGAAACAAGTGGTAGGGCCCCAGCTGTAGCATGGGCACTTCAGTTCACACTTACCTCAGCCAATTCCCTCTCTGAGGGGTGAGCTCAGCTCAAGGACAATGTTTAGAAATAAATGTGGAAGAAGACAGATGTGTAAGGTGCTGCTTTGAGGTCTCAGGCTTGCTCATGTTCCTCTTTCCCCTTTCTCTGAGTCTCTTAAAAGAGGTTATGTTCCTTTTCCTTATTGCCATTACCTCTGCATGCCTCACTTTCCCTTCTAGGCTCAGCAGATCCAGGACTGCTGTGAGCAACCTGAGGGCAGTCTGAGTTGGAAGTCGAAAGTGCCAGATCCTAGGTAGGTTTTCCTCCTCCCCTCTCTGTTTTAAAGCCTTTTCTTCAGTCATTGCCACTGCCTGAGACACTGCTCCAGCTGTGGAAATGAGCCGGTCAGGACTGTGTTATTTGTGCTGCCAAGTGCTGCCAGTCCTGGGCAGGAACAGGAGGAAGGGGAAGGATGAACCATGCTTTTCTGGGATCTGCTCTTGTCCTTCCCACATCCTTCACAGCCTCAGCTCCTTTAGGAGCAGCTGTAATGGTCTAAGGAATTTCAGTAGTGGGAGGTAAGGTTAGCAGCCTCCCTAAAAAGACAGATGAGGCTCTAAAAAGTGGCAGAGGAGATGTGTGAGAGCAACAGAGTTCAGGCATAGCTTCCTGCCCTGCACTTCCTCTCCTTGCAACCTCCACCCACATGTGGTGGGAAGGTGCGAGAGGTAGTGCCCCAGGAAAGCCGTCCTCCAACAGGGGACATGCTGCGTTAATAACTAGGATGCTGAGCAAAGAACTACATCAGTGGGAGATGTTGCAGTTTTCAACTGCAGATTGTTATCTATCTTCTGAATGTCCCTCAGAATCGCCTGGGAGATTTGTTGAAATAAAAGTTTCTTGAACCATTTCAATCAAATGAGCTGGTTTAGAAGAACCCTGTAGATTCTTTAGAAGAATTTAAATAATTTGAGCTACTTGGGTGCAATGTGCTAAGGATGCCTGAGGACTCTCTTGAACCAAAAGATCTATGGCTTGTAGCAGTGATATGTAGGTAAAGGGGAGTGGAGACTGCAGCTTTTGTGGATGGCACAGTTGGGGCTGGAAGAGGACATTTGGTCAGAATGGCTGTAAAGTCAGACTCAGTTTTAGATCTACTGCTCCTCTTGTGATACTAGTCCTATGCAGGTAGACTGCTTTTGAGGGAATCACTCATGAATTACAACAAAGTGAGGTCTTTCTGTCTGCCATAATTTTTGTTCTGGATGTAACTGCAGACCTAACTGAGAAAAACTTTTTGTCCTTAACATGAATATATCCAAAGTTGAATTCAGCTGCTTCTAAACTTCGGTGGGGTCAGCAAAGCAAATTCTGAGTGTCATTTGTCAAAGCATGTTAGTAAAAACATACTTACACAGAGAAAGATGCGTGGGTGAAGCAGTCTCAAGGAATCTGAGCAAACTTCAAAAGCAACCTTAAAACCAAAGAAATTTTACTAAAGAAAGTAATCAAGTGTATTTACATACCTATCCCAAGCAGACTGGGGGAAAGCAAAAGTGCTGACGGATTTTGTCTCACCTTGGGGAGATCAAGTGGGAAAGAAACACTCAGTATATACCTTCCCACCCTCCCAGGGAGAGGTTGCATCTCAAACCTTTTCTAGTTCTGTGGTTGCCCCATCCTAGAATGCTGTTGTATCATTATTCAGAGGGAGAAAAGTCTGACACTGGGACTCAGTCTATGCTAGTGAATCCAAGAAAGCCTGGCAGCCTTCTTTGGCCCTGGAAGATGACAGTCTGTGCTAGTACACTGCTACACACTCACTGGCATGAGCATGGACCATTGCAACAGATGCTCTGAACAATTTTTGGGTCTGGTCTGGCAATAGGAGTGTGCCAGACACCATACCCAGTAGATGGTTTGCTGGCTGTCACCTTATTTAGGAGGCTCGTTCACTAGCCCACTGTTCTCTGGCCTCCCTCCAACTGGCCTGGAAGTTTGGTCCCAATGTCATAATGGTCTAGTTCACTGTTATGGACACAGTCCAGCTGTATCACAGCATGGGATGTACGTGGGCCATACTGGAATTCAGCATGGAGCACGTTAGCTATTTAATGGCCTGTGCAGGTACCTCAGTAAAGCTCCTGGACATTTGTGCTTTCTTACCTTGGAGGAAGAAGAAATGAGATAAGGGGGTAAATCCTGCTGAGGTGCAACTTGGGAACACAGTAACAGGGTGAGGGTGAAGGTGTGCAAAGACCCAGTGTGTTCAGCTGGGCCGTGCCAACCTAAGATCCTTGCAAATGAGTACAAATCCTAAATGATTCACTGAGCTATGGGAAGAGAAAATCACAAACAAGTGAGTTTTTCGTGGTACCAGCTCATTCCCAGTTGTTTTACAGGCATGGAATACTCTGCCCATGGCAACAAGCTGGAGGTTTGACTGTGTCACCTCTGCTTAAGCAACTTGGGACAGTTAGTGGAGAACGTCCAGCTAGGGGAGGTTAAGCTCAAGACTTCTGTCCAAAATGTGATGAGGCACTTGAATCATGCCTTGACCCTCATGGCAGCATTCTGAGATTTTAACATGATTTATGTACATCCATCTTCTTCATATAGATTTGTATTGCTATAGTTACTGAAGAGAGTATCTTTAGGGCTGCAAGATAAAAACCCCTGTACTATTCAGAGGTGTGATAGTTTCCAGGAGTGCTTGGTTGATTGTGAAGTAAATGTCCAGGACAGGAATTTGGGAGTGCTTTGGAAAAAATGAGACCTTGTAATTGCTTTTGTCCGGCAGACTCAGAGATCAGAAGAGCAAAGATCAGGATTTGCCCAGAGATTGTGATAGAGGCAGGGAACCTGTGAGGATGAAACAAAAGGCAAAGGGACAGGAACTGTGGGACAGGAACAACTGTGGCACTGAAACTCAAAATGGAGGACAGGGAAGACAGGGGATTTTGAGCTGGTGATGGTGAGCCAGGGACAGATAGTAGGCTGCAGCCAGAATAAGGAAGTTTCACAGGCAATTTAAGGCTCAGATATTCATTTGATGTCTGTCTGATGGCCTCCAAGCTGTATATAGGACAGAATCCATTGCCCATGCACACCAGCGGTGATATGCCAGATTCTCTCCAGCTAGGCAGTGACACTCACTAGGATCACTGCCTCTTACCCAACCTCTGAAAGTCTCTGGGACTCTGCAATGGCTCACAGTGCAAGAGCTCACAGTGCTGAGGAAAGCTTTTCCAGCAGGGAGGCTCAGTTTTGCCTCTGGCACACACTGAGCCTGGTCTGTAACACACATGGACTCCACCACAGAGTGATGGTCCTGAGCTATCTCATGCAAGACAGCTACCTTAGTCTAGATATCTCCTCTTCTCTTGCACACCTAAATAAATCTGGGTTGCAGTGAACTGTAATTTATGTATCCTTCTGAAAGCCATAATTTATGTACACAATGAACCAGAACAGAGCATTGCAGAAGATTTGTGGTCATCTGTGGTCAAGTAATTGAACTAAATTCTTCTCATTAGCCTGGAGGAGCAAAATGCACATGCAGCAGTCCTTTAAGGCTTGCCATCATTTGTTTTTTCTATCATCTTTCCTGTTCAGTGGTAGGTGCTTTTCCTCTGCTGTGATCTCCACATCTCTGTGAATTTCTACAGCATTTGAAATACTGTGTAAAGAATGGACAACCCATTTTCTGGGTACAAGATATTACCATTGTCATTCCATGCAAAGTATCTTCCAAGGTAGCATTAGGTTATCCCAATGTGATAAGTAACCTGTCTGCTTGTTGACATATGTAATTATAAATTTGTATCATTTGGATGATGCTTATCTAATTCTCAAATACTTCTCAATTGATTTCCATTTTCACTATAAATTTCTTGTTTTCTTTAATCTCCCCCAGTACGGGTGTCAAGTGCTAATATAATTAATGATTTTTTCTACTTCTACTTCCAGATAACAGCAGAAAATGTTGAATAAACCAGAGCTTTGTCAGGACCCTGCTAGAAAATTCATCCAAACACATCATTTTACAACTCTGCTGGCTTTTCTTTTGGACATAGTTAATTTGTATTTGATGCGTGTTTGTGGGAGCAGAAAGCACTGAGATCTAAACAAGGTAGATAAATCGTTCCAATGAAGCTATTTTCAAGAAAGAGCATTGTGAAAAACAGAGAGCCATGGACAATCTGCATTGAATGAGGACTCTGTTTTGACTTGGGTGGTGCTAAAGTTTGCAAGTTATTGAGTAACAGGGAGTAGGAACTGTGAAGACTCTTGTATTGCCCTGTTTGTGGGTAAAAAGATGGAAAGAATTGCTCTGAGACTTCTGTTCCTGGGCTGACTGGTGCATCCAGAAGAAAAAAGAGAATAAGAACAATACTCATTTGCCCATTCACAAAATTTGAATACAGGCTTTTACTTGGGTTTTTTTTGACTCTCCCAAACATCATCAGCTGACATATTTTCCACTGCCATGTAAAAATCCTGCTTTGTTATAATAAGATTTATAAAAAGAATAAGCAAGACAGCAAAAATATATTAAACAAATAAATCTGGCGGATTAAAAAAAGTGAGGCAGTGCCCATACTCTGTCTTCACCTCGCAGTTCAAAGCCAGAGCTGAGTGCCTCAACAGGCTGCTCGAATGGAAGTCACGAAGAGCACAGATTGCTTGGCAGAGCATCCGCCACACAGAGGCTCGTCTCTCGAGTCTGACCCTTCCTCTGTGTAGGTCTCCCTGCATTTTGCCTGCTGGCAGGCAAGCTGCCTTTCGTTAGTGCCTCCATTCCCATCTAAGTGTGCCCCCTCATTTTGGGCCTGATCCAAGGCCAACGGGAAGACTTTCGCTGGCTCCAGTCAACTTTTGGAGCAGCGTCCTTGAAGGGAAAGGCTGGCAAAAGGGCTGTGTGGAGAGCTGTGAAATGCTCGTGCATGTTCTCTTTGGGCTTAATGGTGCTCTGTGCTCTGAAATGTTCATGTATAAGTGTAGGGTAGAAAAGGAAAAAGAAAAAAAAATAAAAAATTGCTAAGCCAGGAGAAAGAGGGCAGGGGAACCTGATCCTGCATGAACTGGAGTGCAGCTGCATAGCCTTGAGCGTTATTGTGCATAGTAGCAAAAATGAGGCCCAAAAGGGGAACACTTAGCTAAGTACCTCAGCAGCACTACAAGATGCTTACACTAATGTCTCCTCAGACATGCCTGCTGTGAGGCTGGGTGGGAGTATTAAGGGATCCAGAGATTTAATGTTTTATGGTGAAAAGGACCAAAACAAGCTTTTAACTTGCACCTGCACACAAGCCCCCGCTGGGACTGGCATGAATACATTCCTAGCATGTGCAATGCTGCGTGGCCATGGCTTTTGAAGGGCCAGTGGATATTTTCTGGGCTAGCAAACACCACGTTTCTTGGGTTGTGGGGGTGACAAACAATATGAATTGCATTATATGAAAAAGTCATTCCAAGAGAAGATGGACAACAGCACACTGAAGACTAATAGTAACATGCTAGAAAAATACTGCTTTTCTACCATCAGCAGTGATGGAAAACAGCAAGACCTGAAAGTGATCAACAGTAAATATTATGGAATCAATATTAGTCAGTTGAGAATTTGCATGGAGCCGGAGGATTTCAGTAACATAATAAGCAGGGACATTTTTCCTCAAGTGCAGCTCAGGAATTTGAATTGCTCTTCAGGGATGCCATCTAACATTTTGTTCTTTTCAAAATAGGAGGGGCAGCTACATACAGATGCAGAAAGTGGAGGGTAAAACACATCTGTAAGTAGGATCTCTGGGTCAGATTTATGGTATTTCTGGGTGTACTAGGGCTGAGCTGGAAGCATCTCTATTTGTTGCTGTCTCCCAGTGAAGAGAACCTCTCTGTAAATGATAACCAGGGCCTTCCTAGTAATGGACCCAGGACAGAAATTTTGAACAGCATGGCATGTCTGAGAGGAGACAGAAATTTGCTCATGGACTGAACCTAGACTGGAGTTTTCCCTTTCTGGGTTCAAGAAAGCCAGCTGGGGTGCTTGAAGGCAGCTGTCATGGACGGCAGGAAGAGTGAACTTCCTTTCCCCAGACTGGGGGCTCACATGGTCCTTAGCCCAAGGGTATAATGAAAGCTGAAGGAACTGCACTGAAAAACATGATGATGTGGAAGGTTTTGCTGACTAAGAAACATTTGACTGTGAATGAACTCCATGGGGAACCCAGTGTTAGGCTCAATAGAAAATGAGAGGCAAGTCAAGCAAATATGGAAAAGAGAGGTAAAGAAATAGCCCAAGATAGTATCTAAAAGAGAGAAGGAAAGTACAAGTATTAAGTCAAGGGGAAGAAAAATGAATGAAGGCTTGGAAAGAACCCTGAATTAATGGTTACTCTTGGGTGCTGTCATTTTATTTCATTTTCAGTCATTTTCAGTCAATTTATGTAATGCTGCACTGCCTGTCTAGTAAAAATGTACAGCCTTTTTGGGCCTTTTTTTTATATTAGCCTATGTTTGAAATTGAAATTAATGTTTTTTGGCTCTGTTATTTGGATGCTAGCATTTGACACATATCTTCAGGCATTGTTTTGTCAGCAGACATTATGATAATGTTTTCATGGCATGCAAGTGTGTATGTGCGAGAGAGACAGATAGAGAGAGAGAGGGAGGAGGAAAAGAAGAAAGTGCAGATTTTCCCAAATGAGGGTCATGACCCTAAAGCTTAGTAGGTCAGAGTTGACAATTTGAAAAAAAACCCCAAACTTTCCTTTTTCCTTGGAGTGGGGACCAAATCAAAGAATAGCTACAACACAGTCTGCTTCTGCCCTTGGTTTTCCTGTTCTCAGGAGGGTGTTTTTACTGTCTATGCTATGTAAAATGTGAAACCTGGTAGCTCATTACAGTTTAGGGGATGGGATGAAGACGTTTTTCACAATGGAAGGAGCTTTTCTATATGGCAAACAGGTTGGTTCTTGAAACATGCTTCAAAGCGTAGTGGTGCCCCTCCATAATTCAGTGCTCCCAACTCTGTCACGATTTTTCTGTGCAGCACTGGTGCTTTGGTCATTGACTCTGTCGGCACAAGAAGGACAACTGCACAAGGTCTTTGCTTTAACAACAAATTAAGCCCCCACAGCCCAGTAAGTGGAAGAAATTCTTTGGTAGCAAGGGCAGTAGAGGCTTCCCAAAACTGGGGAGAGACACAGATTGTGAGCCCATCTGGCAACCAGAGGGCAGTTGCCATAGATGTCCCAACCACTGCCTTCCCCGTGCTACTTGCTCCAGCAAATTCTGGTGGTTTTTAACAAATGTAGGTTTTATAATATTTGAAGTGAGGATTGAAACAAAGGTCTGGGGGCTGGACATTCAAAATACTGTTGTTTGAATTGCCTAAATAAGGGTTCAGTTGCTTACTTTTGGCACACTATTAATCTTGCTGGAGTAACCTAGCACAGTCTCTGAGCATGCGAGAAGTAATGTGGTGGTTGTTTGCTCAGAAGTATGTATGCAGCTTCCAAGAAAGCCAGCAGGGCCGCACATGTGTGTTTGTGGGAAAGAATTCCCATCTCCCATGTAAAACACATAATTCTTGTACATTCACTGGAGAGACAATCCACCATTCCCTATCCATCAAAATGTTTTGTGCTAAGTGGTGGGAAACAGTCTGACAAATGGCAGGTGATTTAAAACTCCTTTGTTGAAAATTGATGGTTATTCCAAGAAGGCTACAGAGTGCATCAGATGCTGATGCAAGACACAAGCATCTGACCTATCTAATAAACATGAAAAGAACGTGATGTATGAGCCAGCAGAGTGAATGCGGATTGTGGGTCACACCTCATGCCAGGTGTGTCCCAAAACAAAGCCAAGTCTGCAGATCTGAGCAGCCCTTTTCTGAGCTGACCAGTGGATAATGTGTAAAAAGGGTGTGGTGGGACAGGGTTACTGCTTCATGCATATATTGAGGACATTCACTCTTTGTCCAAATAGATACCTACATTAGACAGACTTGATTGTGGTTGGGTGCTTCATTGCAGGAGGGAGCTGCCATGGTTTTGCCTAAGTCCCTTCTTCCTCCCCCACCCTCCCACCAAGTTTGGATTTATTTAACTGATGCAAACCTCAATGACACCTTGAGTGAGATTTAAGTGGTTGCACTTTACTTTGCATTGCAAGGGCCTGAAAGCACCATGATTCTGTAACTCAGCAGAAGGGAGCAGGTCTTTTCCCTGGAGACAGTTACCTCCATCTGAGGTGTATTATCTTTTTTATCTGCTCTCAACAGCTCTCTTACAATTGGTGAAATACATTCTTCTTTCAGTTTAAGTAAATGGTTTAAAGTGATTTGCCTGTTTAGGATAATTTATGCTAATCTGAAGTAGCCATATTTCTACACAAAATAATACCTAACAACTTCTTCATTGGTTTAATGAAAACTCTTTATAAAATAAGGCAGTAAACCAAATAAAAAAATCCCTGGCAGCAAATACGGGAAAACCTGTAAATAACACTGTGCTTGTTTGCACTTTGCAGACAAGTACTTTGTTGCCTTTCATAATACAGTAAAAACATACTCATGTTTAAAGAACTACAACAGAATTGAAAGCTTCAGGATATAGTGGGCTGGAAAACAACCCATGATGCCGCTGAGAGGAAATACTTCTATTTCTTTAAATAAAAGGGAGAATGAAAAATGCTGTACAGCTTGAAATTGTGAATAGAAATTGCAGAAAATTACGATGTGAGTGTATGCATTTGTTGGTGTTGACTCAGAGAGGTCTTTTGGCTCTTTAGTGGCTCACAGCTGGAAAACGTTGAGATAGGGAGCCTTGTTATTAGTTTCTCCTATCATGTCTCATGGGTAACATCAAAAATACAATATGGCTTTATTCCGCTTCGTCACTCCATTAGGTTTCCATTTAAACTTCCATCTAAGCATGAGCTTTAAAACAGAGCCTTGATTTGCATATTCTCCTGTACTAGAGCAAAAGCTGTGAGAGCTATTATGAAAACACAAACGCAGGCTTGAATTATGACCATTTTTAGACGATTCAATTAGCTGCTAATAGGTGTTCACAGTGGTATGTTGTAATGGGAAGTCAGGTTGTAGTTAATGGTTACCATAAGTTAGAAGGGTGTTAAAAACAGCCGTCCTGTTTGGCTCAGCCATACAATCAGAGCTCTGTCTTACAAGTTAGCATGGCACACTGAACAGGCAGGAACCTGGGCTTTAGCTGGTAATTTTATTACTTTCCCTATAGTGCTCAGTCGATATGAATAGGATTGGCTCTGTGGAGCTGTGCAAAGAAGAGCCCAATTAACCCCTGATGATCCTCTGGAGGAATTTTGCATTCCTGTAGGGTGCTTGTTACTGCAATTATGTTTTCCATTATGGATTTTCTTTGGAATGTGTAACTTGCACACAAGAATCAGATAGCAGTGAGCATAACTTAGTTCATCACAGGCATGAAGAATGAACTCGTTGATGGCTTAGAATATTAAAACACAGTAGCCACAGCAGAAATTTAGAGAAATGGAAAGGAGACTCATCATCTGATCTTTCCATCTCTGCCACATTTCAAAGATAATTTCACTATTCTGCCCAAACACGTGCTAGTGTGTTACAGAATGTTCTGTCTTAGTCAGGATATTAAGTGACACATGATTATGAAAGGAATGGATATTACATTAAAAACACAGTGTAGAGACAAATATATGAGGGTATTAACCGTTGCAGGCACATTCACATATCAGCATGTGTAAATACGGTGGGGGTGTGACTTGCAATATGTCTGGTACTGAATCTGCTGATCCTACTAATTACTATTTACTTTTTGTATTACAACAGCATCCAGAGATCTCAATTAATGTTCAGCTGGGCTTCTTGCTGCACATGTGTAGCAAAAGGTAGACACTGGCCCAGTTCTTTCAGTCTTTCCAGATGGCATAAATGAACAGGGATGGAGACAGGAGCAAAAATTTAAATTTAGCCAAGGGTGTGCCAAGCTGAAAGTGTGATCCTCCAGTCTGGATGAGGTGTCTGAACTTCACAGGTGATACATGGAAAGAATAAGGCATTTAAGGCAAGGAATGGCAGCAGTTACATAGCACTATGCCAGCTTGCTGCTAAAATATAGGGAAGGTTTATTCCTCAGAACCATCCTCTTTGCCCAGGCAGAATTTAGAGCCTAAAGACCTTTCCTTGCAGCCAAATATCAAGCCGTGTCCCTAGATGCAAGCTCCAGCCAAGGTTAGGGGACAGCAGGCTGCAAGTACTACCACTGCTGGAGAACCTCCAAACTTGAATCTCTCAAATGAGCATCCAGGAGTGAGAAGGCATCTGCAGGAGATGAGAAGTGATGCTGTCTCTCAGCCCATCTAGTGCATTTCACCCAGGACAGCATAATGGGGAAGATTTGGAGAGCAAAGAGTGAGGAGATTGGAAGCTCCAGCTGTGCTCATCCTCCCTCGTTCCAGACATTTTTCCTCCCCCACATCCCATTACTGGAACAGAGTTCTTGGGGCAGCCTACTGAAAATGAGTGGAGGGCCTTACAAACTGGAAAACATGAATATTGAAATAAAAAGTTAGTGAGTGAATATGCCAGAGGCAAGAGGGGGAAGACTGAGCAACGTGCCTGAGAGGCAATTTAGCAGGGAGGGGCCAGGCCTAATTAGGATGAGGAGGTGGGTCAAGCGACAAGAGTAGCGCTGAGCATGCCTCAGGCTGAGCCTCGCTTTCAACACCTGGTTTATTAATACACAGAGAGCAGTGGCACTGGGTATGGGGAAAGACTGGGTTTGGGGTGTGGTGGTGATCTTCTCTTCTTCCTTCCTTAAGCAAAGATGTCCCATGCAGCCAGGCCAGCACAGATCTTCAGCTTAAGAGGCAGCCATGGCAGGGTTTTTAGTTGCACAATTGCAGGCCATGAAGTTGCGTGTAGGGATTGACTGTACTGGTCAGCCCCTGTAGGGATTGACTGTAGGTGGAAGTGCTTTTACAATACAGAAATATTTCTTAGGGGGAAAGAGGGGAAAAGCTCTGTGAGTTCTGGACCACAATCCTGACATTCAAAGCTGAAGACTGGGTTATATTGCTAGTTGTACATCCACAAGGCTCTGCCACAACTAAAGCTGAGATGAGATCACCTGTTTCCACTGGAAAACATAGGATTTAGATGCATGGTTTTAGAAAAGTGCTGGCCTTTCTTTAATGTGTCAGTCCAAGGGTACTGCAGCTGCAAATGTAGATGCCATTCAGGCTGACTCTACTTGGCTGGGTCAGTGTTCGAGGTATGAGCAACCTATGTATATGCAGACTTGCTTGCATTTTGGTTAAAAAGAAAGCTGGTCTGAAACATGTTGTATCTCTTCAGGCCCTAAAAGTGGCATGTAGAAAGAAATGGGCTAAAAGTCTAAAACAACAACAGCAAAGCCCCTGTGAACTTGCAGCCATCAGCATGAATGAGCAGACAGTAGCTACAAAGCCCTTGTCCACACAGAGAAATGGGAGAAGTTGACAGATCATTCTGCTCACTCACTGTTCCTGCTGTGAGATTGCTTCTTTCTAAAATTTCTGATGTGGGGGCTCAAGGGCTTGTTGCTTCATCTTAATGTCACTTAATATGACTTTGGTCTCAGAGATTTGGAAATGCTGTTGTAGCTTTCAGGGCTGGTTAAAATACAGCCTGGAAGGACTTCATGAAAGCATTTGGAAATTTTTGGAACAAAGCCTAAGGAGGTAGTTTAGCTCTGTGAATGTTGAGAGGGCCACTTACATTTCAGAAAGCTTCACAACTGGTTTCAAAGGGGATATTAAAAAATTTGAGAAGGTTCAGGGGAAAGTTACAAAAGCAACCGAGTGAAAAGAAGCAAACCGAAAGAAAAAATCCCTCACAACAGCAAAAGATGGGAGGGGAGTTCTACTTATTTAGCTTTCAAACCAGTCCCTTGCCACAAGTTAAAGATGCCTCAGTAGGATCAGCGATGCAATAGGAAGGGCTCTGCAGTTCAGTAGACTTGTAACAACAATATGTTGTTGGCCTCGAGTTGAAGCTAAGCAACTTCAGACTGAAAACCATGTCCACATTTTTAACAGTGAGGGTGATTTACCATTGGAACAGCTTACCAGGGACTGTGGTAGATTTTCCATGATTGCATGTTTATTGTGGTTGTTGTTCAACCACAGCTATGGAACTTCAAATAAGAATTACTTAGCATAATCTTATAGTCCATGTTGCTCCAGATGCCAGACAAAATTATCTCAGTAAGTCCCTCTGGCCTCAACATCCAAGCATTTGTGTAGGATGGGAAGTTTGTTTCTGCATCCTAGAACAACAACTGCCACAGGTGCTGACGTGGCTGCTGCTGATGTTATGGAAAGCAAAGACTTGCAAGGGTTTGAGTCTCCAGGCATTGCACCTCAAATCCAAATAAACCAACCAGGTCTGAGGGGGGCTGTACTGAATGTGGCATTGAAACATAGAAAAATTGCACTTAATCAATGTATTCCTGGGTAGGTGTGCCACCTGCAAGCTGGAGCTGTGTTACCAAGATCTCTAAAGAGTGTTTCTGGTACTAGGAGAATAGGTTTAGTCTGGAAGACTGTTAAGAAAAGGAGTGAAGCCCTCAGAAGTGAAGTTGACTTTGCGCAGCTCTTGCTCTGTTTCACAAAACTAGTGCAGCTGAAATGAGGCTGCACAGCTCTGACAGGCAGGATGAAACACTGAAGACTTTGATCAAAAAACAATTTCACATTTGGGTCCCACCCCTTTGGACCTAGTAGCGGAGTCAGAAACACTCCTGAAGAGACCTAGGCAGGAAATTTCTGCATAGCTTGTCTTTCTGAGCCAGAATCTCATTTACAGCTTTCTAAGGAGAGCCCTTTGAGCTTCTGACAGCCTTTGAGATCACTGGAGGGTGACTTGGGACTGTGGCCCTCAGGTTACCATCTCATTTTACATATACACATATCCTTAGAAGGGTAGGATTTGAAAGGAAAAATGGCACGGAGTCTTTGAAAGCAAAGCTGCAGAAAAATTTTATCTTACAGTTCAAATCTGCCTTTGAAGCCAGAAAACTCTGACCCGCTATGGCACTGTGCAAACAGCATCTGATGTTATTCTTCAGCTGGCCACAGCATGAAGAGGGACAGATTGCGCACAAATGGGCATTGCCTGCAAAATTACACTTGCCTGTAAAAGCTACACTCACGCCAGCTTGCCTGCTACAGTGACAGTGGATGCACGCTCCTCTGAAACCTTCATCTGCCCGGCTCCCCTGCCTTTCCACACAAGCTGCCCTTCGTGGTGGCAGTCTCAGCAAGCTGCAGGGCTGCAGCAACAAAGCGGAGGTCAGCGAGCTAAAGCAAACAAGCCCGCACACATCCATGCTCAGCAAACCGCCTGCCAGGGCTTGAGGCAGAGACCAGCACACAGCTGGTGTGCTGACAATTCCCTGCTTTATTCTGCTGCATTACAGGGAGTCCCAATGACGAGAGGGTGAGCAGCTTGTCTCCACACTGGAGTGTCTGAGGGTGAATTCAGAAAGATTTCTGCATCTTGGGGTTTGTATCAAGAAGCAGGACAGCTGGAAAAGGTATTGGAGCAAATACATTCTAATCAAAATAGTTGTGCTCCTGAGGATGTTAAATCTTCTTATAATCATTTATGAAATCAAAGACTGACTTCCTTTCTAAGTGGAAAGTTGCTTTCACCAGATGGGGGTGGGAAACAGGGGACTGAACCTGATTAAATAAAGATCACCATTAAATGCCATTCTCCAGGAGAGAGACATGCTGAAATGAAAGAGATTTATGTGTGAGATTTAAAGTGTCCTTGGTGTGGGAAGTCTATGCCAGAGGAAAGTTTGTTTGATAATTACACTGGGAATACAGGAAGGAAAGACTAATTCCTGTGCTATAAGGGAGGCACAGGTTGACAAGTACAAGAGAAGTGCAGGAATCCACATATGATTATTTATTAAGGAGTCCCATCTAGGTGTGTATGGCTGTGTGCAGTACAGACCAAGAGAAACATGTGGAGATGTAGAGCACAAATTCCTCATGCCTACAGGGAGGTAGAGAGGAAAGACTGATCATGTGCGATTAGACACCGAATGCTGGCTCTCAGGAAACAGGGGGTCAGTTCCTGCCTTGGCTGCAGGCTTCCTAGGGCTAGACATTTAATATCTGTAGTCCTGGTTTCCCATCTGTAAGAAGGGAAGAACATTTCTTTTGGCCTTATTTGTTTTGGTTGTAAGATCAAGAAGAGAAGTCTCTCTCCCAGCGCATGCATGTGCAGCGCCCAGCGTGATGGGGGCTCCCCTTCTCCTTCGAGCTGCTCGGTGTTATGTTGATAGCAGGGAGTAAAGGGGAGGGAGAGACTGGGAACAATGCTAGGTTATCAAGAGAGTCTTTGCCTCTGGCAAGGCAGAGAGCTGTGTTTCTGACAAGGAGGGATATGGAAGAAGATGGAGGTTAAGACAGGTAGGAGATAAAAGGCTGGGATGGGGAAGTAACTGAAGCTGAATCTTCCAAGTCCATTGAGGGATTATTTTGAGGGAGAGTATCAAAATCTGAAGCCAGCCCTTGTAGATGAAGCTTGGTAATAGCTGTGTTGGCATAGCTCATGAAGCCCTTGTCACTTTATATTAGCAGTACAAGGGTGGGATCACACCCTGTGGGAAGTCAGGAGAACACAGGGAGCATTCTCCATTAGGAAGGGTCCTTTGGCTAGGTTCTCTGTGGTTGTCCTGTCATGACTCTTTCCCCTGATATGATCCTTGTTGTTAGGGAAGTAGTGCTTCGGGGCATCAGGACGTTGAGGCAGACTGAAGCCGTGTGGAAGGTGCCTGGGATGAGAGACTCTTCCCATCCACAAAGACACCAGAGGGATCTTATCCTGGTCAGGTGTCTTGGGCTGTTTCCAGTTCAGGCTTGATCTATTTCATTGTAGAGTTGGCAGTTTCAAAAGGGAGTTATGTGATACTGTGGTGTGAAAAGATTGGTGAGGGAAGAATGGAAAGGAAAAAAGTTAGCCACAGATGTGCTCCTGGGGTGTCTCCAGACTGCTCATCACCACAGCATGGGCTTCTCACAATGCTTGTGGAGGGACAGGGGTATCTGAGAGTCTCATGTCAGATGCATGGTCCAAAAAAATGAGCAGCCCACTCCAGTGTGTGCTCCATATTGGAATTCTGAGTCTGGCCTGCCTGACATGGCTCTGTCAACGCCCATGGGTTTGTCTGACATTGGAGATAGGCCCCTCTCTGTCGAGGGAATGTTGATGATTGTTATTATTTCTAATTTTTTTAAAAAACTGGTGTACCAATGTCCCATTCAAATCTTAATTTAGAACTCAAATACACCTTCATTTGTAGGGAAAAAAGAAATCTTAGGAAAGAAAAATGAGAAACGGATAAAAAAATTATTCCTCAGATATTTCAGAAGTTGCTAATTTGCCTTCTTTTCTCTCTCTCTCCCTCCCCCCCACCTCTCTCTCTCTGAAAGACCTGCCTAGTTATGAGTTTGAGAGTCCCAGGACTTGTCTACACAGGGAAATTTATCGGCCTAATTATGCCAGTGTAATCAGGCTGATAAATTTGCCTGTGTATACAAGCCTTAATTTTAAAAGCTCCATTGTCTATGAGTGCACTCCTAGTCCTAGTGAGCAGTTGTGTTTTAGGCCCCTGAACTGTGCTTGCCAGCTGTGGGCTGACTGCCGAAGTCTTTGACCAAGTTTCCTCATTTCAAAGCAGTGGGGTTCTTTGGATACTAAAAGCCTGTATTAAATTAAACAGGAAAGTATCAAAGGAGTCATATTTTGCTGAAACAACTTGCAGTTTCTTATGAAATGTATTGACAAGGGTATATAGGTCACTGTTGCCTCCTGCTTGGTGGAATGTCAGACCTGCTTCCATCTGTGTCTGTCTCTGGTTGCTGGCTTAGCCACACAACTGGTACCACTCACAGATTCCCCTTTAGGCACGGAATGAAAATTTTGTGGGTTTGAAGGTGAATACCCAGAGATCTTGTGGTATAGGTGATAGGTGCATGGTACAGGTGATACTCACTGTCACAGAGGTTTGCACAGCACGTGAATTCTGTTTTTTGACATGTGCTTGTCCTCTATGCAATCACAGAGTCATTGTCAGGGAGGTAGAAAAACTCTAGGCAGTTTTGGAGAAAAAGAGTGTAGTTGTGTAGATTATCTAATTCTTTATGACATGACTGTATACAAAACCCACTATTCTGCACTATACAATAAGCTGACAGCTGTGAAGGTGGGTACTTCCAAAAAGAACTTGGGGTCTTGTGGCTCAGGCCTGATCACTTCTCCACATCTCTTTAAAAAAGTGAGAACCTGAATGAGTTAGACTCCATTACAAAATGAGCTGGCTGAAATAATAGCCATCCCCTTCCCAAAAACAGGTACTGTCAGAAATAAAGGAATGAGTTGGTTTCCAGTTGCAGAGGAGTTTTGCTAATTGATGTTTTGTCCACTACCAAGGATTTGTAATTCTCTGGCAGAAAAACAGGAGAGAGCTCCTCAGGAGCATGGCCGTAAGAAACAAAGTTCTATTAAGTGATATGTATTAAAATTAGTCCCAAGAAAAACGGGGAGGAAGAGCCTCTGAGAAAAGGTCTGACCTTTGAAAGGCTGAATTTGTGAGTGATGATCCACATATTTGTGTTTCTTTTCCAGGGAGACCCTCAGGTGCATCCAAGTGCATGTAGAATTGCAGGCTGTCACCTTCAGACTTGCACATTTATGCTTTGGCCCATGTGGTGCTTGCGCAGAGCTGTGTATCCTTCTCTCAGAGAACTTAGTCTGTTGGGTGTCTGCTCTGTTTTCTTCCTACTGGAGGTGTCCACTGAATTCCTGTGGATAGGTCTGGATTTAACTGATATTTACAGGAACATTTTCCATTTCTTAGGCTATTTAAGACGGCTTTGTGTTCAGGTGAAGCTTTGGGACGTGGTTATCTGAAGTCCTAAATTTGAAGTCCTGGTGGGCTAAGCTGGGCAGCCGCACAAACCGGGTTACATGCAGGTAGTGGAGGAAAGGATGCACTAGTCTAGTTTAACCTTGAGCTTCCTCTAAATCACACCAATAGGCATGTATTGATTCCCTTTAGCAGGAGCAGATATTTTCACATTTTCCATCCCTGAGCTGGGTAGGGTACCTCTGGAAATGGAAAATGTGAGCCTGACCCTGCTGATCATGCACCGGTCAGAAAGAAAGCACAGATCATGCATCCCACCACCCATGCAGGGACACATTTTGCCAATGAATCAAATACCTCCATGAGCTGAAGACCCAGTGAAACCTGGTTTCCTTGTGCCTGTTGGGTGTACTCTTGTCTTGTGAGAGCACAGCTGGTCCTGCTGCCTTTCCTGCAATTACATTGCCAACTTTTTCCATGGGGATATCTGTTTTCCAGACCTTGTGAGAACTTTGTGTCTCAGGAGGTGTTTGCCCCTCTGTCAAACTTGGCTGAAACTGGAAAACAGGTTGTAAAATTACTAGGGAGTCACAGGCACCTATGCCTTAGACACAGCCTGTGTGCATGATTCATCCATTTAATTTTCACAGGTGGTGCTGAAAGATATCATTGAGATGCAGATCCAAATTGTTCACAAATGCCCCGGTGAGTGCAACAGGACAAGTGGAAGATGAGAAACAACATGTCACTGTAGCAGACGGGCGTAGGAGGGGCACAAAGTAGCTGTTGGGTGATGGGGATGGTTATCAACGGGATTCTCTCAACGGGAAGCGCATCCTCTGTGCCCAGGAATTTGAGAGCTGTGGGATGCCTGCTTTTGGAAAAAAAAAATAAAATTTTGCTACTGACAGGAGAGGGCACGTGCTTTTTGGAGTGCTATTCATCTTCCCAGTATGAGAAACCATTTCGTAAAGGAAAGAGATTACCTAACCGTGCCTTGGCGTTTTCCTTTGTCCGCTTATCTCACATTTCCTAGCCACTGATGGATAGGTAAAATCTCCCAGCCATGGCAGGATGGAGTGCTACGTATGTGGGTTGGTATGCAGAGCTGATCCAACAGGACTTCTCTGTGCTCCAGCAGTGTTAATGTGTGTTATTGACAGAAGGGTCTAGCAGCAAGGTGCAGCACAACCTTTTTCACATGTGAAGGTGCTAAATGGAAACTTTTAAGCTTTTTTCACCACCATTTAAAAGATTCTCCTTCTCATCTGTTGCATACTGATAAGTTAAATAAGATCTCGTTAATGAACTTTGGTTAAAACTGTTTTTTTCTGTTTAATTCTAACAGTCATCTCTGTCTTAATTTTTTTTCTTTGAAACTGTGTCTGCCACTCTGGTCTGTGCAAAATTGAATAAAATAAGAACCCTGGAAAGACTGAAGGCTATCTTGTTTGCCAACTTCTTGTACAAATAATGTAAACAATTTAAATTTCTTTTTTTTTTTTTTTTTTCATTCTTTTTTCCTTCCTAAATTTCAATATTAGCAGATGTGGGGTGGAGGGGGAAATCATGTCAGATGAGGCAGCAGAGTATTAGAAGCTTTCCCATAAACCTTTACAGTGACATAGGATCACCTGTCAAGGAATTTAGTGTATTTTCACTATTCATCATTCATATTCCTATAGCAGTCAGGTGCCCCAAACAAGTCAGGATTCTTTTGGCCTACAAATTATATAAATACATGGTGAGAGGCAGCTCCAGGCCCAAACACATTACAGTATAAATATCCTGGCAATAGCTGACTAACAGTTCTCTGTAACCTCAAAATAACTCTTTTGCTCTTGTGATAAGGTCAGTAATAGTCCTTCCCCAGATAATTCCAGAACTAAAATTACAAGATGGTGTACTGGTGTTTTACTGGAGAAGTGTTTCAAAATTATTTTTCATTAAAAAAATTCCAGTACTTTATCTATCTTTTTAGTAAGCCGGTGCAATGGAGAGATTTCTCTTTATTCTAGATGAAACAGCATCTGAGAATATTTGCTCTTTGAAAAGGATAGAGAAAATGTGAGTTTCCACATTTGAGCTGTGTAGGACTCAAGACAATTTATTCACCATGTTTGGTTGAGAAACTATTTTTGTGAATCTCTTCTGCATAGCAATATGTAAACTATCCTTTTTTGGATCCTGTCCTTTTTTGACAGTATTTTTGCAATGAGTAAGTACTCAAAATCACAAGATACCCCAGAGATTTTAATAAACTTTCTCAAACATTAAGACCCATGAAAATTTTGATGGTTTGTGTGATCTCATATTTGAGAGCATGTTCTGGGACTGTTTTTAAGCTCTCTAAGCAGTCTAACAATTTTATCCCCACTGCAATAATGATATATATTTACTTTTCCAAGCAAATTGTGTTGTTCCCTATAAAGTGTCTGCTACAAATTACATCTGTTAATTGGAACCAGTTAAAAAATACAATTTTAACCCAATTAGATTATTTTCTAATAATGTGATTATTTCTTTATAATTCTATTTGAAACAGGTAAAACACATCTCCTAGAGGTCTTTTAGGCAAAGCAAGTACAATGAAAAATGGTACATGCACTTTATTTCTTACACAGTACAACTTTGCTCTGTTCCTGTGCTTTTCCACTAGTTTGTAGCTAGTACCATTCCTCACAGAACATTTTCACCCTACTTTTTCCTTGTAGATGTAAAACTTGGTTTTATTTTATTTTGACATCTGCAGCATTTTCCCTTCAGCTGCACAGCTTTTCACTGCAGCCAATGTGTCACATAACTTCTCTTACGCGTCTCCCGAAGTCCTGGAGGTCAGGCTGGAAAGTGAAAAATGCAGAGATCTAGGAATGGCTCAGCCAGCTGAAAGTTACGGGAAGGGAAAGGCTCCAGTTTCACTGAAGGAAAGGGAAAAAAAAAAAAAAAAAGAAGAGGAAGAAGAATGGCTCCTTTCAATGCAGACGGAGGCAGTCTGGCTGAGAGTCAGTGAGGTTTAAAAATCCAAGTGGTCCAATAACTGAAAATCTATATAGATTCAAAGCAATACTTTAAATACTGAACAAGTGCAGATTAAAAAAAAAAAAAAAAAAGAGAGGAAAAAAAAGGTGTGATGGTTTTTCCATTCTCCTGGTGCATATAGCCAACCAAGCAGTATTTCTTTTCCTCAAACTCTGAGCACATGTGGCTAAGTCCAGTCCATGTCGTCAAAGGATGTCAGTGAAAATATCCTATTAAAGTAACTCCTTCTGCCACTTCTCCCTGGAATGGCAATGACAGGGAGCTGCTCCCAGCTGAAACCCCCAAAGATGTTCCTCTTGTTATTTTGTTAAAATATAAGTGTTGCTGTTAAGAATTGGGTACTGAGCTGGGAGTCCCACAGGGCTGCAGCCATCAGCATCTCCAGGGGAGCTGCTTTTGCTGACAAGGCCGATTTGTGATTTCATGACAAAGAAAATATCATGGTAGCTCAGGACCTGAAGCACCTGGTTTGTGCAAAAAGCTGCCTCTCCTCCTCCTTTTTCATCCCTCTCCTATATTTTGGCTTTCTATGTCTGTCTCTTTGCCTGCCTTTCTCTTCTTTTACTCACTATTCCAGATCTTTCCCATCATCCCAGACAGGTTCCAAAACGTTGTACGAAAATGTAGGGAGAGGGCAAAAGATCAGTGAGTAAAGCACTGAGTACTTACCTCTTAGAGCCTGTTATACTGTCAGCTCAAAGTTAAAGTGCAATAAATCTGGTGGTCTCACGTTGGTCCCCTGTGTGCTGCAGTCCACCTCATAAAACTACTACATAATTAAGTACAGTGCAGTACAATTGGCAGTCTCTGCTCAGCCCAGGCCTAGCAGCAAGCACATAAACCCACTCCTGGTCCCCAAAGGTGGAGGCTGGAGGTGACAGGGAGGTGGGGAACAGCTCTGGCTGCCAGTGCAGCTCTCCTGCCTTCCTGTGGGGATGGGGGAGAGGGCATTCCTGATGCTGATACACCCCTGGAGTGCATATGTGCAGAGAAAGAGAAGATGAGACCTGAGAGAGCAGGTGATGCCTGCAGAGGAGTGGAAGCAGCCTGGTGAGGGTGGTTGGGCTGGGGTTGCATGTTGGCTGACAAGGACAGATCAGATGTGGCTGGCTGGGGTGACCCCCTGGGATGAACGTGGAGTGGCGAGCAGCTGCCTCAGGCAGGTGACAATTCAGGAGGTGCTGGTGGCGAAGCCGAGTGCTGGCACAGAACTTTCTGGGGTGGTCAGTCCTGCTGCCTGTGTGTGGGTATGGTGGAACAGCCAGTGCAGAGTGACGGCCCTGGGTCCCAAGGCTGTCAGAGCAGCACCTGCTGCAGATGCTGAATAATCCTCCAGGAGCAGAGGGAAGAAACAGGGAGCCTGGCTAACAGAGTTCCATCTTTTGTCTTCCTTTGTTGCCTTGATTGCCCTTCCTCACATAAAGTTCCGAATATAACACATTTCAAATTTTGCTACAGAAGCAGTTTTCCTGTTTGTAAGGAAGCCGTGCTGCCCAGGATGTCTGAGATCTCCCTTATGTCTGTGCCTGGGGTATTTTGTGCCACTCTGCAGAGCTGTGAGGACTTGCAAAAACTCTGTCAGGGTCTTAGCACCCAACTTTTCTCTTTAATAGTAGGTTCCTCGTGACTGTGCAGAAGAGAGGTGTGTGGCTTTCCGGTAGTGCGTTAAACCTCTTTAACTTTTAATTATTTTTTTATTATTATTTTTTAAATAAAAGAGGCAAAAAGAGAAGTGCTTAATCCTCAGCAGAACAGGTTGGTGAGCGCCAGCAGCCGGGAGCGGCCACATCCTGCTGGTGCCCTCTAGTGCTGCGCTCTCTGCCTGCAGCCACCGAGCTCCAAAGCTGCCTGACAGGCAGGGGATAGATGATTTTTGAGCTGTATCCGCACACTTTGGGCCAGCAGAATCCACCAGGGGAGTGTGGTGGTGCTGGGATGGTGGTGGGGGTGAACCTCTGCATACCAACAACGCTCAGTTTTCACTGGCATTCATGGCGCTGCTGCTTTTCCCTCAGTGGATATGTGTTTTTCCCATGTCTGTGTCTATGCAGTGATTTGGCTGTTTTGAGTTTATCTGGGTTTATTTTGAGCACTTCACTCTGCGAGCAGCCAATCCTGCTCTGTTTCATGCCTCAGGTGAATTTAATTTTCCAGGCTATAACTGTTCATAGAATCAGAGTGGTTGAGGTTGGAAGGGACCTCTAGAGGTCATCTGGTCCCAGCCCAGCTGCTCAGGCAGGACCACCTAGAGCCAGTTGCCCAGAAGCATGTCCAGATGGCTTCTGAATGCCACTAAGGCTGGACACACCAGAAACTCACCATTCCCATGTTCTGCTACCCCTCATTAAGAAAATGTTTCCTAAAGTTCAGAGGGAATCTCAAGTGTTTCAGTCTGTGTCAATACCCCTGGTCCTATCACTGGATTGCACTGAGAAGATCCTGGCTCAATCCTCTTTGTACCCTACTATCAGGTATTTATATTCAGTGATGAGGTTTCCCCCGAGCCTGTTTTTTTAAGGCTGAGCAGCATTAAACATTCCTCCTTCACAAAAGCAGTATGGGAATTGGCACTGATAGGTAGCTAAAATATTTTTGAAGGTTTTGATCTGAAAATTCTCTATCTTGTGATGTGAAGCAACTAAATCTATCTCTAAAAGCTCATCATGCTGCTGGGTTGGCTTGATCCACCCATGACTCCATATCTGCATCAAACTTTATGTCTGGGCTTCCTTTCACTGTAGATGGGACTGATTCACACTCCAAATATAAAAAGCCCAAATACTGAGAGGTTCAAGATCTGCACTGTCAGTTCCAAAATGTATCCCAAAATATCATATTGAGGGCAGGACACTGGCCTTCCAATCCTTACAAGAAGATTTTATCCTGAAGGGTATGGAGGAAACCAAAGTTACTGACCTGTTCACACAGGAAGGAAGCTTTTTTGATCAAAGCCACTTTTGGTAGTTGGGGAAAAGTAGTTTGAATGCTCAAACAGTAGATTTCAGCTGTAAAGCTTACAAAAGCCCTCTTCTGTCCATTTGGTTCACAGTAGGTGAAATTCTGTCCATTTCAGTGTGCTTTGACCAGATTCTACCAATGAAGTGTTTATTTGTATTTCTACTATAATTTTTGTAGTGAGCTTTTACTAGATGGTCCTGGTTTTGGAAGCCTTTTCACAAGCTGGAGCACAGTTTCAAGCTCCACTGAAACTCTGAATGAATGTTGGGAGCAATGGGGTGTATGGTGTGTACATGGACATCACCCACAGTGACTCCAGCCTATGTTAGCAGCCCTTGTTCCTTCACAGTACTTCCTGGCACCACCCTGACCTTCTCCCTGGCAGAGGTGCTGTTTTTTGACACAGGCACAGCAGGCAGCAGCTCCAGGACTGTTCCTTGCCATGGGTCTGTTCTGGCACTGACGGGAGCCTGATGTTCCCAGTGTGAAACAGCTGCCTGTTGGATGAGCTCCGGAGCTGCACCTGGATAGAGTGACTTGTCACAGGCACCTGAGCTGGCTTTGAGTAGGTTTAGACAGCTGAGTGCACTGAGTTTCAAGAAACAAAATTAGGTGAGCTAGTCCCATTAGCACTGTGCTTTGCTGGAGCTAATTGGCCCCCAGAGGTTCCCCAGGTGAGCACATTTTGTGGCACCTCACAGGGAAGACGTGCTGGGTATGGCTGTGAGGGGGGCAGGTGTGCTACAGGTATCTGTGACAGGTGTGAGCTCCTCCACTTGCCTTGTAGAGATCCCAGGTCAGGAGAGGACAGACAAGAAAAAAAAGTGATGGTATCTTGCAAGACCGACAAGAGGGCTAGTTTTGTTTAGCAGGAGGTGCCAGAATGGTAATACTTGCTGTCTGAGTCCTGGATTTGGTTTGCTGAAACCGAGTGCTGGTGTGCAAATCTGAATTTTTCCAAATTGCCCTGGGACAGCATTGAGCCTGATCAGAGCAAACATGATCAAATCACAGTATCTGTGTGAAGGGGTTCCTTGTTAAATTATAGTAGTCTTATACAGTTCTTGGATGAGATAATCAAACTCAGGCTGCTGAAGCAAAGGTACCCACCACAGCATTATTGCAATTTGGGACTGGAGCTAAGGCCCATTTAGGTGGTTTCAGTTCACTTTGGTAGCACAGAGCAAATTCAGACCAAGACAAAGAAGCAAAATGTCTATTTGCCCTGTAGAAGTGATTGCTTTGGGCATTTCTTGCTTCCCTCTCCTGTCACGATGCAGTGGATATTGCTGTGGAAAAGGGGTTGTAGTAAAGGTTGCCCCAGAAAGCCAAGGACCAAGAGCCCATTGGTCCCACAAAATCCTGCCCGGGTCCTTTTGTATCTGAAGATTGCCCTCAGGCAGGAAAAAGTTTATGTGTGCATATCTCTGGCTTGTGAGGGTGCACAGCCTCTGGACTGAGCATTGCAACACTTGATGTCCGTCAGATTTTGAGTTCGTCTATATTACAGATTACTTTAAGGTGTCAAGGTAAAGTGCAATATGAATTAACTGTACATTTAACTTTGGGACAGGGTTCCTTGCTCTGGTTAGTGCAATCCATTCCCCAAGTGGATTCTTGATCAGTTCTTCCTGAAAATGACCCAGTAGAGAAATGTCCTTGAGATATCTGCTATCCTCTGCATGACTAAGAATCAGTGATAGATACATGTGACACCATTATCCTGTAACTGGCAGGATGAATTTCGTGTTGGGCTAAAGACAACACTCCCTGTAACTGGCCTAAAAGGTTTAGTATGTGTGTGTGTGTGTGTGTGTGTGGTGGCTGAGTTTCCCTGTGATCCTGATCTTTTCAAGTTTGACTCTACACAAAAACTCCATTATCAGTTCATATCTATTATGGTAATTTCATTCCTACTATTCTTAATAATTCCATGCTTTTTCTGGGAAATACCTCTGAAATGGTAGTTCTCACTGAGACAAACATGAAACCCATTCCTTGATGGGAGATACGGGCAAGAGAGAGAAGCATTTTTTAAAAGCAGGTTTGAAGGCATTCCATATTTCCTTTCCCATTTGATAGATGTCCATGTGGATACTAAAAGAATCATAACCTCCTTGGGCTGTTGCTCCAAGAAGTCAGAGTATGGCTGGCACAGAGTGTGCATGGGGGAGCACGGTACCTAAAAGCTGCCCTAAAAGCCAGGCTTTTCAACCCACAGACAAGGAATAAAGACCTCAACAGACAGGCAGGAGAGGAAAGTGTGCCATCTGAATGTTGCCCTGCTGGGTTTTTTATGCCTAGCCCCGAACTTCCTACCTCATTGGGTTGCTGGGTGTTTTTTTGGCAGGGCTCTCTCGCGACTTTAACATTCTTGTAATATGGTTTTTGTTGTGTGAATACTGCCACACTGTCAGCCCGACACAGAAATGCCATAAATCTGGTGGTCTCGTGCCTGTCCCCCGTGTGCTGCAGCCCACCTCGTAAAACTGCTGCTTAATGAAGTACAGCTCAGTACAATTGGCAGCCTCTGCTCGGCGGCGAAGGCTGAGCACATAAACACACGCCTGCCACGCTTGTGCCGGGAGGTGCAGCCAGGGACCTTCCGCTGCTCAAGTGGGGAGAAATTTCTAAGCAGAGGTGACTGAGAAATCTCTTTAAAACTGTAGAAAAATGTTTTATAAATTGTTTAAAACCTACTCCTCTAATCACACGCCAGCGTTTCTGGGCCTTCTGGGGAGAGGACACCTTTCTTTGAATAAAGGACTGCGCATACTCAGAAATGTTTCGGAGTAAATTACAATGGGTTTGGGAAATGAAAATGAAAGAACGTTAATAAATTGTTAGTATGAAAAGAAAACAATACCTTAAGGTTACCCGGAGGCCTTGCTTCCATCTATCTCACTCACAATAAGTAAGAGATCATTAAAATTTATATTTTCATTTACTGCAGAGCCAATATCTGAAGGAACTTTACAAGCATTAATGTATTGTGTCTCCTACTGCTCTTAATTCTTTCTTTTCTAAGTATCCAAACCGAGTGTTGGAGAAGGTAAACGTTTGTAAGTTTTACACAGCAAATCATGGGTAGAGCTTCAGTCTCTTGACTCCTGCTGATGCTCTAAACCAATAAAAGGCCTTCACTGTAGACCTACAAATTGTGAATATTTTAATTAGGGCATTTGCCCTCACATCCCTTCACAGTATTTTGCCTTCCATCTCAGCAGCAAGGCCATCACTGTGATGCCAATACTTCCACATATATCAACTTATAATAAATCTCTGCAGTTTCTCATCTGCAAGGGAGAAGTTACAATTGCTCCTCCTGTGAGGTACTCTGGGTCTGTCCACGCCCCATTTAGGGGAGGTAGGCAGTATCCATGCAAGCTGAGGGCACCTTGGGTTAGAGTTGGCAAAACCTGGCTGGCTTGAAGGAGAGATGGAGAAGGTGCAGGTCTTTGCAAGGGGCCCTGCTGACTGGTTTTGAGAACTGTAAAGCATAGGGAGCCAAGCTTATTCTGGATATTCAGAAATTCTCTATTTGGATGCCAAATTTAGACCTATGTCTTTTCTCTGAGCACAACCATTATTTGCATAAAAAAATTGCTGCTATTAAAATATGAAGATCTGAATAGTTGTGAAATTTACTTTCTCTTTGCCTTTTAGTGATCTATAATGAATGAATAACTGCTGACATGTGGTTCTTACCATGAGCTTTTATTCCCACCCTGATGTCAATAACTCAAGCCATGAGCACTCTCCCATGCCCAGCCTTGGAGGCTCTCAGCCGTAGACACTGAAGAAAACCAAGAGCAAACAGCAAGGAAGGGCTGGCTGGTGTCATCAGGCAGGAGAAGGCATTGGTTGAAACACCAGGTCCTGGAGATGCAGCAGTGGAGGCAACATAGGAACTGTGGTCCTGCTGTTACCTCAGCTTCTGTTTCAGAGTCTTTTCCATTCTTCGCATGAAATTCCTTCACCATCAGTGAAGACTCTGCTGTAACAATAATAACAGAGTAGTTCCCAAAGCCACTGGCATGGGAATTCTACTTAGTTACAGCTTTATTCTTTGTGAGGTCTCCAAGGAAGACAATTGTTTTCTTCTGTCTGATGTTGGAGGTGGAGATCTAGGGACAGGCTGTCGATTTCCTTCACCTTCTGGTCTTGGTGGTAAGGAAGAGATCAAGGCCACTATTTTCGTCTTGCTCTAGTTTCAATGCAAACGCATTCAGAATTTACTGAGCAAACAAAAACTTTAGTTTCCAGTGCTTGTTCAAACAGATGCTTTTCAGACCAGCCCACACCAGTGGAAGTAAAAAATACCTGTTATGAGTACAGCTGTACACATCTGTAAAACCAACAGAAAGAAGCTGTTTAGTTGACTGAATATGGTTTTGCACATTAAAGCTATTGCAATTTCCTTGTTACAGAGATAGAGTAAACGTACAATGGGAAGAAAAACTCAAGGCCAGTGAGGTATTTACCATAAGGACTCCACAACACATCAGGCAATTGCTTGGAGCAATTCACATTCCCCCTGTGATGCACTGCGATTAATGCAAAAGCCTCAGAGAGGAAAACACTTTGTTTCAGATCTTGCAGGACTGGAGAGGGATGAGGAACAAGCAGCACATCCACCAGCCCAAAAATGGTAAACCAACACTGGAACTTGGTCTTTCTGTAAAACAGTGCTTGCTAATACAGCCCTGTGTGACAGAGATGGAAAATCAGATTAAGACGATTGAGAATAGTCAGGCAGCATTATAATGTGCGCACATGGTTTAGTGCAAAAATTGTAAGGAAAATACAGTGGCTAGGATTTGTTTTGCCTTTTCATCAGAAAGGAAAAATGTAACTGAGAGGTGTTTTTCTTATGTTGTCCTGCTGGTATGAGCACACAGGAAGTGACCCAGATGATGAGGCCAGAGGCAAGGATAAAAACTGGGGTGAAGGTACTGTGAAGGCCTTCCCTGAGATAATGGCTGCTGTGACATTGTGTTTTGCCACTGAACATCTGTCCTTCTCAGCTATATCCCAAGCACTGTGTTGTTGATGAGCTGCCAGCACCACGCACAAGCCAAAAGCTGCAGTGCAGGCATAGGTGTGACGCTGCAAGGGCACTATCAGTCACCAGCACTGATGTCTGACCATGCAGGAGGAGGTGTGGAGCCTGGAAGGGATTCACAGGGAACCTGCCAAACCATGCTGGTCACACCATGAAGTGCCTGTGCTATCTGCCCTGGACAGTGGCTTAATTGTGTCTGGATTTTAGCATCCAGGCACTGACATCCACTGGAAACTATCCTAAATGTGAACCATTCCCTTGAACTTTCTCCTGGCTTTAGGTTTCTACTGCACTAGATATACCATTTCTACCTCAAAAATGCCTAGCAGATGCTTCATTAGTAGCCTGGATGACAGAATTATCACCATAATTTCATTAATTTTCTTTCCCCACAGTATCAAGCCCCATCATGGGATGAATTCTGCCAGTGTAAAGACAGGCAGCATCCTTGCCTCACAATCCAGTTACGAAAACAGAGTATCAAATCATCTGGGCCCAGCATGGCCTGTCAGTCTTCACTCTGGCTGCGTTCCCAGTGGATGCCTGCCCTTTGTTCACTGCTCCCACGCTCCTGTCAGAGTGGGCGGGTAAATGACTCAGATAAAATTTGACAGACTGGTAGAAACCTGGTGTAGGGGTAATTCAAGACAGGGACTTTGGGGAGTCTCTTCTGCTGTGGAACATCAGCAGATGTGGCAGACAGCTCTGTGAGAATGCTCTTTCACCAGCTTGCTAATACTCTGTCTAGAATTCAGTATTCACTGACCTCACATTTTGTTACTTGAGATTAATCTCGACTTCAGAAAAAGTTGTTGAAAAAGAAAAGGTAGCTCTTCTTTCTAATGCTGTATAGGAGAAAAAAAATTCAACCACAGGGACCAGATCTTCCACTGACAAAAGTCAACACGAGGCCATCATCCCAATTTATTGTTATGGTCTGAATATATCTGGGATGTGAAAGATTTTTTTTATGTTATATGGAAAAAGTTGCAGTCAGTGGCAGAAGTCCTGTTTAAAAAAAAAAAAAAGGCACAACAGAACCCAAAACACATGTTCCAATTTACAGGTCAGTTGATATCCTCCCCTGAGGCTACCTTAATTTCTAGTTTGGGAATGTCAATAAATCAATGCCACAAGCCATCAGTGAGGCAGTATCCAGCAAAGCAGCTGCCATGTAAATACCATGCTCACAATCCAAAAATTTGGAGCCAAAAATCTCTCAGTACATTTTCTTACTTCATTAGTTTCTGCTTTACATAAAAATAGCCGTCCTTTTTGCAATGAATAATTGTGTCTGTCTTAACATAGATACGTCTATGTGATATGTTTGTTAAGCAAAGCAGATGAGATATGATCCTGTATGGAACCTGTAATGTAATCATATGTTGGTTTTTTTTCCTTGTTAATATATGTTTCATTCTTAAAGCACAGATTTTGTGCTTATTATGTGTAGCTGCAGAGGCAGTAGATAAAGCAGCATCATTACACCACAAAAAAATAGCGATGATTTTATGCGTATCCCTCACAGGACAATACTCTGCTGTGATTAATAGAGGGCTGTAAAACAAATAAGGCTCTCTTGAGAGTAGACTTTCTGCATTTTTCTGTGTGCATTTTTCACTCTATGCAGACTGGCTATAAAATGCTCTCTTACTGGATCCTTAAGGTTTCATTTTCCTCTAATTTGTGCTGAATGCACATGAGCAGGTGAATACAAATTGCTACCATGACTGGACCCCTGCCATCCACTGCCACTGCATCTGCAGAGAGGCAAATGTCTGCATGACCTGCAAGGCCTGGTTTGTGTAGGCAGGGGGGACCTGGGCAACAGAGGTCCTCCAGTGCACCCCAAATCTTCTTGTCCCAAGAAGATAAAAACATTACAAAGATGTAGAGTTGGTTCACAGGGAAACATCAGATGTTCTTCAGACTTCAAAGGCTAACAGAGTGCCCTCTCAGATCTCAAAAAAGATCTGTTACTTTTGAAAACTGAAATGTCCAGCTTCAAAAAGGTATTTTGGGGCACTGCCTGCATGGTATCTGTCATGCTGGATACTTCCTGTGGTGATTGTAAACTAAACAAGTAGTTCCTGGTGCAGAGGAACTAACACAACCTGGTTTCCTGCTAACCTGTCTCACAAGGTCTCTTCCCTTCTGGATTCTGTCTCACAAAAAGCATAAGATAAAGCTTTTCCCTTAGGGGAGACATAAAGAACAATAAACACCTTTCTCCTCTTGCTCACCAAGGTACAAAAAATCTTGAAGTACTGGAGACTGTGGCTCCCAGTGTCAAATCTGGTCAAGACAACTAATGAGAGTCAGGAGTGGGGAACAGAAACAGACAGACACAGCATGACTGCATAGACCTTGTTTCCTTAGGAAACTGGGCTCAAAACAAAGCACACAAGTCTGCTGTATTTATAGTGAAAGAGGTGGGGGGCTTTCCTTTCCAGAGGAAATGCACTGCATTTCTGGGCCTGATCCTCACTTTACTGGAAGCTACATCAGTTCATGTTCCCTGCAGATCTTGTCCTGCTTTTCCCAACCTGGAAGCCCGTAGAAGATCTGGAAGAAGTTAGCGGTGCTTGCAGAGGTATCAGAAGATACCTCAAGCACTCTAAATGAACATTAATCTATGTATTAATGCTATGTATAAGTCACTTGATATATAAAGGATCATAGAATGGGACCTTAAAGATCATCCCATTCCAACCCCCTTGCCACGTGCAGAGACAACTTCCACTAGACTAGATTGCTCAAAGCCGCCTCCAAACAGGCTTTGCGCATTTCTACAGATTTTCTGGGCAGCCTGTTCCTGGGGGTGTTTCACCACCCAGTAAAGAATTTTTTCCCATCATCTATTCTAAATCCATCCTCTGTCATTTTAGAGCAATTGCCCTTTGTCATGCCACTACATGTTTTTGAAAAATGTCCCTCTCTGGCTCCATTGTTGGCCCCCAAGAGTCAGGCAACTGAGATAAATATCAGCAGAAGAAAAGGACCATAATGGAGACAAACTGCCCCTGCTCCACCCCATACTGCCGCTTAGCAGGCACTAACATATTACCTGTTCCAAATTTCCACCTTTTGAGTGGTGTGATGGTAGCTGCCTGTAAGAGTCTGGTGTTCTCTTTTGCAGGCAGGAAATGAAGAAAGCAGAGGGAAAGACTGAGGCAAAGTCAGCCCAGACTGGGTAGAGACCAGGCATATTGTTTCTGCTCTCAGAATAGAAGATGCCTCCCAAATGAGAGAAGAACTGTATGAGCTAGAAGAGACAGTATTGTCCAATGAGCTAAAGCACCTGGACATGTAGGACTTTGTGCTCTACCAGAAGCTTGGAAGTCTCTACATGCCTCAGATGCAGCCCAGCCTCTCAGGGAAGCCAAGTGATGTGTAGGTATTGGGATACTGAATACCAAAGACACCTATTAAACCTGGTCCCTGACAATGAAACATTGTTGTCGATTTAAAATTCGTTGGACTTTGTATTTCAGGTTCTTGTGTTTAAAATCGGCTGTGCAGTGTTGTACTCTTAATACCCAAACCGGGCTTATGTTACAAGTTAAATGTTATGAAGTATATTTTAAAGACCCATAAAATACAGTAACTTGTTATATAGCTAAACTTTTATTATTTGGTCTTTCATCGAGAAGTATTTGAAAATCCAAAAATAAAATGCCTTTCCTCCTTGATTCACTGATCACAAATGCAGATTTGATTAAAACTGTCTACCCTGGCCGATTCTGTGTGTTTCTTGACAGCCCCCTATAGCCCAGACTGCATAACTGACTATAAGTTTTCTTTTCAGTGGGTGGTTTCCAAAGGTTAAACAAAGCATTCTGAGATATTTTTAACCTGTCACACTACCTTCTCCACTCCTCATCTTTGCAGTCTTACCTTCCTCTCCCCTCTATGGAGCTGAATGTGAGATAGATCATTTCAGTTCACCCCAATCACATGGAATTCCATGGTGATTCTGACACAAGCTTTTCAATAAAACAAAGCAAAAGAATTGTTTGAATTTCTCACAGTTTAGTCTTGCAGCAGCATGTGCAGACCTGTTTCTGTGTTTTAAGGTAGTCATTGTTTCTCAATGACTGTTTTAAGTCCATGACCAATACACATCCTTAACCACAATTTATTTGAGATTTCACCATGAAACTTGTCCAAGATTTACTGACTTGTACTGTCAACAGTACAATTATATTGTGGTGTTTCATGAATGTCTGTGGAGTTACCCCACTTGCTATGAATAGCAGCAGAGTATAGAAGAGGAACTCTGTGTGGTTGTGAGCAAAAGTTAATAAAAGTTGTATCTTCCTCTTCCTTTTGTGGCTATTGTTCTTCCTGACACTGATTTTTTTGTTGCCTTTCATTAAGACCTATATAAGAATTAGCAGTCTGATTACCTTCCTTTGCATAATGTCATGCACTTTATGTCTCAGTGGGGAGTCATGCTGGCTTTTGGCAGTGGAAGTGCTAACACATTCTGAGAACAGTGTCACAGAGGAAAGAGAGCAACGTGCTTACTTTTGCTCTGGGTCTGAACACATCTCCATACAACCCTGCAATGAAGATAAACACAAAGGTCTGACACCTCTCTTGCTTCTCCTGGGCTAAGTGGGAAGAAGCCTGGTAGGAGTCAGTGCAGTTGCAGGAGTGCAAGTGAATTGTAAAATTGTAAGGCTCAGTGTTTTGAATTTTGCATAAAAGGTGTTTTTAATAGCCTTCAGTTTTCTTGGCATGAACTGCACTCATGACTTAAGACATCTGTGGTGGGCTGAATTTATGCTGTGCGCCAGTTTCATCCAAGTGGGATTTAATGCATGACTTGTAAATGTTCACACATGTGTCCACTGACCTCTGCTGTGCAAGTGCCACTGGAGTCAAACAGGACGTTAGTATCTGTGAACCAAGGTGCTTTCTAGGACTATTAGTGTTGGCAGGGCCAAATACAGGAGCCTTGTACAGCCCCTAGTGCAAAACATGACTGGAAACACGCGATCCACACCACATTCAACCTCTGCTGTCAAATTTGTGCCTGAGTGAGGGTGTGATTTATTGCAGTGACCAGGTTAATGTGTATGTCCATACTCAGGCTTGGAGTGAGAATAACAACATGTGGACAATAACAAAGGAGTTTCATTCACAGACAATAGGTTTGGAGCCTTTCAATAAAACACAGCACTGTGGATAAAAGGGGTATTTAGGAAGTTTCTGTGTATATGGTATTTGTGCTTTTGTCGCTGACTTACTTCCAATAAGACAAATAACAAGGAAATTACAACATTTTTATAACCAGTACAGTGAAATGGTATTTAAAACCCCTTTTATTTCAACATCAAAGCATACATAAAAGAATGATTTGTTCTCAGTGGAATAACAAGACAAGACAGGACACTTCACTGTCTTCTAAAGTAAAGGGGTTTCTCTTGCCAAGAACTTGAAGAAAATAGGTCTGCTCAAAATGGTGAACTGATGCTTTTCAGCCTGTTAGCAAACTAATGGCCTCAATATGAGGAAGAGTCAAACCATTGTTTGTTTTGAGAGAGAATAAAGATTAACAAGGTAAATTACATGGAAAAGAACCAGAAATACTCAGTTATCAAATGCTAAGTAATCAGGTTTGTTCCTTTAGAAGCCTAAAGGAGTACCAACGTTCAGCCAAAGAGAAAACCATAACAATTTAAGATCCGGGAGTAATTTTTCTCATTGAATCAGCTCCAAATCCCACTGCAATCAGCACAGAGCTGTGCTCCCACTCCTCCTTCTCCTTCCCCTTTGCCATTTTCACTGCATTAAAATGGAGGCATTGGAGGGTCTGTAGGAGAAGCACACTCTGTGCCTTGCCAATGTGATGTCTTGCTTACTGGAAGGAGCACATTTGTGCAAGGCCCCATTCCACCCAGGCTGTGCCTGAAAAGCCTTTGGAGGAGGCTTGGCTGAAGGGCACCCAGGCCAGCCTGGTCCAAAGGCATTAATGGGCAGTGTGGGTCTGGACTGGAGGAGGAGGAAGATGTGTCTGGTGCCTGCTGCACCCGCCGGTCTCCCAGGACCCCTCCTGCAGCAGCCAGCACGTGCAGCGTGTCAGCCGCTGTGCTCCTGCGTGCACGTGTGGGCCTCCATCACCGTCCCCGGCGCTTTGAACAGCCACTTTGTAGATGAGTAGGGAAGAGGTAAACTAAGTGTGTGTGTGTGTGTGTGTGTGTGTGAGGGGAAGGAGGGCGGGGAGGAAGGAAAAGAAATGTGAGAAAGCTTTAGATGTAGTCCAAGAGTCCATCTGGTGGGTCCTTCTGATGTTCCCTCGACAGAGCCCTCCCACTGAGAAGGATCCCTCCTTTCTCCCTCATCTGCCAAAAACTGAGTCAGAGGCTGGTTTTGTTAGAAAGGGTCATGAAAGCTTTGTTCAGCCTGTCCCCACAGGGGAGTAGGGTGTTCATTTCTATAGGAGGTTATTCAGGCTGCCTGAGGCTTAGTTGTTCTTATTCACACAAAGCTGCACAGCCTGAACTTGGGAATCCAGCTGGAACATCCCATACTAGAAAAGGCCCGGGGTTGTTTCAGCTCACGGGTTTCAAGGGGTACTTTTGATTGCTGATAAGTGTTCTAATCACTTCTCAGGTTAGTGAGGGAGAAGGAGTAGAGGCAAATATCTGCTGTGGGCACAGCAGCTAGGCTTTGATCTGCTGCTGTTCCAAGTGGAAAAAAATGCCTTGTTGCCTGCCTGGTCTCTTCTCAGCAGACCTGGTGAGGGATGGGGATTCAGGCTTCCCCTATTTTCAGGCACCTGTTTTTCACACTTTCTCCCAAGAGCCTGTGTCCATAATTGTGCTCCTTCTGGTTGTGTAGGTGGCTTTTACAAGGATTTGAGTGACCTTCTTGTCTTCCCATTGTTCCCAAGCCCTGTGGAGCTCCCAGTCACTGCTGGAGCTGCAGGAGCTGACTGCAATGTTATTGGGCTGCTTCTTGGTCATCACTTTGGAAACAAACTTTGTTGTTAACTAGACAGGATTTTGACTTTTAAAATTCAACACTATTTTTTAGAAGGAGGGAATTACACTTTATGAGTCTTCATTGGATGGGGGGATTAATGTAATACGCAGTGGGAAAAGAATATATGGTGTTACAGAGCTCTAAGGAGTTGTAGAGAAGGAGATAAAAGGAACTGAAAGAGTGGAATGAAAGTAACAGATTCCAGACAGACTTTCATAAAAGTCTGGGGGAATTAATAATTACATAGGAGAATAAGAAATAAAAGAGAACTTTGCTGTCCTACTTTCTTTTAAAAACACCAATTCCCGCCCCACTTTTTACATTCAGTTTGGAGCTTATAGGTTCAAATTAAATTTAAACAGATGTGCACCAGCTATTTAGTTTCCAGACTCCTAAAGAAAGAGTGTATCTGTGTTTCCGCTGATATAAAGTGACACAAAACCACTGTAAATTGAAGAAATTGTACAACAGAGCTATTTATCTTGCTCATTTAAGATAAGGAAATGTTTTAAACCAAAGTGTAAACAGGTTTAATGGCCTGACTATAGGAGGATGCCAAAAAAAAGTTACTTCTGAAATAAGTAGTAAGTCTTGAAATCAGAAAAAAAGAAAATGAAAAATGAAGCACTGTTACTGTTGGGACCTCATCACTGTCTGGGAGGAGAAATGCAATGCAGTGATGGAGGGAGATAAAGCAGGTTTTGAAGAGTCTTGTGTCCAGTAATTATTTTAAATACTTTAAAAGAAAATAAAAGTAATTTCTTATTTCTGAATTACTGGTGAGTGGGTTCTTTTGTTAGCACAGTGCTCAGTTTTCTTCTCAGGGAAGGATCTGAGCTCAGACTCTGCTCATAGAAAAGAGATACAGAAACTCTTCCCTGCAAATGATGAGAACACAGGGTCAGCTGCTCAGCACTGCTGAAAGTCAAAGCATTTCCAGTGGTACCTGTGGACCAATGCCAGCTTATATGAGCTGAAAACATGGCCTAGAGTTACCAGCCCACTGAGTGGCTGTGCTGGGATCAGTTTCGCTGTATTTTGTTTTCCCCATGGTTAGTGGCTTCCTTGGGTAACCTTGGTGGGCATTTGGGACACAGAGCCCCTGCAGAGCTCGGGTCCCCAGTAATGCTGGATGCAGACACCCCTTACAGAGGGTGGGCTGGGAAGGGAGTGTGTGTGCAGCCATTCATTGGCCCCATGCCCATGCAGCTAAGGACGTGGGCTGCATCTATGTGGCAGAGGGGAGACAAGAATCTCACAGGTCCCATAAGCCTTTTCCAGTAGCTCTATTCCTGACATTCTAAAGGCCTTTCTCTTTTCTAAGACTGTTTCCATGTATATGTGTATCTTTTCTACCCTTAGCCCCGTTCTGTACTTGATTTGAGCCCTTCTTACCCTGACATTCCTGTTTTCTTTCTTCCTTCTCTTAAAGGCTAATTGATATCACTCAGTGGGAGTCTTCTCTTTTCACTTTGTCCTGGACTGCTTTAAATGGTGATTGCTTTCTTTCCCAAGTGCTCCAACAGGAATAGTCTTCCACTGTTCCCTCTGCCAACCCATGAATAATTTCTCTGGTAATTTCTGCCTTCAGTTATCACATCCAAGTCTCTGGCTGACCCCATTTTGCTTACGGTCCCCTGGCCCATTCCAAATCCCTCCAGCAAGCTCACCAGCTCATACCATTCATTCCCTGTCTCTTTGGCTCTTCATCTCTACGCTGTCTTCATCTCTTCTTTCCCCTCCAGAGGTGGTTGAACTCCTTAAACCCTTTGCATTTCTTACCTTACTGAAAATACTGCTTGTATTTCTGCTGTGTTCTTTCCTGCCCTTGGTGATCTGCCATGACTGTTCCTTTTGTTCTGCTTTCCCAGTCCTGCCTCAGGGCCTCTTTCCATGCTGCCTCCTGATTAATGTGTGTCAGTGCCCTCCATTTCCTTCTTCAAATCACTTCTTGAAAGCCCTCCTATTTTATAAAATGCAACTATTTGAAAGGTGCTCATTGGGGCTGGCAAGGAGCAGCTCTACATTATTTGACAGGATGAAGCCAATACAAAACCATAACAACCACTGCTTTCACATTTGGTATAATCACTGTTACCCTTCTTGCTTTGTGCCACCGAGCTCTGTGGTGCTGATTTTCACCTGTGCCATAGACATTGCTTAAAACAGTGAGAAGCAAGGGAGGAAAAATGGTTTGATGCTTTCTGTGCTTCCCTAATTTCCTGGTCCTGCATGGAGAAGGGTGCATGCAACTGGTTTACTGAGGTTTTGTACCACATGGGCCACCACTACCCCAGGTGCCATAATCTCTTCTCATGCTCTCTACTTCTCTTCCAAACATGCCAATCATGCTCCGTAGCAGAAAAATTTAAAGGGTGTGAATTCTTCCCACCATAGAGGTCCTGTGCAGAGCAAGCATTTCCCTCACACAGAGGAAGCCCCAGATGGCCCAAGCTAGGGAATGTGTCTTTGGGCCAAGGCATCACTTTAGATTTTGCTTAGTATTGTGTTTCTCTAAAGGCAGCTGACAAAGTTTCAGAGCTTTATAAATATAATTAGCTCTAATAACTCAGTTATAATAATGCTTTTTCAGAATGAATTTATTTATATGAGTGTAAATATGTTGCTTGTATTTAATAATTCTAATTTGAAGACACCTCTTTGCAAAATTCTTCAAATTAAATTGCGGTTATCCTTTTTCCTATGCAATGGTTTATGAGTGTATATTGGATCTACTCTTACATTTTTTTCTTCTCTCTAATCCAGCCAAACCCTTATAAACAGTATTTTACTAATATAAGAGCTGTCTCTCATTGATATTATGGGCACTTCAACCTGACTGTGTTTGGGGGTATTTATTTTGGCTGTTGCATCATCACATATTTAGACGAGAGGAAATAGCTATGGGCCTTCTAAATTGCTAACACTAACGGGAGCACTTAATCTTCAGAATATCTTAACTATACATCCAACATCAACATGTGTGTCAGAAAACACATGAATTCTTTGTACCTAAATATTCAGTGATCGTGATTAATGCTTAATGCAAAACACACATGAGGTGCATGGCAATGGAATACTGGTTGCTTTAGATCCTATTAAAGAACCTCAGAATCCACATTTAATGATATTCCTGAAAATATCCTTTGTATACCTCCTGAGTTATTTGCGTTTCTTTACTGCTTACTTGCTGTAAGTCTCCCAGTGTCAAGGAGTCTGCCTTTTTGCCCACTTTCCAGCCTACGAGTCAATCATCCTTGGGAAAGCGAGCCTGGGGGTGGAGATAGCGGGAGTAGAAAGAGAAGACTGTGCCCTGCCAGGAGCACACTTCCAGCTGAGTTAGCCAGGGGAATGCAAGGTGATTTACTCGTGGCAGGGCGAAGAGGCCCATTTACCTGCCAAGGGTGAAGGCAAGACAAGGACTTATGGAACCAGTTCTTCAGCTCCTTGTTCCTGCTGCTCCCAGGGCCCCTTCAGAAAGGCAGCTCCTCACTGGACCCACTGCCCTGTGGATGTGTAAGTGTTGTGACTGCTCAGGCAGCCCACTTGTGCTGGGAGACTGGCCCCAGCAATGCTTGGAGCCACCACAGGTCCCCTCTGCCCTGGGACTAGTGCAATGCTGGGATTTCAAAAGCAGCTGTCATGTGAAAAGCTGAGCAGATTCAGCTCCAGACATACAGCAGTGCTCAGCAAAACCTGCCTTTGGAAGTGCCCCTTGGCCTCCATTGTAAATGAGGGCAGCTGAGAAACCTGTAAACTCTGAGCTGCACACCTGTGGGGATGCAGTGTGTGGCCTTGGCCCCTGCCCTTCTGTTATTTGATGTTGTTGCATTTCCTCGGGAAAAGGCTTATGTGTTAATGCTGCTCCACCAGTTGTCAAAGCAATGCTTTCTCACACTCACGGCTCCGGTGCACTCTGCTCGGTGCACACACTCCTTAGATTTACTTTTGGTTTGTATCCTTCACATTTTCTCTAAGTATCATGTACACATAGTATCCTCTAAAATGTACTGTGAGTTGAAGGTGCAGTTTTTATCTCATTCCATTAATATGTTTTACTCTTTACCTCTTCAAAGGAAGACATCTCAATAAATCTATTGCACTTTCCCCAGATCCCTTATTTATACAGTAGAACAGAAATTGTGCTCTAAAACATCAAGAGTTTGTGAGAGTTTGAAATCTTGTTACATACTTACTTTAAAAGAGATTTTTCTATATTATTTTTTTTCTTTTTTTTTTTTTAGCATTGCAAGACAAAGGTGAATATCACCAAAGAAATTCTCAGGAAATTTGGAGTTATGTCAGGTTAAAAGTCTGAAATAACAAACAGCACTCAAAACCATTTTGAGTCTTCTGAGCAAAGCAGCACCTGCCAGAATGCTGCAGCCACTGACACTGGAACGGGTGCTGGGATGTTTATTCCATGTGAAAATACATATAATCTCTGTTTTTTTTTTTTCTTTTTGTTCCTGAGATAGCTTTACTGTAAAATCCGATGGACAAATAGCTGGTCTCACACCCAGTTTTACTGTGGAGGATACATCTGCCATGACAGTACTGTTCTGGCAGTGTAAACAGATAATGGTAAGTGTAATAAAAGGACTCACAGGCTGAAGTTTTATCTATTTATGAGCCAGAAAAGGACTTAACTAGGACGCTGCAAGTACTAGTAGCTACAGCATTCACATATGTGATATTTTATAGCCTGCTGTTCCTGGGAAACAACATTCTTAATCTCCTTCAGGTTATGAAGGTGGCACTCATGAGCATTTTTGTGAAAGTGCCATATTCAGGCCAAGAATAATAAACCACAAGAAACCAGAAGATACCTTTATTTAAGGGCCCTTCAGATCAGAAACCCAGTGGGCAGCTTTTCTTGTTTCAGAAGGAAAAGTTCAGTGTTCAAGGTAGGCATTATCCCAGTGCAAGCCTAAGGCTCACTCCCCTGGGGTTTGTGTTGCAGAGAAGCGTGCCTGTATTATTCACAAGGATAGCCAGCAAGCCTTTCCTGACCTTGCAGGGAGAATGCCAGACTGTGTGCTATGGGATCCATATGAGACTTCTCTAGAGCAAACTGACAAAATCAGATTTAAATTGGGAAAAGGATGATGATCCTCATTGCCTCTTAGGAAGATCAGCTGTCTGTTTTTACTGATGCAGTCAAAGAAAGTTGGTTGGTATCTTGCTTCAAAGCATTGTAGCTTAAACCAAAGAGAGTTAATGTTTCAGCTTTTCTGGAAGTGGTAAATGGCCACTGACTACTTTTAGCAACTGATATACTAGGAAAAAAACCTTATTTTTTTTTTTTTAGGTGCAGCAGCTATTCTGTGATGTGTATGTGTGGATTACACAAGGAGGCGAGAGATTTTGGAACTTAGCACCATGCTATAACTTACCAGCATTGCAATTAAGGATCACCTGTAATGGCAACTCTCCTTCCCTCATACTTCTTTTAGATCCATCTTTCTTTCTTGCTCTTTGAGTCTCTTATTTCGTTTTCATTCAAGAATGAGCCTTGCAATGGTTCAGCTTTATTCCCAACTGGTGCCAAGTGCAGATTTAGATATGGTGTATGTCACTCTAGGCCCCATAACCAGAAATAACTCACAGATCATTTAATTGTTTGTCAGCCACAGATACATGAAGAATAGAGACTTGAGTGAGAAGGTCCTATCTGGGCTGTCATGCTGGACTACCAGCATGGTCCTGCACTGGCATTCAAAGCAGTGGGAACCCAAGTTGCTCTGCAGAGAGCTGGGAAAGCTGTGAATTCTGGCACCTGCCATGACCTTGCTCTAGCCAACAAATCCAAAACAGGCTTTCTTGTAAATATTTTACTAAATTAAGACTTCTGGGATTGAATTTTAATTGAAAAATACAGGACTAGGAAAAGTGTGAAGTAATGGCTTCCCATTCCTTTATTTTGCCATCATTCTTTTTATAAAGCCCAGGTAGACAGCTTTCATTTTAAGGAAAAGTCTGCATTGCTGAAAACAGGTATATGCTGCTTCCATCTTTTGGAAGTGGTCCTTCATGCATACCTCATGGCATGCATCATGGAACCCAACCATTCTGGAGTCTCTCCTGCTTACATGGGATTGGGATTGTTTAAATTCAATGTAATTCATTTGGAGTAGATTTTCAGTAGTCAGGTGCTATTTTAAATAAACAAGCACATGTATTACATCCCACTTACAGAGCCTTTCCTATTCCTGGGCCCACACAGGCACTGTATGACAGTAGGAATCTGTTTGCTTCCTTATGATACAATTTCCCTCAGTGCTCCCTTCACAATGGTGCTTGGATTCAAATTAACCTTGGAAAAAAATTTAGACCTTATTTCAAAACAAAACTGCTGAGTAGTATGGGAACATCACATACATCCTAAATTATTAGAAACAGTCCTGGCAACATACTTGGTGACAGACTTTCACTTGACTAAACAGAAGAGCTCTGGTGGGTAGACAAGCTGGATGGTCTACTGTTTATTTGCCATTTTCATTAGACTGTATTAAGACTGACAGAAAGTACTTAACTCATATGTCAAAATTATTAGTTTTCCCACATCAAAATATGCTGTTGTTGCAGATTTTGCCAGGTGGTATTGATAAATATAAACTTTTGACTTAATTTCTCTAGTGTGTGAATAAATGTTTGGTCTTGGGAAAAGATACTGTGTGGTTAGCAGGTTCTGCTGTTCAGAATTATGTGAAGAGGCAGCAGCCCAAAGTGGACAAAGTAAGCAAAACAGTGTTTGCTTATTGCCTGGTTCTCTGATTAGAGTAAACCTTTGAGGCAGAAGTAGGTTTTCTTTGACATTCCTGAAAGGATAATTTGTTTGCACATTCTCTGACCTGTTCTGTGCTGAGCCTGGCGTAGATGGGTAAATAAAACAGTTGATGTTTTGAGGCTAGCTGGGCCAAATATCACTGGGGATTTTTCCTTCTCTCCAGAAAATCAAATTGTGCTGCCATTCAGAGAACAGGAATATTGTGTGACAGAAGAGGTTATTATCAATTGCATCATTAATGGAATATTGTGTGACGGGAGAGTGTACTATCAATCAGTGGAGGTACATTTGATGTGTAGTGCACATTCCCTAGACTGGCTGGTATTCTAGTCTTCTGATCTTGAAGCCTCAGAATATTCATATCCTTCTTTCTGGTGGAGATAGAACCTGATATTCTAGTCCCATACAAACAAAATTTGTCTGAGTGAGCCACAACGTACCGTATCACCATGGAAATACATGGTGGAGAGCATTTCTGAGAGAGTAAACAGTTCTGTTGTCTATCACATCTCTCTACCAGCAGCTGTTTCCTGCCAAGCTTGTTTCCTCCAGGTCTCTCTCCTCTGCTCTCTGCTCAGTTGGGTCTTTCCAGGCTGTGTAGGTCATGAGCAGCAAACCCAGGACACCACTAAGACATTCACTAAAGAAACTTTAGCAATGTATCTGTTCCTGATTTTGCCTGGTCCCCTATGGCCTTGATTCCAAACATTAATGAAAACATACTGCAAATATGGCATGACTTAATTCTCCCTTTGAAATTCAGTGGAATTAAAGCACAATGGTGACAATTTACAGTTCGCTAGACAATACCTATATATGTATAGAATTGTCCATTTAGCTTCTGTCTTCTTGTGAGGTGCAACACAGATGTAGAAAAGTGTAGGTTGATGTAGAAAAGTGTATTAATCACCAGTAATTTCTACTAGCCCTTCCCTAAGAAAAAGATTCATCTGTAGAATTCAGTTTAAAAATCCTAAAAGTTTAAAAAAAACCCAGAAAGATTCCCACCTATTTCAGATAAAATACTGAACTGTATTTTGCCTGCTATATAGTCTCCATTACAATTCATGGTAAAATGAATACTGAGAAGCTCAGTCCTTATACATGCTATGACCATAAGATGGAGATATTGGGCTACAAAAGAAATAATGTACTTAATTCCCTTACTACTTTGGTTAATGTGGGTTTATTTAAAGGAAAACTATGATGATTAGCTAAAATAAGTATTGTGGTAGGGATTAGACACCAGCCAAACCAGGATGGTAGAGTACTAGGAATACAAAGTCTTGCTTGCAAAGTGAGCTATTAGAAGTGGAAATGTGTGCTTAGTATTGCAATAATTTCAGTAGTGGATTATGTGTGCCTTTGTTTCACAAAAACAGGTTGAAATATCAGGCTCCAAATTAACACAGATGCCCTCCTTTCTGATGAGTGGGAAGCTATGCGTTTTCAAGGCAGGTTAAATGGCTTGTGGATTACACAGTCTACACAGTTATTTTCTAATCTTCAAGGATATCATAACAGCACAGGATCTAGCCTGCATTTTACCCTCTGCAAAAGGCTCTGTGTCTACAATAACTGGGAGGAGGAAATTTTTGGTGGCATTATGGAGAAGGAGAAAGGGTTTCCTTTCTTTCCAGTTTCCTGGGGAAACTGGAAGGGACAAGCACAATTATCAGCTCCTGAGGTACATCTCAAACAGGAAATCTTTGCCAACATCTGGATGGTAATTTTTTTAGTGAGGGGGTAATTTTACTTTGAAAAGCATCTTAAAAATATTCCCATTCTTGCTCAGCCAATCCATTTTTCTCTTTAGACTGGCAGTCTATTGTCTCCTCCTTGTCTCAGCCTGAGAGAGATAGTTGGCCCCAATTCTTGGTCATGTGTCACCCTCAGAAACATTTGGAAAGTTTAGGTCTGGGTGCTGGGTTTGAACTCAATGCATGCAGTATTCTTGCACAAGCAGAAATGAGGGCTTAATTTAGTTGATTGAAAAATTAAATTATTAGCTTTGAATATTACTGGGGAAAGATGATGATTAGGTAAGGTGAAGAGTGTTTTCTTAATAGCAAAGGAAATTTCTGGAGGTATAACTCCATCCAGGGCTTAGTGAGTTTGCCTTTGAAATCTTACAGCCGAGTTCAGACACCTCTTTAAAAGTGATGCTTTGTTCAGATAGCATGTCTGATTCGTGTGTATGAGGCAGCCATGAATGAAACTCTGTGGCCTGTGTACAGTATGAGATTAGACAAAAGGATTTCAGGGGTCACAGGATCACTGTGGCCCCTGAAAATCTGAAGTGGAAAGGTAGGTGTGGGGACCATCTAGTTCAAATTAATTTCAGCTACAGCAAATTTCTCAGGGCTATATCCTATTGGGTTTTGAGTATCTCCAATGATGGAGACTCTACCACCTCTCTGGACAGCCCATGACAGTATCTGACCACCCTCACAGTAGAAATAAAATAAAAAGAAAAAGAAAAAAGAAAAAAAAAGTTCTTGTATTTAAATAGAATTTCCTGTATTTCAGTTTGTGTCCATTTTCTCTTGTCCCATCCCTGGGTACCACTGAGAAGGATCTGGTTCCATCTTCCCTCCTCTCAGGTATTTATCCAGATTATTCCTCTGAGCCTTCTTTACTCTTGAATGTACAGTCACAGCTCTCCCAGCTTCTCCTCATATGAGAAATGCTCCAGTCCCTCACCATCTTTGTGGGTCCCTGACAAACTTGTTCCAGAATGTTCATGCCCTGGGCAGCCCAGTTCCAGACCCAGCACTGCATATGGGTCTCACCAGGGCTGAATAGAGGAGAAGGACCATACCCCTTGACTTGCCTGTAATGCTTTTCTTAGTGCAACCCAGGATGCTGTTGACCTTCTTTGCCTTGTAGGTTCATTGCTGGTTCATGGGCAACTTGGTGGCCCCCAGGATCTCCTGGATCCTTTTCTGCAAAGCTGATATCCAGCTAGCCAGGCTCCAGCCTGTACTGGTTCATGGGCTCATTCTGCTCATATGCAGGACTTTGCAATTCCCTCTGCTGAACATCATGAGGCTCAGGTTGGACAATTTATGCAGCCTGTTGAGGTCCCTCTGAAAGGCACCACACCCACCTGGTTTGTCAGCCACTACTTTATATCATCGACTGAGTCACTTCACTGTAGAAGGTCATCACATCAGTCAGGCATGATTTTCCCTGCAAAAATCCACAGTGAAAACCCTCAGTCTTGTTTTCTGTGTGTTTGGAAATGATTTCCAGGATATTCTGCTTCATCATGTTCACAGGGATCACACTGAGACTGTAGTTCTCCAGGTCATCCTTACTGCCTCTCTGGAAGCTAGCAGTGACACTTTTATCCAGTCCTGAGGAACTTCCCCAGTTTCCACAACCTTCCAAATACTGTCAAGAGTGGCCTCACAATGACATGTGCTCAGCACACGTGATCCCTCAGTGATGCCTCAGCACTCATGGCTGCAGCCCATCAGAGCCCATAGATTTGTGTGGATTCAATCCACTTAAATATTGCCTAACTGGGTGCTCCGCCTGTGAGGGCAAATTTTTCTTGCTCCAGACTTCCATATCCCTGACTTATTCTTCCTCATTTGTAAGTAAGAGGTCCAAGAGAACATCTCTCCTCATTAGTCCTTCAGCCACCTGTGTCAGGAATTCCTTTCTGACTTTATAGATTCTTGACTCCCTGAACAGGGAAATTGATTTTCAGCACTTGTCTAAATTCACCATACTGGCAATAGGTAAAAAGATGTCTACCAGTAAGCTAATCAGAATTCATGGGAGAACAAAGACAGTGAAACCTAGAATTCTACTTTTAAATTCATTCTTCTGGCTAGAACCACACTTCAAGACTTCTGTTTCACAAAGCAGAATTAAAATTTTCTGTCTATTTCCAAGTTAATCGCAGTAACTAAATTTGAGCGAAGGAGTACACCAGTGACCATGAATTTAAAGATAAATTCTCTTGAGAAAAGTAACTGATTTATGTCAAAGCAGACAGGTGTTGAACTTAATATGGCCAGAGCATGTATTTCAAGTTTGACAGGTGTATAAAGATGCCCTTATAAGACAGCTGAATGGTGTAATATTTGTACATGATTGCTTCTTTAGTGTTAAACTAGGAATTATCTAAATAAATTTGGGTGATTTTAATATAGTAGAAGTCAGGGGAAATATTGCTCAAAGAAATTTATAGAATATACCACATAATTTGGGGTAAGAAAAATACTGGTAGCTGCCAAAGGTGGAAGCCCAGTGTCCCCAGCCCGTGTATGGAGGCAGTGGGGAGAGACAGGATCCCCCTTGGGAGAAGCCAAATTTGGGTCTGGTCTGGGCAGCTCAGTAGTGCCATTTGGTTTCCTATATATGTGCATGATCACTCATATTGAACACAAGGTGAGATCCCCCCTAATCCTCAATGCTTCCTTCTCTTCATCTGTTTTCCATAAGAAAGTAGTCAAGGCAAGGAGAAGTGAGAGCCCATTACAGCAGATGAGCAGCCTGGATGATAAGGGCAGTGGAAATGTGGGGTGCCCCTAGAACCAAGGTGCATTTCCTGCTGTGAAACTGCTTTGAGGACCCTCTCTCCTTACCAGTGTGGCAGCACAGATATGCAAACAGGGACAGCACCGCACACTGACCCCGTGGGAGCTCAGTTCTGCAAACCACAGTGCTTATTTCTGCCTGTCAATCTGGACTTAGGTGTCTAGGTGCAGTTTCTTTTTCTTCTGTGTGAAGATAAACAGTACTATTGACATTGGAAATTACTCTTGCCAAAGAGAGTTTGAACTTTGGGCAGCCAGGCTGGGGAGTACTGGTGTCGGCAATCCATCTGGAGTTGAATGATAGATGGGAACACAGTCAGGAAAGCACCCAGGTGCCCTGACACTGGGCCCAAGCCTCCTCCCCTCTGCAGCCACTGCACTCCTTAAGGTATTTTATTGCTTATGTCTTTCAGGACATGTGAAAAAGGCTTAAAATACACAAGACAAATTATCCGACATGATTCTCTGGAAAATGTTGTGTATCTTACATGCAGCCAAAGTGCAGAGCGTATGCCAGTTGTAACAGTAATCACTCATTTTCTGTTTTGACCTAGCTGAGAAATTACAGACTTGGAAAGGAGTAATTTGAATATAACAATCTTTGCTGTTTCAAGTGTTTTCTTTCTCTTTTACCCTTCTGGGAGCAGCATGTACTGTGTGAGTTTGTTCTCCACTTGTTCAGAACACATCCTATTTCATCTGGCCCTACTTTCCTAAGGCAGTTAATCTATTGGAGGTATATATCATATCATATCTCACTTTCTGCCGCTCAAGCTCTGTTTCAAACACTCATGCAAACACCAGGAGTGAAGCTGGTAAGGGTTAAACATTACAAGATCAGTGAATTGCAGAAGAATTTCTCACTGCTTCCAGGTCAAGTATTCACAGGTTGTTTTGTTTTGAGCTGTGGCTTCTAGACTTGGATCATGTCAACACACAGAGCAGGGCTGACACTGAGACATCAATTTAATAAATATTTACTTTTATATGTGTGTGTGAGTGCATGTATGTGTGTGTGTGTGTGTGCAGGCTTGCGTGCCTATGTTCACTGAGCTCACATCCAACGTCCATCCTTAGAAGATGGATTTATCCCGCTCCCTGACTTGCCCACAAGACAAGCCCAGGGCACATATTTACTAGCAAGAACACTCCGGAATGCATTTGTGGTTGTAGAGTGCATTTCATGGTATCCTGCTTTAAACTTGTAATAGTACTACTATTTTTAACAGCAGAGTAGCTGCATCACTCAGCTGTTGGCACAATGAACTGAAATGGAAAATAATGCTCTTTACAATATAGTCTCCACTGATACAATAAGTTACATTAAAAACATTTCCTCACAGTTATTGTCTCCTTAGAAATTAAAATAAAACATTTGAAGGTTTTCATCCTTCCACTAGTTTGTTTTCAAAAATGTGCGAGCTAAAAAAGGAAGCTGAGAATTTTTTTATGATGGGAAAAAAACATTCATATACCAGTGTGCAAGGATTAAAATGACATACAAAGGCATAGGCAATAAAAGACAGTTCCTTTCAAACATACATGAAAAAATAATAATTAAGATGAGACTTAAAAGCACATGTTGGAGTAGTGTATGTGGACACAACCAGTATGCAATAGTATTTGTAATTTACGCTTCTTTGAAGTAATCTTGTTTCTGAAGGCCCAAACAAATCACTTTAAAATGTCACAAACATTTGTCATAGTCTGGGTACTCTCAAGTTCATCAGATTTCTTGGATCATGTGATTTTCTTTTATTTATGTATTGCAAATTTATTCTGTTGCTCTTTATATTGATAGTTATATTCTAAATTTGAACTGCAGGGCCTAAACAAGATAGTGAAGCCAACAAGTGATCTTTCATGTTTGGAGATGGCACAACTCTTTCTAGCACATATTCTGCCAGTTCTTTTGAACATTTCTGTATACAGCATTTTATTATTAATACTTTAGTATTTATAGACTTTATATTTAGTATTTAGTATTTATAGGCTTCAGCTGCCCTTGGATGAAGCCATGGCTTGCATGTGACTGACTTTTCAAATCTTATGAAAATCCTTGGATATTAAATTTATTTGTTCATCTGTGGTATAACCCACTGATCTTCTGTACACATTTGTCTGCTGTGAAGTGTCCCTTCCTTTTAATCAGAGTTATATTCCACTTCTGCCCAGGGCCCCTCTGTGGTAGTCAGACCATGAGGTGTTTGCCAGTAGGAAGTCAGGAGCAGCCTCCAACACAGTTTTAACCTCATGGAGAAAAATGAGGAAGGTTTCTCTTTCTGTGTTAGCGTTTCTTGGGCAACTGCTTTGTACCACCCACACTGTAAAGGTGATTGACTCTGATTCTCAGACTCATCACATAATTCATGCAGAAGCCATTCACTCTTTTATGTATGACACAATAATAAAATTTTCCCCTTGATTATGATACCTTAATCTAAAACAACCAGCTATCATTCACAATGGCCATAAGCACTTAAACCTATCCAAACCACAAAAAAAAATAATTCTTCACTGTGATTTAGAAAGTTATTAATCTGGCGTAATAATGTGAAACTGGCAGACTATTTAGATAGAGCAAGCCTCACCTGAATTACTAGAGTTAAAATCTTTCCCTCCAGGGAAATGTGACCTACAGAAGTGTTTCACATTATCCCAGGCAAAAGAACCATGCTGAAAAGATTAGAAACCATCTCATGCGCACATGCACACATATGCTCGCATGCACGCACACTCTCCCACCCCTAGCAGTACTGTGGGTAGCAGAAGGAGCAGTGCCCTTTCACAGACTCCTGCCTTGTGCTCAAAGGAAATGCAGCAGACATTTAAATATTTCCAAACCAAACAAGACATCCTGAAGGATTCTCCTCCTGTGGCCTCATTATCTGCTTACATCTGTGTTTTTAAAATCAAAAGAAAGGCTGAAGCAGAGACACCCTTGACAGGAGCAGAAAAGGGAAGTAGAGAAGCAATGAAAAAATGCTTAAGACCTTCACTCAAGCAGCCTTCACTTTTGAAGGACACCAGCTTTAAAATATTGTGGTTGGAAATTAAAATCATCATTTAAAAAAGCTTCTTTCTTTTCTAAGTCTTCACATCTAAATTTATAGATTTAAAACTTATAAGAAGGCTGATCTTGCAAAAACAGTGATGACCTCTTTGTAAGTACCTGATAATTCCTCTGGAGTTTAGGGGAAAATTCTTCCCTAAAGCTGCACCCTTGCATTTGCTTTCCCATAAGAAGATCTGAGGCAGCAACTCTTCTGCCTGTATGACCTTGGGGCCTGAGGCTGACGTGATGAGCAAGCTGTTGACATGAGCAATAGGCTGATGCAGACAAGACTTTTTTCAGTGAGTGCCAAATGTCATCAAAACCCCATCCAAGCCTAAGGAGGACCTGCCTTCACAGCGTCACCTCCTGTACCTAATCCTCCCTGGATTTTTTCTTTCATTTTGAACAACTTTGAACCAAATAAAAATACAGCTTTCTTCATTCTCTCTGATGGTTTTGTGCATCTATTAATATGAAAGGGCAGTCACTGAAAAACTCCCAATAATTTTTAGTGTGTGGGGAAGGAGCTGCAAGAGTGTTTGAGCACCTCATACTTACTGCCTGTAAACATTCAGCTTTGAGAAAAAAGGAGTAATCAGTGAGGAATTTGGCTTCAAATTCAATGGCACGATACTGTGTGGTCAGGCTGCATTCTCCAAAGCCAGCTGAGTTGCCCTGGAGGAAGGGACTGTGCCTTGCTGCTGCAGTGTCTGGTAAGCATCTTCAGAATGTTTGGTCCAAAGATGTTTGGTCCAAAGATGTCGCCTCACCTTTAGTACAGGTTAGCCACAATCTGTGAGCTGGGCCAGCTGCAGTCACAGAGCCACCGCCAGTGTCAGCCTGGGAAAGGGCTGAGGCTTGCGTGTGTGAGCCTGCTCCACTGTTCCTTCCTGCCACTGATGGGAAGGTGTAATTTTGGGACTGGGTACAGGTCTCGCAGAGAAAGGGAACAGGGAACAGATATAAAGAAAAGGTTTCAAATTTGCTGGCAGGGAGGTAGAGAAAGAAAAAGAATAATCCTGAATCCTAGAATATAGAGAATAATCCTAATTCTCATCTCAAAGGAGATGAGAATTGAGAAAATGAGGAAAAGACCATCCTTGCTCCTTGTTCCAGACATGCTCCTCCCATTGAATAAGTGCTGGTTTTTCACCTTGAGAATGTCAACCTGTCAATAATTATTTTTATTTCTGAACATAAAAAGCATCTCTACCTTGGCAGGTTGTATTACAACTGAGTGCTGTACAAGCTGGACCAACCTCGGTACTACTTTTTATTGTGAATAACCTCCTGCCTTGCATCTGATTTACCCTGCTGCAAAGGAAAAGGCTTTCTCAGGCATGCCAAGAAGCAGGCAGGGTAAGGGCAAAGACAGAACTAAGGAGAAGGGCATATGTGGAGGCCCAGGGGCCTGTTACCAAAATCCCTCAGCCCTGGAGCGGACGACACAAGAAAGGAGAATCACCCCTGTAGGCTAGGGTGAGGAAAACCTTATTCCCATGGACCCTTGCAGCCACCTTTTGGGTTTTGGTACTCTACTGGTTTGTAAAAATTGGTACACCCTTGTTCAGGCCCCATTTACCATTCATGTACCTTTCCTAGAATGTTCTTCCTTCCCTTGACCCTCATTGGCTCTGCTTTGCCACATTGCTCCACCCCTGTAATCCCATTGGTTCTCCCCAGTCTTTAGCCACACCTCCCTTGTCCCTATTGGACCTCGACCCTCAGACCCACCCTTTTGCCCCACATTTAACCCTGTGCCCTTAGTCCAATCCTTTGTTCTCGTCCCTGAACTCATTCAAGGCTGTTCTGGTATCCTTTGGATAAGCAGTCTTTGGATATCCAAACGAGGACCCATCCTTTTATCATCAGTAATCTTTAGTGGTGCTCTCCAGGTGATGAGGAAGCAGGTCACTCTCATGGGCTCAGCGTAACCGGCATGCAAGTGGCCATGGGCACAAAGACTCTGCTCCCCTGGGCTGAAGAAAGCAAGGGTGAAATATGTCAGACTAATCAAATAAAAAGCACACAGAAGTTAGCCCAGGGGCAGAAACTGGCTCCTTGCTTCAGCACTGCTTGCCTTTCCCCTGCCTCCGCTACCAGCAGTCGAGTTGAATTCAAATCTTCTCCAAACTGGGTGCCTCAAGATATTGCAGATTCCAAAAGCCCTGGGAGTGATGAGTGACAAACAGCCTCCAATTTTAGGCTTCTGTTGTCATGCTGAAGTGGTACATGGCTTCCCTAGCAAAGGCATCTTGGGTTCCCCAGATGAAAGCTGAGGTTTGTCCTGAGAGACAACACACAGTGTCCCAGTCCAACTGCCCTGCTTTGCCAGTGCTCTTGTTGCCATGACACAAATCCTAATGGCAATCTGTCACACTTGAGTCTCTTCTGTTGACTGGGAATACAGGCTGTCCAAAGGCTACAGATGAGCATTTTTACAGCCTCAAACTAAACAGTGCATCTTTCCTACTAGGAGAGTTGCCATCACTGAAGTCCAGGATCTACTGGCTGCTGACATTTACATGAGAATTTATGGCTGTAATAAATTATGCTTCAGATTTTCCTTATTTGGAATAATTTTGGAGTATCTTTTCTCCACATTTTTTTGGCAATGTAACAGACAACTTTTTAAAGGACCAGGAAGATGTTAATGTTACCTTCACTGCATAAAGAGCTTGGATTTAAAGCTTTCCCAGAAAGGAGTTTTTGGACAATGCAATGTTATTTATTTACTTAAGACATTTTATAATAATCTGGCAGTGTTAGCCAATGGTGAGGTCTCAAGCAACTTGGATTCTATAATTTTTTTTAGTCTCTGTGCACAGGATGTGCTTATTTCACTGATAAGACAAAAATAAGGCTTTTCTGAAGAAGAAAATCTATATTCTTTCTCAGTGACTTTATCTCTGCAGACAGACTACAGGTATAAGGGAAACAGGAATACCGAGACAGCTATGACAGCTAAAGCTCTTCTTTGAAGAAATCCACAAATGTTATCTGTATGCAAGCTAAATGTATTTTCATGTGGCAGCAAAAAACATTTTTAACAGGAGATGCCATATATTGAGATCTCCATGTCCCTCTGAGCCCAGAAACCACGTGTGTTTCAGTAAGGATCTGTAAGTAATTCAGGATTCAGTGAGCATCTACTATGCTTGTGGTAACCTTGACATGTCTTGGAGACAGGGAAATAAAACGTCCAAAGGGATGAGCAGCAAATGGCTTATCCAGGATAAATGAAAGATCATTTTCATCTCCATGCAGATTTGTCTTTCCCCCATCCCCTCTTGCATCTCCATTGTATGAATTTCTGTGGTTTCCTTCCATGAACTGAGTTTTCAGGGACTGGGAAGTATTCCTCTCCTGCAGTGTATCAAACAAGAAGGACTTCCCCTCCTGCAGGTTAGCCATCTTAGCTTTCCTCTTTCATTTGGAAAATCCTTCCCAGCATCATCATTTGATTCACTCCTTCCAGCCTCCTCAGCTTCCCTCTGTCCTACCCTGCCCTTTGCATAACGCTTTCCTTTCTTTGGGTTTCTCATTCTCTTTCTCCATCAGAATTGTCCCGTTATGGACTTTGTGGTTAGGTTCTTTCTCCCTTGAACTGAAATTGATGAGAGAGGCAGTTTTCTCTTGTTTGGTCTTGGTTGTTTATTCTTTTCTTATCAGCATTACAAGGTACAAGGAGCTATGTGCACTAAGATAGAAAGGTGTAAAATGGCTAACAAAGATCCTCTTCAAGGTCTTTTATATGTCCATTTACCCAATTAACAGATGCCAACTAAATTATTTTTCTCAGTGACCCAATGACGCAACACCTGTGTACTGCACTGTGGCATTCTTTATCCTATCACTTACTCTGACCACTTCTCTTTTGTCTTTTTCTTTATTCATACCTGTTTCCAGCCCTAATCCTATATGTTTCCCCATCCATAGGCGAAAAATCTTTCCTTGTAGGCTAGCTTTTTTAAAAAAGCCATCCTCCTCCTGTAGGCATCCCTCTGGGCTTCCTTGTTTTCCAGTCACATTTTGGGTGATACATCTCCTCGGTGGTACCTCTCAGGGCCAAGTGGATCTCATGCTTTCCCCAGACCTATTTCCCGGGCAATTTTGGGTCTGCAAAATGTAGAACCACAAATGGAAAAGGAAAAAACCCTGTCAGCTGTGAAAGGCTTGTCCACATAAGCATGCCACAGCCCAAAATTATGGTAAGATCCCGTGTCCATCTGCCAATATCAACACGGCCCCTCGATGGCCAGTCTGCCTGCTGCCCTCCCATGCCTCTGCAGCCTCTCCTTGGGCTCCCCTTCCCTGTGCTCTCCCTCATTTCAGATGGGGACCATCCCTTTCAGACTAGATCTCTGATTTCAAATCCCCTTGTCTCCTCATTTTGCTGAGTTGGTTTGGAAACTGGCTGGAAGTTCCCCACTCTTGGGTGCTCTGTAACCAGACAATGCATCCAGTGACGCAGTTAGGCCCTTTTCAAAACAAAATAGGGTTTAAAAATCAACAGGAACACATTGCTTCGATAACTGGGTTAAAATAACAAAAGAAGGCCTGCACGCGTGAATATGACTTAAGCTTCATTCTTCCCTCCCAGATTTTGGGCAAGTTCCATGTCATCTTGGCACCTCCATTCTTGGGCTGGGAGAGGCAGGACACAACTCTCCGTCTTTCTGTCGGAAATGGTGTTAGACTGGAATGTCTGTCAGCGCTGGGTCCGGATGGGGCTGGTGACATGCCAGCTCATGGGCCAGACAGGCCAATGATGGGATGATCAGCTGCTTCCCAATGCCCTGGGTGTTGCTCACTGTTTCTGGAGGAACCTTAGAACCCCACTTACTTAATTTCTTGTGCATTTCCTCCTACCCACCTCCTTTATTTTTCACAGTGACATATCTTATAATGCAATTTTCACTGTTTAATTCCTATAGGTTCTTTATTTTTGCTGGTTTTCTTTCTCATTCTCATTTCTTCATACTGGATTCTCCAGATCACTGTTACTGCATTAGCGCGTGCATTCAGTAACAAAATACTGGTGTCTGCAAGTATTTAGTGCTTCCAGTGCATTGGACAAGGTGATTTCACAAATGAAATTGTTATTGAAAATACTAGCTTATTATATTAATAGTACAATATCTGATCAGACTGTAAATTTCTCAAAAATTTTTAGCAGGTTTTTCCTTCAGTTAGGCTAAGTCTGCCCAACTAATCAGCCTAAACTAATAAAGCTTTTGCTTGTTTTCTTACTGTGCACTGGTGTCACTAATATGAGAAGTTTATCCATGGGCCTGAAAAGCACTGCATACACTCTGGGAATTGATCTTTCAATTTCATCTATATGTTTACAGCCTGATTTTTGTATAAAAAATAAAAAAATCCCAACCATACAAATAAAAAAAACCCGACCAAAATTCCACATCCCACATCCTTCTATTAAAGAACTTTGATAAGATCTTAATTAAGTGTTTATTAAAGAAAATAAGGCTGTCACATGATGAGAAGCCAGGAACTGAAAGCTATTTAAGAAATTGGAGGCAATAGACATGAAGAAATAACAAATTTTTGTCTCTGAAAAAATGTTGGCACAGAAGTGCCAAGGTCTAGTATGGTTTAATAAATATATTGGCAGTCGGGAGAGGGGAATGGGAGTAAGGAAGTGAAATTGATGAAGTTATTTATTTTTGTCAAAGCCCAGTGCTTCACTGGGGGCAGCATGTCAGTGAGACTTCAGCAAAGCAGGCAAAGGCCCAGTGCAATGGCAGATAGGGATAAATTGGTGGCACATGCAAAGTAAGATGCAGTAGAGGGGAAGACAAAATATTCATGTGGTAGGGAGCACTCGATATGAACTCTGGAAAAAGACTAGGGTCTTACTGAAGGCAGCTTGATAGAAATTTCTGCTTCCTGTGGAGAGTGGTGGGGACTACATAGAAGCACACTGGAAGCCAGCAGTGCAATTTGTCTATTACTTGTCATTCAGGATTTAGTGTCTTGGCCAGGATTTGCCTCCCTTAACCACAGAGCAGACATCTTTACCTGGGCCTGTCATCTGAGCTCTTTTTCAGCCGATGGAGAGAAGTGTGCACGCAGAGGTTGAGTCATGCTCTTCTAAAAAAGATGCCTCCAAGAGATCCCATTGCTCTTCCTCAGATGCCCATTTTGACTTTTTCTGTAAAAAGAGTTTTGTCAACTAGTATTAATATGTATCCTATAAAAAAATACAGTCTCTTGCCCAAGAAGTTTTCATTTTTTGTGATGTGGGAATTAAAGGTATCACAGTAAGAAGCTAGGGGCTAGGATATCTGAGCTGCCTCAGGAAAGGGACAAGGGCAGATGTGGTAAAATCACTCAAAAATACAAAAAATCTTAGTAAGATGAAGCAAGAGCTTCTGTCTTGACATTTAAGACAAAATAAACACAGAAAAAAATGCACAGGAAAAAAAAGTGTCTTTAAAATACTAACTAGCAGCCTCTGGTATCCCCCAGCACAGGATGCTAGAGAGGCCAAGAGCTGAGTTCAAATATGAGTGCAAATCTCACCCTAAGAGGGATTGCTGTGGATACATACTTACCTGCTGCAAAATTTCTTGCATCTCCTGAAGCACCTGTGGTGGAAAAGGCTGAGCAGGTTGAAGGAATATCTTATATATGTGCAGAATTCACCTATGGGCTCAAAAAAGAAATCAATGCTGAGTTCAAATGGAAGTTCTTAGAAAAATGCCAAGCGGATATCTTTGGAAATGAATGCCCTGGCAAAATTATGTGTGATGACTATCTTTTTAAAACAAGGAAGGACATTCAGGATGTAGATCACACCCTCCAGAAACACTTCACCACGAGCAAGCAGGGGATGTTAGACTGTTCATGTTTTGTTGAAGTCCACCAGTTTTCTCTTCCCCTTTCAAATACAAGTTCCTGCAGCACATGGGCTTTGTGACTGGACTGGCTACATTTTCTTAATGACATGAGTCCACCTGAAAGAACATGAAAGCATGTGCACTTCATGGACAGATGGGTTTTTTTAATAGGCTTCTACCTACTGCCTGTGTCTGTAAGGACGTGAGAGAGTTGTCAGGTCCTCTTTCTGGTGGAAATAAGTGACCTTGTGAATGACAGCTGTGTGGGCAAGAGGCAAATTTATTAATGTCTCCACAGAGCAGACTATGCAGAACACATGCTATAAGTGGGGGCTTTCCCAGCTCTGGGGGGTCCTCTGTCTGCTCTCCCTGTGCTCAAGTGCCTCCTAAAGTGCTGAGCTTGGAACTTTTGCTAGCTGCATGTTTCTTTTTCTGTTTTTATTTTACTCTGCATTCAAAGAACTAAATAGTGAGAAAGGGCTCTGGCTGCTTCAAACAGCGTACAGGAAATGAACAAGCTGAATAGCATGTTTGCCAGCACATGGATCTTTTTGGCACACTTAGAGCCTATCTGGACTACGGATTTGTCTCATTTTTAGCCATTACTAGCCAACCATCAAAGGTTTTCCATATAGAAGGAGAGCCATGTTTTGTTGTGGTTCATGCTCCTGACTAATTAATATGTCCTGAAATGCCCCTAGATGGGATGGTCTGTTTCATATGACCATCTGTTTTCTGTTTCTCACCCTTGGAGTGTGGCTCCTTCCTGGGGACCCTGGGGGTACTTAAAGCCAGAAACAGCTATGGGCAGGTGGAAACTACTCAGATGTCTTTATTTCTGTACTTCTCTTAGATACATCCCTGAGGAGGCAGCCAACCCAACCAGTGGTGTTTGAAAAGGAGGACAGAGCTCTCCTGGAACAGACAAATGTCAGCTGCTTACAGTAGATGTTCTTCTACTCAATGAGAACATGGATTTTTGATCACATTTCCCTCTAAGACTGAAGGATGGGGCCAAGAAGGATCTAACCAAATACAGTACTGGCTGGTAGAAGACCTAGCCCTCTTCTGCTGGGCTTAATCCCATGTTTGTCCTTCTCTTGCTCTTCCCTACATTGCCTGTGGGTCTGATATGCCGAGTTGCTATGAGTCTGCCCTCATCTGTTCTGGCCATCTTCTGTCTTGACACCTTCCTTCAGAAACAGAGTTAGAGGAAGTTTCCTTTTGCAGGTGGAACTTAAAGACTCAGAACTCAGAATCAGCAGGCTACAGTGAAAAAAAAAAAAAAAAAAAAAAGTTTTGGGAATCTGGGAAACAGTTACATATGGATGTCTTTTATTTTGTTAAGGAGTATCATTAAACCCTGATCCTGTAGTAGGACTGCAGTGCAAACAATTCATCAGTAACAGCAAGGAGGAAATCGGTGAGGAAAAGTAGAGGGAATGTCAAGGGCTTGCAGAGGTCTGCATATATGATGTTATAATATTAGAACAGAAGCAGTAGTGTATCACTCAGTCATTCCTTGCCCCCATGGTTTTGGTAACAAAGGCCATTGTCTGAAGTAGGATGGGAGCAATGTTTGTGTCCCAGGATTGAAATAAAGCTCAATTGGCAGACATAGAAATCTTCTGGGGTAATCAACAGACATGGAAAGGTGAAAGTGGACAGCAAAAGGTTAGACTCTTGGTGCTGTCACCACCTTCCTGGATATTCACCTCTGTTACCATCACAAACACACTGAAATTAAGTGCCACACAGGCATAAAGTGTTGCAGCTGAGACCCATCCTTATCCTCATTATGGTCTTGCTGAAGGCAAGCACAGAGCTGTGGTCATTTCCTCTCTTGGGCGTTGGGTCATTCACTGTCTGGAGGCTGCAAATGTGCCAGTTGCACTTCCCAGGATGTTGGCAGGGCTGAGCATGTGCCATCATCTCTGAGAAAGCCTGAAATGGCACATATCCAGGGATAAAGTAGTCTGCTGAAATTCAGACTGTTGGTTCCTTTCCATGGAAGGAATAATGCTTTTAGAAAATAAATTTGAAGAACTACCATCTCTTCATGTCTCTCCATACTGCCTACTGCTGGAAGCTTGAGCAAGGCTGGACTGCTTCATATGTGCCTGTGTCTAAGACAGGCTTCCCCAAACAGTTTCTACTGCTTTATTGACAGAGCCTCTGATCCTGCTGAGCATCTTGGCTGAGTCCTGCACTCTGGTTGTGCTTGTTCAGATTTAAGTTGGACACCTTCTATGGGTAGTTGAGCCAGAATCCTCCTACCCCCTGCTCCTCTGCTGCCCTGAAACAAGCTTATGTTTGTTTGCTAGAGGTCACTTATCTTGAGCTATCACTTTTTTCCTATCCACTCCTCCTTGCTGCCTCACACTAAGCAAAACCAATATACTGATGTATTGAAGTGTTCCCACTTTCCAGTGCAGCTTTGTTTCTGCTTCAGAAAGGAAAAGGGGGTACACTGCAATGAAAGCAAGATTTAGTGCATGACATGAGGAGTAGGCTTTGATATCTATTTTTAAGGGACCTAATAATTCTGCCTTTCATTATGACATAGTGGATCTTCCCATTGTGGCTGCAGATGTTACTCCCATTCTTCAACCTTTTTTATCGATGATTATCCCAACTTGATAACATTCACATGGCTCCCTGAAATCTTCACCCTCTGTTATGGTTCTGCCTGTTATGTCACCTGGAATCAAAGTACACTCCCCCAATGCTATTCTCATGTTCCTTTTTCCACTCTGGTGAACAACTCTGCTTTTCCTTCAATGATGGCTGAGAGGCCATCTGGCATTAAGACACCACGTGCCGAAACACAAGTGGAAAAACCTGAAAGCATTTCTGTGTTCTGCAATTTTAATTTATCTTTAATTTGTTGAATTTGTTTGTCTTTAATGTTGATGGCTCTTTATTCCCTTTCTAAAGAAGAGTGAATCCTCTTGCTGACTCTAATCTTCACTGCATCTTCCCCCTCCCATTTGTTCATATTCTCTCCAGCACAAAGGATGAGAAGCACCATCCTGAAACAAAATAACTTTCTCTAGGCCACCAGAAAATGCTCTGCAAGCCACCAGTGGTCAACAAATCTCTGGCAAGGAAATATCCAGATTTAAAAAAAAAATTAAAAAAAAATAAAAGAATTCAAGAGGGCCCAAGGCCTGATTTTAAGATCTTGATTCCATGAGTAAGATTGTCCAGAAACTTATAGCACTGATCACGCTTCAGATCCAGTTTATAACATTCAACTGTTCCATAGGGAAAAGCTGCCTCCCTTTAACACAAGGATTCCTAGTCACAGACACTGCCTTGTTTAGTTTCAATCAGCTTTGGGGAGGTGATACCACTTTAAAGTTGGTTGTATTGGTGCAGCTTGCCGCTGTACATGTCTAAACGAGGGATTACAGTAATGGAGTGTCTGTAAACACCAGTTATGCAGTTTGAACTAAATCACACTTTTCATCATATCAGAAAATTGTTGTGCATGAGACACAGTCTCAAAGAATAATTTTAAACTAGTTAGAGAGATTTTTCATCAAGTAAAATGTGTTTGGTGTATGTTAATCGGGACAGGTATAAACCAATCCAAAGAGGATCTCTGAAAATGAGATAAGATTGTGTACATAAGGGATTTCAGTAGCTCAACTAAATCAGTTATAAAACTTCTAATTTAAACTAATGCTACCTATATTTGGACAGTAAGAATTAATGGGCTGCAACTCTACTGCAAGGAAAATGTTCCCAGTGAGGATCCCGTCCAAGAAATCCCGTTCCTCAAAAGCAGCACAGTCTTTTTGAATTACCCTTAAAACATCAAATTACCTGTGAACTCAGTGGTACTTTGCACACCACCACAAATTCATTTTGCAATGCTTAAAATAATCGATGTAATGCAGTTAGCATTTCCCCATAATCTCCTAAATAAATCTAAATCCACTGTTAAAATATCTCTAATTTCCAGCTGCAGTTTGGTAGCAGTGTCCCAACATATTTTAAGATCTCCTCCTCCTCCCTGCATATTTCTTTTTAGAAAAGACCAGTGGAGAAGCCAATAGATTTCTATAAATCACTGCTGGATGAAAACAAGCATAAAAAGGAGGCTTGAAGTTGTTTAATATTACAGATGTTTTGGAGCTCTATTCAGTAGTTGGCAAGTCCCATGAAGCTGCTCTGAATTCTTTATAATCTAGACACAAAGATCATTGAACTCTGAAAGAACCTCTGGGCTTTTATTCAAAAATATGTTGGCTTCTATTTACCTCTTTCTTCATTTATATCTATCAAATGGCTCAATATATAAATAAAGCCCGGGTGTTCTTATTAGCTAAGGCAGTATTTCATGCAGATTAATGCCAGCAGGTTTTGTAGAATACATCTCTATTCAAAGCTGGAGTATGTTTTGAATTAATTTTCATCCTGTATATGAATCAGGTATATTCTACTCCTTTTCTTATACAGACCTCAGCTGCAGCACATAGGAGGAACCTGTAGTGTTTAATTCTAGTCCCATCATCCTTCTTCAGCAAAGCACTTTTAACTCTAAGCGTCTGCATAATCCCATTGACTTTAATGGGAGTACTCACGTGCTCAGGTATATTAAAATTATAATTGGAAACAGCACCTTGCTTTCTCGGGGCCTAAGTGACATACCTAGCATTTTATTGAACAGTCTTATTTAAATATTACCTCATGTATATGTTATGAGCAAATCTTTCTAGTTCAATAAAATCAGGCTTATTGTTATTGAGTTAAAAAAAATAAAATATCTTTACTTTCTTTTGCCTCCAAAGCAGGCTAAAACTCTCACACTAAACTGAAAATATTGTGTTGGCTAAAGATATTTTGCCAGCTGAACCAAAACACAGCAAGAAGTTCATTTGCTGTTGGTCTTAATAGAATAATGGGCAAGAAGATTTAACGGGATTGATAAACTTACTGTTTTAAAGAATGCTTTGGTCCACTACCAGCTAGAAACTCGACATCCCACATACGATATCTCAGCATTTGGCTAATTTTGCCAAAGTTAAAACGATTGCTCAAATGATCCCAGCTTTCAAGTGGTTGAGTGGGGTTTTTTTCTGTGTAATATAAACACCCTCACAAGCAAAATCCCTCCACTGAGGCAGTAAGACTGTGATGAAACCAGAGAATGGAGAAAATATATATGTAAGATTATAGCGGATCACACGCAAACTGAGGCGCTCCAGCGTGATTTCATTCCCATCCCACAGAGACTCTGCCTAGCGCGTTCTAATAATGGAAATGTTTGGATTAGTCTATGTTCAATCCATTTACCTCAGCACCTCACCAAATGTGAGCTATGCCATCAGTCTAGATGACTAACTATTTGTAATTTAGTTGTAGCTTTCTTGTAGCTGTGGCGCTCCGGGGTCATTAGGGAGGCACGGTTTGCATTACTAATGCATTAGACCGACTGGTCTGGTTGGAAAAGCTCGTGTAGCTTTCTGGATACACAAGCTGTCCACTAGGATAGATCAGAAGTGAACCTAGAAGTTCTCTGCTCCCATCCTCCTTTGAGCCCACCTGAAAGGACAAAGTCACTGTGAGGGCTGCAGTCTTGGGCAGAAAGTCAGTGACTTTATTTTTCAGATGTGGCAGAGGTGTGAGACTGTTGTTGGGTGCTACTTGGGTTGTAACGCTGCTAAAGGGGGAAAAAAGTGTCACTTAGGCCTCTTAGAATCGAAATATAGGGAACAAAGCAGCCAGGGACATGTTAGTAGGCAAGGATTTAAGAGCAAAAGCAGAAGAGAATGTACTGTTGTGGAAGAAAAGAACAGTAACTGAGAGCTGCAGAGACACAGACCTTCCCATGTTTTATACCTACCGGTGCTCACTTCAGCATAGCAGCTACAGGTTTCCCTAGAGACCAACTAGCAAATGCATGCTCAGTTTTGGGTCTGCCTTCCTGGACTCTTTCACAAAGCTGAGACTAAATATACGCATCTAGATTTGGGGTTTTATTCTCTCATGCTAGAAATTTCAGCTTTCTCTGACACTGTAAGTCCCCACAAGTCTCAGAGATGAGTACTGCGTCACTGCTGCTGTGATTAGAAGTCCCAGTGTGCTGGATCTCTGATGGAGAATTTCTTTTTCTGAAATGTGAAGTATTTGGGTATGTTCAGTGGCTGCTAACAAATGTTAAAATTGTTAAAAATGCAGGGAATTTTTAACTGTATGGCTAAAATGTAAATACCTTGTCCTCACAGTGGCATAGCTCTTGGTCATGACTCTCACTGGCTCTGCGGCCACTGGAGTTCTTTAGACTAAACAAGGGCTGAATTCCTGGGGTAGAAGGTACGGCAATAAAATCAAATATCAAAACAAAATCAGATCAAATTAACTTAAAAACCTGTCTGCTTTTTTCCTCCCTGTCATTTAAGTCACCCTTAAATTCAGAAGAAAGAGTTTCAGCTCGTTTTACTGGCAGCACCCAGAAACATACTGATGTCTAAATAGAGTACTGCTTCTGAAACGTCCTTTGTTTGAGATGCTTTAACGGGAAAGAGAACCTTAATAGTCTTAAATCACCAAGGCAGAGCACAGAAGTCCAAAACCGAAGGATGCCCTAGCAAATCCTTCCCCTTTCTTAGGAGACCAGCCACTGGGAGCATTACCCACATCTGGTATATAACAGCACTCAGAAAGTGGGGGGAAAAAATAATAACAGTTAATAAAAAATTGTCTGTGACAACATTTTGCGAAGCTGCGGAGCCCTGGAGCTGCGGGGGCCGGGCGCTGTGCGGGCCGGGGCCGCTGGAGGGCACTGGCGCCCCGCGCCCGGCCGCCGGCAGGGAAAGGCAGTTTTTTTCTCTTTGAGGTCCTGTCATTCCTGTGTAAACAAGTTACGTTCAAGTGTTTAGGATATAAATTACGACCATGCAGGCTTGCCTCGGAAAGAATGTAAACACAGCACTGTGGTCGGAGCAAACTCTGAAACTGACTTTATAATTTATCACAGGCCCTGAGAAGCTCAGGGAAGAAAAGGGCATGTCTGAGCATAAATATGTATTTTAAAGATGAAGAGTTTTATCTCTATGTATAATTACATAGATATAATTTATATATATGTGTGTGTGTGTGTGTGTGCGCTCGTGCACTCATATATATATATGTGTGTGTATAAATACACACACACACACACACACACACATATATATATATGTGTGCACACATGCACAGAGCATTTTGCTGAAACTCCCTCCCCTTTTTTAGCGCTCGGGCGCGGGGCCGGGCAGAGTCGGGTGTCGGTGCGCGTTGAGGTGCGGGCACAGCTCTGTCCCCATCGGACGGGACGGGCTGTACGGGGGGTGGTGGCCGTGCCGAGCTGCCCCCGGGTCGGGCCGGGCCCTGCGGGGTGGGTTGGGAGCGCATCCCCCGGCCCTGGGGCTGGCTCAGCCCTGGGCTCCGCAGGATGCACAGACGAGCAGCTCCTGGCGCCCGGCTCCGACTCCTGGCCGCTCGCCATCCACGGGGCACGGCGGCACCGTGGGGACAGGGATCGTTTTGCTTGGGATGCTTCGGTGGCCCTTTTTTGTTTTCTTTTGTACTTTTTTTTTTTTTCTTTTTCCCCCCTCCGGCCCGGTTCGCTGTCCACATCTTTGTCGGTGCTTGCCCCACACCTTATCAAGCCACGGTTTTATCGCAGCCCCCCGTGACATGCCCTCTCGGGCGCCTGCCCCCACACCTGGCAAAGTCCCGTCGGGCACTTTGGGGCTCCGAAGCTCTATGGGGAAAGGCAGGGACACCCAGACATATCCCTAAAGAGCGGGGAGGGTGTTTCAGACCTGGAGGGGTCCTCCAAGAAAGTATCATGCAGTCCCGAGCCTCCCGCTTTTGTGTCCTCTATCTACCTCGGTTATTCCAAAGTCTATCCAGCAGCGGTGGGAAGCAGGGTGGGAAGTGGGTGACGGCGGGAGGTGCAGCCCAGAGAGCACGGCACTGGCCTCCTCGGGTCAATCTCTTGCTCCCCTCCTCCGCCTACAGAGACTGGAGGATGTGGGGTTGCATCTTTAACCCTCTCGGCTGCTGGGGTGCAAGGGTTTTCTCAGAAGGAGCCAAGAGAAAATAAGTGCCTGTTCAGTGATAGTCGTTATATACATTTTATTGGAAAAAAAAATTTTTACAACAAAATATTTTGGCAAACTGTAAAAAGTATACATAAGTGCAAATATATTCTCCTTTTAAAGCAATAGTGTGTGAGTATACACGAGATTTATTTAAAATAATTTTTTAAAAATATTGTGGTAGAAAACAATTTTTGTAAAAATAAAAAACAAAACATCGTATTGCTGCAATACTGGAAAAAAAAAAAAAAAAGAACTTTTCTTACAGTCTATACACAAAAGGGCTAAACAATACTGTTTTAATAATATCAATCGGTCGGTGCTGAAGTCCATACAAAGTGTCCTTGGTGGGGCTCGGGGAGAGAACACAATAAAAAAATACATTCCCCGCTAGCGCAGTAACAGAAGGGGGAGTCCTCGTAGGTGCGGAGACATTTACTTTTCTTATGCAAAGACACTTTGTCGTATAAAAATATGTCGAATTGTTCCCTTTTCCAAAGCTCGGTTCTTTTGTAGATCACAAAAAGGCGGTTTATGATTAAGGTGGTCAGACTTGGACATAAGGACACTTACGTCCCCCCTAACCCAAAATATCACGCAAGGCATTTTTCTTTTAGTAAGACCTTTGGAGCATTAAATCGGCTGCACGTGTCCTTCGGGGGGTGGAGTAGGACCGAAAACACTGCTTCCTTAGGCAAATTTGCTAAGTGACTCGTGTACTATCAATGCTATCAGAGTGCACATTATATTTAATCTGCGTGGGTCAGTCTACACCTCGGCTCTGTTCAGTGACACCTCATTGTCTCTGTTGGGGCGCTGTCCTCACATCACGCAGGGCTTGATGTCTTGACAGACGCTTTGGTGATGGTGATGGTGGTAGTAAGATCCACTAGCGGACGGGTGAAATGAAGAAATGCCATTAAAATTGAGGACAAAATCTTTCCTGTCACACACCGGGGAGGGATGATGCTGGTAGCGAGGCAGTCCCACTGCAAGAGAAGGAAATAACAAGAGCTGCTCAGAAGTCGGAGAGCTTTACCCGGGTGGAGCAGTCCTTCCTCCCTCACCCTCAGGGAGGAGACGCTGCCTGTGCAGAGCTGGTACACCGCTCCCTTACCCCCGGGCTCGGCTCCCCCTGCAAGGTTTGGTAACTCCACTTTGGCTTTCCTGGCAGAGCACTTGGACGCTCCCCCAGGGGCAGAGCCTGACCCGCTGCAGGGCAGAGAGACCGGGGGTTCCATTGCCCCTAGCGAGGAGGGGAAGTGGATTCTCCGGAGCCCCACATCGCCTGCAGCGCGGCTCGGAGGTGCTCCCGTGCTCGTACGAGCCCCCGAGCCTCCTCTGCGGGGATGTTCTAGACTACAGAGCCGTGTGGCACGCAGGCTGAGGAGAGGAAGGCATGCGGAGGTGGATGCCCACAGACACGTGCCCGACCGCATCCCGAGCTCGCGGACATCTCTGAGCATCCCTCCTGCGTGGGCACACACGCACTGCTGTCTGTCCGCCCTCTGCCTGGGTACTCAGCAGCGTGGAGGGGTGGTTCAGCCTCGGCGGGGGGGGTAGATGGGGGAGCGTGTGTTTTTTGAGTGTGTATGTGAGAGAAAGAGGAGACGATGCCACTTGCGTGTTTTCCTGCGTGCACCACAGACATTTGAACCCGATTCCCATCTCTCCTCGCTCTTCCCGCTGCCCACCCCGTTCCCAGGAGGACTTTGCTTCTGACTTGAGCGGCTGCAGGTTGAATTCCAGTCAGGATCCATTTGTGTGTTGATACAGTATGTATTTATTTATGTGTGTGTGTGTGTAAGAGCGTTCACGCCTTTTCGCGCGTGTGCTTTCCATAAACATAAGATACACCCTACGGTTCATCAACAACAACAAGCCAAGTACATCCGTGGCACCGGCATGTAAATGACCTTGCAAATTCCCATTGTAATTTCCCACAGCCTAAGGCAGCCTTTCGGGGGCCGCGTGGGAGACCTCACCCCACCCCCAACACCGAGCCGTAGGACCGTGCTGGGATCTTTGGTCTGGCAGAATTCCTACTGGATCCAGCGGGGAGGGGAGCATTGCCGAGCAAGGCCCGCAGGGTAGAGCGAGAGAGGGTTTTGGTTTGGCGTGTGGATGTCAAACTCGGCTAGCGGGATCCTGTCAAGTATGACCGAGGGTCAAGGGAAAAAAAAAAACCCGAAAAAAAAAAAAAAAACCCAAAAAAACATCGAGGAGGAAAAAAAACCAGCAAAAGAAAGTTCAGGAGAGTGGGGGTGTAGGGGAGGAAAAAAAGGAAAGAGAAAAACAGGAGGGAAACGTCCCCGGTTTTCCTCAGGATGGCGAAGCCGAACCCTTTGGCGGCGTCGGCCGGCGGCGCGCACAGCCCGTTCTCCCCCGGCATTGTCCCCTCCTTCACCCCGCAGAGCTCACTTTATAAAAGTGATTATTTCGCTGGATTTCCTCGGCTTTCTAATAACCCTGCTGGTATGCTCACCATAAACTGGGGCACTTTATTACAATCCTGATTCAATCATTTAGCAGGATTTAATAGTCTGCGAAAAAAATCCAGCTCCCCCCGCCCCCCCAACTTCAAAATCCTTTTAGCAGAACCAAGCCTCCTGTTTCCAATTTTTACCACTCTTATTCTTGGGTCTGATGTAAAATCACGGTTTTAAGTCCTCCTTGACGCTGTCATGGGTAGACAATTACTGACCGATCAACAGCGATTGCCACCGAATTTGCTTTGCATTTAACTAAGAGAAAGGGAAAGGCAAATTTCATTTGATACTGCTTTTTGAGGGGACAAAGATTATTGCTGTGTGCAAGTATAAATAAAGGATTTTAAATAAAAGGATCCTTTTCCCCCATCTCCTTTCACTCTTCTGAAATACTTATGCCACAGAGATTTTACATATCATGCACAAATAAGGATTGGATCCACTAAAGGAAAAAAAAAAAAGAAAAAAAGAAAAAAAGAAAGATTTGGTTTGATTTCTCGTTCAGTTAATCAAGGACTGGGTATGGCTTGCACTAAAATCTTGGGCCCAGATACTGAAGCTGTAGAAAATAAGTGGAGAAAAACCGTTTTGCAAAGTGATGGCATTAAATCTGAGCTGCTGGAAACGGACGCTCGTGGTCGGCATTAAGACAGCGTCCATCGGTCCGTATGCCCTGTATCCGTCCTTGGACAGAAACAAGTGGGATTTAAACCTCCCTAGCCTCGGAAACTGCACTGGAGCTCCGGGACGACCAGAACCCTTATTCTTTCTCCCTCTGCATTTTGTTTTGTAGAGGTATTCTTGGGCTGTTTCTGGATGAAAATTTCTCTTCCAGGAATTAACTTTCTTACCTCAGGTGTCTGGCAGGAGGAGGAGGCAGCTGCCTCCCAGCCCCGCTCCCCGGGCCAGCCCCACTCCCGCACCACGCGTGGCCCCATGGGCCCTGCGTGGCGGACTGGGAGTCCTCAAATAGTAAAACAAACAGAGAGAAAGAAGATCCAAAGAAAAGAAAAAGAAAATAAAACAAAAATCCAAGCAAAAACAACAAACCAAAGGAGAAATTCCTAACGGAGAAGGTACGTAGTTCGGCTGGGGATGCCCTTGTGAACCCGCCGGCCTCTCCCCCCGGCTCTAAAAAGCACGTGGAAGGACGCCTATAGCTCCGAAAAGTTGGTTTAAATCTCAGCAGCAGAGCCCTGTGAGCACAGAGGAGCCCAGCTGGGGACGCATCTCGTCCGCTCTGTCCCCTGCTCCGAAACGCCGGTAAGACGCGTCCCGCTTTGCAGCCGCCTCTCCCCAGAAGGCACATCAGGGCTGTTTAAGGGTTTGGGACTTTTGTTTTTAAGGGAGGAAAGTTTGCAACCGCTTGTTCTCCCCTGACAGCCCACGTCCCCTCTGCGGTGGTGCCAATGCGACTTGCAGGGCGGCTGCCCTCCCCACGGCGACAGCGGGCTGTGGGGAGGCCAGGGCAGGCTGCGGGGCTCGCAGAAGGACAGGAGAATGATTGACAGGCGCCCACGGAGGGGGAGGGAGGGGACCCAGAGCTGAGGGTCGTCTGTATTTGTTACTTGTTGAAATTCCCATAAAATTGAACAAGACCCCGCTCTCATAGGGGTTAAGTCAGGCTAAAATCCTCTTCGGTGTGGTCCAGCCCAGACTGTCTTTGTTTGCTTAACCTCTGGGACCCACGTTTAAAAGGGCTATTTGGAAAAATTCCCCGTAAGAGCCCAACATCTTTTACCCATTTTTGTGCTCGGATTTTTCTGAGCAGACATTGTCTGTAATCACCGGCCGGGGAGGGGGTGAGGGGGTGGCAGACAGCGACCAGAAAACTCTTTCCCTCCGGTTGCAGGAATATACTCGATCCGTTTTAATCTTTCTAGCATTTTTTAAGATAATCGGGTGGTATTGTGTTAGAGGCTTTTTATTTTCATTTAAATTCCCCTTTTTCCCCCCCACCCGGTATGGTTTAGAGGATAATACTTGACGCCTTTATTTGATCACTCCTGCGGCGCGTCTCCGCGGAGCGCGGTTTACCGAGGCGGCGGCGATGCCCGGCGGCGCTCCCCGCCAAATGAAGCCGCAGCACGGGGCGGAGAGGCCAACCCGGCACCGGGAGGGGGACGTGCGAACCGGACGGAGCCGGGAAGAAGCCGGGCTATCCTCGAAGTGCTCCTTCTGGGCGCTGGGCAAGCAGGAGAGCTGATCGCAGCCATGCCCGCAGCCGCCCCCCTCAAACAGCCCCCCGTCCCGAAACAGAACAACACCAACCCACGCGTGGTTTTTTCCCCTCTCGGAGACAATGCACCTCTTTTTTTCCGACACCGTGGTGGTCCGGGGTTCCCCGGAAACCTCTGTCGCCGGCGAAAACCCCCTCCGGTGCCGCGCTCCCCTCCGCCCCCGCCGCCCCTCCGCGCCCCTACCTGAGAGGTCGTCGCGGGGGCTCTGGTGCAGGTATCCCTGCTCCAGGGAATAGGAGGGCACGCTGGAGTGGATGCCGGAGGAGGCGGCGTTGGCGGCGGGGAGGCCCTGCTGCTTTATGTAGGGCGAGGCCCCTGAGGCTGTCCAGTGAGCCGAAGGGCTCGTGTAGGGCGAGTGGCACTCGATGGCACTCGCCATGGCCGGCGACGAGGGCACGGGGCTGCTGCTGCTGTCGGGGCCGTAGTCCCCGTTGGCAGTCACCGGGCAGCTGGCCATGTAGGTCGAGCCGGGGTTGGGAGACATGTGTGGGACGTGGTGGCCGCCGCTGAGTCCCTCGTAGCCGCTGGCCATGGCGTTGGGCATCATGTCGAGGTTGTAGCCATTGGAGTGGCAGGCGAGGGAGGCGGGGGGCGCCTGGAAATCGAAGCCCTGCGGGAGGATGGAGGCGCCGAAGCCCAGCCCGTTCATCATGCGGTACATGGGCTTCAGCGCCTGGCATTTCCTCCTGAAGCCGCGGGGCCGCCGTCGGAAGGAGCCCTCCTCGAACATGAACTCGCTGGCCGGGTCGATGGTCCAGTAGTGGCCCTTGCCCGGGCGGCCCAGGCCCTTGGGCAGCTTGATGAAGCACTCGTTGAGAGAGAGGTTGTGGCGCACGGAGTTCTTCCAGCCCTGATAGGAGCCGCGAAAGAAGGGGAAGCGGGCCTGCAGGAACTGGTAGATCTCGCTGAGGGTTAGGCGCTTGGAGGGCGAGCTCTGGATGGCCATGACGATGAGGGCGATGTAAGAGTAGGGGGGCTTCTCGGGCCGCCGCAGCCCCGAGCTGGCCTTCTTGCTCTTGGAGGACGCGGCCGCCGCCGCCGAGGAGGAGGAGGAGGAGGTGGAGGTGGAGGAAGAGGAGGTGGAGGTCTCCAGGGCGGAGGAGGGCGGCCGGCTCATCTGGAGAGCTCCGGGAGCCGGGCTGCAGGAGCGGAGAGGGACGGGGGGCTCCAGCCGCTGCTGCCCGCTCTCGGTGGTCATCTGGCGGAGGGAGGGGAATGGGGCAGGGTGGGGTGAGGCTGGGAGGGAAGGGGGGGAGCCGGGCGGGGTGGGTACCGGGGCGGGGGGTGCCCTGAAGGGGGAGAGCGGGGGGGGGGCGGTGGGAGCCGCTGTCCTCCGGGCACCTCCTCAGCGCGGCGGGCGGCGGTGGGGCGGCGGCAGCGCCCTGCGCATCCCTCCCCGCGGTCCCTTGCGCAATGGCTCCTCTGCTTTCCGCCGGAGCCAGGCACTGGGCGGGATGGACCGGGCCAGCCCCAGCCCCGGCCCCGGCCGTGGTCCGGCCCCCTCCCTCCCTGCGCCGCGCCGCCCGCCGAGGCTCCGCTCAGCGCCGCTCCGCTTCCTCCTCTGCCCCCCACCTGGGGACCATCCCGCTGCCTAATCCGGCAAGGAGAGGAAGCAAAAGAGCCTGCCCCCAGCCCCCCAATCTCTTCCGCACTATTACTCTTTCATATGTCCTTTTTTTTTTTTTTTTTTTTTCCGTAAAAGGCGCAGCGCGATCGCCTATCAGTTCCTTCAATCTTGCTATTTTTTTTCCCCTTTCCCCGCAGACCCCCCTAAATCCGGCCGAGAAATCAGCACAGATAGAGAGAGGGAGAGGGGGAGGGAGAGGGGGAAGAAAGAGACCACCCCTTTTCCAGCTGGCCTCTGTCCACCCGTCATCTGGGCAAGAGGCGCTGCTGCTTCTGCTGCTTCTGCTGCTGCTGCGGCTGCGGCACCATCCCCGGCTCGCTCCCGCTGCAGGACTAGCACCGGTCCCGCTCACCGCCCTCCCGGGTTTCCCTCGGCTCCACAGGCACCGCTTTGCCCTCTGCTCCCGACACGGCCCCGGGGCGAGGCGAGCGGCTGCCAGTCCCGAGTTCCGCCGCTGAGCCCCGGGACACAGGGGCGCTGATGCGGTCGGGTGCGGGCGTAGAGGAGTGTGAGGGGATCGCCCACCCCGCGGAGCCCGAGGCAGCAGTGTTTACTGCTCCTCAAGCCTGCAAGACATCTGCTTTTTAAGACTTTTCGCTACCCCTTGCCACCTCCGTGGCCCTATAAAATGTCATTCATTTTATAGAGCAGCAGGGGTAGAGTCCGAGGACCAGGGAAGCGCCCTCCCTCCACGCCCCGGGGACGTTGTCCCGGTGCAGCGGGTGGGTCACGCGTTCTGGCAAACGCCGTTTGCCGGAGGAAACGGGGCGCCGGAGGGGGCAGGGAGGAGAGGGGCCGGCGGAGGCACAGGCCTGCTCACGAGTGATGGAGGAGGCTCCAGAATCAAATTGGAGACGCGAGGAGGACGCCGGCAGGACAAGAGGCAGAGCAGACAGGGATGCTGGAGCAAAGGAACGCGGGTGGGAAGGACGCGGGCAGAGCGGGACGCCGTGTCAGCGGCGTGCCTGCGGTACTCTGTGTGTGTCTGTGTGTCCGTCTGTCTCCAGTGCAGCTCCGTGCTGAGAGCTCGCTGGTGGGTACGGGCAGGGAGGGGGTGGGGCTGGTCCCAGACAGTGACCTGCAGTTGAGTGGAAGCAGGCTTTTTCCATCAAACTCTGCCTGGATACCACACACAGAGCCCAAGTGTCAGTTTACTGCCCTGAGCCCAGCTCCTTTTCCCTAAGCTCCACAGTAATTAGACAAAGAAAACCTAAATTAACTGAACAGGCGTCGACAGCTTCCTCCAGATCACCGCTGCTACATACATGGGAATGTGTCCGAAAATGGCTTGATTGTATCTGAGGATAAGCTAAGAAAAACACTACCAAGCCCGGCAATGTTTACGACACATTTTTAATAGAAAAAATAATCGCTCAGTCCATAGACCATGTTTACCTTTCCTGAGGCATCGATTTAAATTGTTCCCATAATTAAAAAATAAAATAAAAAAATTTAAAAAAAAGGAAAAAGAAAATTGAATTCTATCTATCTATCTATCTATCTATCTATCTATCTGTCTGTCTGTCTGTCTGTTTGTGTGTCTGTCTTCTTATCTTTTTTTTTTTTCCTGTTGTTCCCTGGAAAGTCAGGGAGGCCGATGTGCGATTCCTGATCTCGTTGAAACAACCTATTATGCATTTTTTTTTTTTTCAAATATCCGTTGTTTTATATATAAACATAATTCCTTGCTCTAGATCGGCGAGCGAGGGTGCTTTTTCACCTTCCTCGGCGGGATGTCTGTCTAAATGTCATCTTCGGATGACGCGTGCAAGTAATCTTTGCGATCTTCAGGAGACCAAAGGAATTAAAGGCAAGGGGGAGGATCGTTGCCTGTAAATCACTCTAACCTGCCCCCGATTCAGACTGTTAGTTGTGATCATTACTTCCAGTCGAGCGGGGAAAATCGTTTACTCCCAGCACAAGGTGTCACGGTGTAGCGGGGTGTCATTGGTTTCTCGGCGGTGCGAGACGGGACAGACAGGGAAGCAAAGCCGGGAAAGCAAAGCAGCCCGGTGGCAGAGCCGTGTGCTGCTACAATCCTGACTCGACACACTTCTGATACGGGAATCGGGGCTAACACATCCAATCTTCTACCTGTTAGCAACGTCCTCTTCTTAGCAGCAGATACTTGTTTGAAACACACAGTTAAAAAGTCTCCAAGACATGATCCTGATACTTTGAAAGATGATTTAAATTGCCTATGATTAAACAGAAGTGCATTTGCTATTATGTGGAGATGTTTATTTTGGTTGGTGTATCCATTTCTGAGCTGATCCTAGTTTCGGAGCACAACTGGTTTGTTTTACCAAAGTATACGGAAATTAAACTTTTTGGCAGATTTGGTTACTCAGATGTTGTTGTATAATCATAGTTTTTATTCTAGGAAATCTCTTCATTATTGCGGTTTCAGTTTCATGTTCATAACACAGTCCCCTCTGCTTCGTGGGCTAAATGAAATAAGTTAGACTAAACCAGTTAAGAAAATGGAAGACAAATATGAAAGATAAATGTTTACGGTTATGTTGGAGTCCTTCCCCGTCCTTTCCCCCCCACCTCTTTTTTTTTTTTTTTTTTTTCTTTTTCTTCTTTTCCTCCCTTTTTTAACTGCGTGCTTCAGGCTCTTTCCTCTCCTCTGAGGTTCTGCAGATGAGAAGCGTTTTTTCAATTAAAGCCGAGACTGAAACTTAAACAAATCCCTCCAGTATTGTAAAAGTGCGTTTCCTTAAGCCCTGGAGGATTTTCCTCCAACTGTCAGTTTCAGGGTGCCTGGATTTAGATCTCGATCTACAGCGGCTGACAGAGATCCCTTTCCGCATGAGGGGCATGCGGGCATTTTAACGAGCTGGAAGGAGCCGTGTGGCCGCAGTGCAGCGCCCAATTCCCGGCCCCTGCGGCCCGGGGCGACCACCTGGAGGGTGTGGAGGGGGAGCAATCCCACCTCGGAGGAGGGAAGCAGAAAGGCCAGGATGGGAAGGGACTCTCAGCGGTCTTGTGCCGTCCTTTGTGCTGCTCCCGGGACCTCTTGACATCTCGGGACCTCTGGCAGTAGCAGTGCTATCCCGATGTTTGTTTAGAGAAGTTTTTCCGCTTTTTTTTTTTTTTTTTTTTTAACGCCCCCCTTCCTTTTTTATTTTTTTTTTTTCCTTTGCATACGCAATGGGCAGCAGGCGTGACTCTTTTTACAGAAGTATCCCTGAAGGCTGCCATCAGGACCCTTCTTCCCATCTCCCGTTGAAGAGTCGTCTCTCCCTCCTTTCCCGAAGCAGAGGAAAAGGAGAGATGATCACGACAATCCGAGGGGTTGAGACACCTCCCATCTCAAGGGCAGACAAGGACATTCAGCGCAAATGCACTGCATTTTCCATTGTGGGAAAAAAATACCCCAAAAAACCCAGCCTGACTCCCAAAAGTATCTCAGACATGCTCCTTTCACAGAGCGGGCAGCTCTCGTAGCATTTTACCAGGGGTATCACCACGTGGGTTTGGCTGGATTTCCGTGAAGATACCATAAGACATTTTTCATCAGTGTCTGAATGAGGGAGAAAGCTAAGCCTGGCACAGGACACCTCCGTGAATGTGGTGATCGTACAATCGTAGGGCCGCACCTTTCCCTTTCCTCCCTGCTACACAACTCTCAGGGTCGGGGCAGCTTTGTTCAGTGCCCGAGGACGGAGAGAAAGACCAGGCGGGAAACAAAAGTTTGGGGCAGAAGCCAGCCGAAGAGTAGAATCTATTTGACTTTAGGGAAGTGTGTGTGTGTGTGTGTGTGTGTGTGTGTGTGTGTGTGTAAGGGGAAAATCGGCCTCAGCAGGTGGGAGAAGAGTCTGTACTCAACTCTCCCACGCTGGACCTGCAGGACCCTGGCTCCTTGGGGCATCCCGCAGGGAGCCGGGGCTCCGCGGGCCTCAAGGGCCGGAGGACCCCATGGAGGGGAAGTGCGAGCATTGAACACCGGGGACGAGAAATATCTGCCCCCCGCCGCCCATTCCATCCTCCCCCACCCCGGACAGGTCCTGCTTTCACAGGCATTTGGTCTCTTCAGCGGGCTGAAAAAGAGTTTCTCAGCGTTTAGACTTTCCGGGGGACACCTACACCTAAGATTGGGTTGCATTGTTCAACCCCCAGCTCTCCCCCTCCAAGACTGCCTGCATCTCCTGCATTCCACCCCAGCCTCATCACTGCCCTGGAGCCGTGGCAGACAGACACCCTGCGAGTCCGAGGTGTCCGCGCTCCCTCTGAGCGCCCTAAACCAGGGTTCAACCAAGCCGAGCTCCTCCAAACCGCGGGGTTGTGCCAGGGGCACCGCCGGTGGTCTGCAGGGCCCCAGCGGGCAACTTGTCCCGCACACCCTTCTGCGCTTTCCCGGCATGGTGGGACAGGAGAGAAAGGGGGTCCCCAGATGCGGGGTAAAGCAGGGGGTCCCACTGATGGAGGGGACCTGGCCGCCCTGCAAATAACACGGGTGTTTCAACAGCCGGCCGGACCTGCGAGGACATCGCGGCGAATAAACCTGCAGAGACACGCTCCTCGTGTAGTAACAGCGCTGGTTTTGTGTCAGCCCCGGAGTACTTCCACCTAGTGTTTTTGTGCCTAGACTTTGCGTTTCCTATACCAGATGACAATGTTAAAGGTTTTATCCCCTCCCATCTCTGCACAGCTCCAACTGAACTTCCCGGAGCATCAAAATAAACCCCCTACAGCGGTCAGGATATAGGTCACCTCTCTAAAAGGAAACACAACCCTTCCAAAAATATAAAACATCTTTGACGTAGAGAAAAAAAAAATACTCTTTTGTCTCCGAGCATCCTCTGTCGGTGTAAATAAAACGTGACAGGCGCGGGGTAAAATAAGAAGCGGGATGTTTCGAGATCACAGGAGAGGCGAGGTCCCGGCGCAATGCGGGCAGCCGGGCGGCGGCAGCAGAGCAGGCGGCTCCGGGCAGGTGGAGGCTCTACCGCGCTCCGCGGAAGGAGGCAGGCAGAGGGCTCGGGAAGACCTCCGAGGGAAGGCTGCAAAAGACACGGATGTGGGATCCGATACCCTCCACCCGTTCACATCCTGGTCGCTTCTCAGTGGTAAAGGTCGCGCAAGTGCCAGCAGAGCCGGTACGAAAAACCTTAGTGGCAGCCCTTGTAGGGATTCATCGTGTCTGTGCAAGGCTGCAAGAACAGCCCCCCCGTCTCCCGATCCTGCTCTGCATACCCCGTTGACAGCCGCGAATAAGGGCAAACACGCTTTGGCCCGAGATCTGAACACACGGCACCTTTTTGACTGGCTTCTCCCCCGCCCAAGTTTACATTCCGATCAAATGAGATTTCTAACTTTACACGTTGTCAATAATTTTCATACATGCGCCGACCTTAATTACTTTCCATACCATTTGCAGCAGACAAATAGTTTCAGTGGGGCGAGGGAAGCAGAGGTGCCCCCGGCCCTGGCGGAGGGCTGCGCTCTTTCCCTGCTCCCCGCCGCCCCCTCAGGAACTCCCCCCGAGCCCCGAGCCCTCCGGCCGCCGCCGCCCTCGGCGGGACAGCATCCTCTTCCCGCAGAAACCTGCGTGGAAAGCTCCGCGGGACGCCCCCGGCGCCAGGGAGCGGGGCTCGTCGGGTGGGCAGCGAGGGGGGAGCCCTCGGGGGCCGGCTGGGATGGCATCGGTAGCACCGGAGGGTGTGTGAGAGTGTTTTATTTTCGGAGGAAGAAGGGCTCGGAGCGATGCGCGCAGCCACCAACGCGGCCCCTCCCGGCGACCCTGCGAGCTCCTGACCAGCATCCCGCAGCCCCGGCCCCGCTGCTGGGGAAGGCAATAATCAGGAGCAGGTTTCCCCGCTCTCTCCTTTCCTCCTAGCCGCCTCCCCCTCCGTACCCCCCTCTCCTTTCGTGAGAGGTTTGCATTAATTTTTAAGTAAAGCCCATAAAACATAACGACCCACTCAAAGGTAGGGCAGAGTTACTGAGTGCCGGATTATTACATGATTTACGAACATAGTTTGGAAAAAAGTAATAATCCAAGGTCGCACCTCAGGAGCGAGCCTGCCAGAGCCGGGCACGGCTGCTGTGGCCGTAGTCCCGCTACCTCCCGCCTCGGCGACCCTCGGTAGGGCCGGTTCGAGGTTCGGGAGCAGGAAACCGTAAAACCAATCTTCATTTTTTATTTTTTTAAATTTTTTTGGTGGGGGGGAGAGGGGGTGTTTACAGGCTGCATCTCTCCTCCTCTCCCCCTCCATACACACCTTTTTACACCGATGCCTCCAAAGCCCTGCGGCTGCTACGATCCCCCGCCGGATCAAAGGGGGGCAATTGTGCCTCCGGGGTCCATGTCCCCCCCACTCCCATCACCCTTTCTCGCTTTCCCTCCTCCATCCGGGAGGCTTTTATTGATGAGCTGCCTTCGAGCCCCCGCACGAAATGTCCCTGAAGGGTTTAGACAATTCATCAGCCATCACTTTCGGTATCTGCTTCCTCCCTTTCAAATACAATCCTCGCACACCACGCTGGGAGGGGAGCCGACTTGAGACCAGAGCAGCTACATAATCAACGTCAAAATGATACCACTGACCTTTCGGAATCATGGAGTCCCGGCCAAAAAAACCCTCCTCATGATTTATTCTTACTTTTTTTTTTTTTTTTTTTTTTTTTTTTTTTTCTTTTACTGCCACATCATTTTTTCCTTTATTGCTTGCTCTCCCAGGATCGTTAAGGCTTTGCAGCTTGGCAGATCCAGCTCCTCC
>NC_031769.1:67365807-67393752 GCF_001522545.3 Parus major | reverse complement strand
ATGGAGTCCCGGCCAAAAAAACCCTCCTCATGATTTTTTTTTTTTTTTTTTTTTTTTTTTTTTTTTTTTTTTTAAGCTTTCACTGCCACACCATTTACACCATTATTGCTTGCTCTCCCAAATTCGTTAAGGCTTTGCAGCTTGGCAGATCCAGCTCCTCCACCGCAGTAGGGGAGCCAAAAACCGAAAGTACCAAGTGAGGTTTTGAAACCATGTCCTTGCAGGCTGTCCCTCTCCTCCCCGCAGCGTGTCCGGGCGAGGAGGGAGGGAGCGGGGGACCACCGGGAGGCCCGATCTGCCCCGGGAGGGGACCCCCGGCCCCGCTGCGGCGGCCCGGCCTCTCCGCTGGGTGGCGCTGGGATCCTGGGAATGGGGGTCGGGAGTCCCTCACCTGCCGGGACAGGCGCCCCGGGACCCCCAGCCCTCCGCTCCCAGCCTCGCCCCCACTGGGCGCCTTCACACAACAGCTCCTGAGCCGCCCAGTTTTAAAGATACGTCTATACCGATATGTTTCCCCCCGTTCAGATGAATTATGCCACTGCGTGGAGAGGAAGAAGGGGGACCCCTCCGATTTCAAAGGCCCCCTTGTTTGGCTCTCATGTCATCCCTACCGATAACGCCAGCCATGCCTGCTTCTTGCCACGAAAATAAATTCCCAAGCTGACAGGCGGAGAGGGGCGGCCCCCACCGGGTCCCGGTCCTCCTCGCCGCCAGGCTGGGTTTAAACATCCCACGTCACTCCAGAAGCGAATGCTCCCGCCTCGGGTTTGTCCCAGGGCAGAGTAATATCCTCTGCTTATAAAGACCTGCTATGCCTTTTAAGCACGAGGCTGACATCACGCATATGTTACATGTTCATCTTTATTAAAACTTCGAGAGAAGCTTTTATTGTTTGGACCAAAGGGAGAGGAAGGGTGAGATTTGTTGGGAGGAATGGTGCTGGTTATGTGGACCAAAATAAACCTCCTGCTCTGAGACTGGGGCTCCCTCTTCCATCGCCAAAGGGGGAACCTGGATGCCAGGCACCCTGGGCAGTGCATGGCCTGGGCACAGGCTGCTTCTTCCCCAAGGTCTCTCCAGAGCAGCTTGGCACCGGCTCTGGCTGGAAGGAAAAAATGCTTGTGGCTGCTTGGGTGTGAAAAGCCATTTGTATGGCACCAGAGAAGAAGCAGAAAAATGTCCAAGTCGATGCAGTTATGAAGGCACTTTACTATTCCTCTTCAGCAAACCCAGACAGTCTTTGAAGCTGCATGTGACATGCAAAGCAATGGATCTCTTCCAGCACTAGATAAATTCCCTTCTCTTTCTTGTCTTCAGTCTTCAGAAAAACAAAAAGGCAAATAAAAATAGGATAAAATGGATTTGAGGGACAAATTTTCTTTAGCCTTTCTTTATTTCCTTTCCTTTGCCCTCATTCTTCTTCATGAAAGGAAAAGAAATGAAAATAAAATACTTTCATCTTCCCACCCTGGTTGAGGGCTGCTGCTGAGGGAGCTTGCAGATGAGGAAGACAGACCTCCCTGGGAGCAAAGCAGGGTCTGCATCAGAAGGGAGCTGCTGTGGAGTCAGACAAAGACAGCAGGGTGGGCACCCCTAAGTATGCTGACAGAGGGAACACGCCAGGCTCAGTGGCACAAGGAGGTGGCCAGTGGTGTGGGAAGGAGGTCTGGCCAGCAGACCTCAGGATGGAGGGACAGCTCTTGTGGTCAGAACCTGGCTCCATCTCCAGCTGTCACCCCAGAAATACAGTATCATGCACTAAAGATGCTAGGAGAGCAAATTAATGCTTGGGGAGTTTACAGCTTTCTGGATCTCATCACAGCATTTCCCAAACCATTTCCAAGGAAATACATTCTATACTCACTGTGTTCAGGTGTCCTCTCCTAGCTGTATGTCCAGCCCCAGGGCAATGCAGCTATGGTGTGCAGTGGGAATTGACAGATGCTCTTGTAGCACAACAAATGCACAGTGAGGGAAATTGTGTGGAGTGTCTGATTCAGGCTGCACATGAAAACTGATCTAGGTCCTGTCCCCCCTTTTCCAGAGGCCCTGAATTGGAACAACAGTGTATATCTTCAAGGGATAGAGGCTTAGTTCCCTGCATTTTTGGAAGACATTACCTGAAGTGTCTTATGGCTAACCATGCATCTGATTGTTTCAACAGAACAGACATACTGGCTTGGAGGCTCTGAAGACATCTAAGAGAGAGCCAAGGAATAAGTGAAACAACAGCCGTGAAGAGGACGATGAGAGATAGAGATTTCCCCCAGAGAAGGCAGCTCTGCTGCTTCTCATAGTACAGAGGATAGAAAGTCCTGTATTTATTCAAATTCAGCCATTCAAATCCTGCTTAATTTTAATTAGGCTTTTTTTTCTGCTCTTCTGCTACTAACTCTTCTGCTCTTTTTGTTCTCATGAAAGAGACAAAAAGAAAAGTAAAAAAAAAAAATCCCATGTGCCTTAATAGAGCAGGAGCATATCTGTTTAACAGAAAACATCACATCTTTTGCTCTCCAAATTGAATCTTATTACAAACTCGCTCCAAGAAACACCAGACCCAAGAGGAAGAGGACATGGCCTTTTCTCCCAGCTAGAAGAATGTTAGTGAAGCAACTGATTGGGAGATGAATCCGTTGCCAAAGTTGTCCTGCCAGTAACTAATTTATTCTCCAAAGCATAACTTATTCCAGCTCTTGAAATCTGCAGTGTGGATCCAAGGGGAAATTGGCTCACAGGAGGTAGCAGGTTCAAGTCTCTGAGCTTCACATAGAAATATTAATCTGGTGCTGAGGGTGAAGATACGTAATTTTCTTTAAAAATTTGAGCACTTGTAGCACTTTGGCACTTTCATGTCACCAGAATATCTTGCTGTAGGAATAACTAGAAGTGATATTTGTACACATTTAGATCATGTCTCAATGGTTGTCTGTCTTTTCAAATCATCTCTAATTTTATTTTAAGGTCATTTCTTCTCAGAGGCTGGACCTAGACCTGCAAAGACCAGCTGAACGCTAGGAGCAACAGGATTGTTATCAATTACTTAGCTCCTAAATGGAAAACCATAAAAGATTTTATATATATTGTATAAACACACGTTTGCATGCACACACTGCACACACAACTTTTACCTTTGTATCTTTATATAGGCATACATATAGCATGTACTTAAAGCATTTGCATAAACTCACCAGGAAGTGCAGTCCACACAAGCCGTGTGTTAAAGGTACAAGTGCCATGCACTACTTTTAATTATCTTTCTTTCCATGATGTTTCCCTCAGCTGTGACTCACTCCAATTCCAGCAGAACAACTGAGTAATGTCAGGGCGACAAACACCGAGGTGAAATCTTAGCCATCCCCTTTTGCAAATGGCATTTATGCATGAGGTAGATCTGATATCACTGCATTTGTCTTGGCAGACTGGATGCATTGGTGATCTCTGATAAAGGTGAATAAGATGTAGCAACATAAGTATTTTCCATGTAAGTGAATGGGTGGTGCCTTTGGTTTACAGGGTTGGAGGGATATGATAGAAATTTGTCTGGTTTGGGATCACCTTCTCCATGCATACTGTTGCCTTTTGGTTCTTGCATGTTTTGATGACACAAAGAAATTCTCAGATCTGGAGGACTATTGTTATCTAGACATTCATTTTCTGTTGCCTTCTGAGTGGATCACTAAGTACCTTGAATTGCTGACAAATTGTATGCTGCTAGAGGGTGGATCTGGTGAAAAAGGAAGCCCAGCAGCAGAAGGAGGGAGGAGAGTTGAAAGACTGAGACAAGAGTGAATTTACCAAAATGATTGTGGAGAGCAAGGAAAGGTGTAAAATCTCATGTGACCAAAAAAGCCAATGATAAACCTAAACCTCAGTTCTAAAACCAGAGCAATCTTGATGTACAGGATAATTTCTTATCCCACTGGCCTTGATTTTCCAATCACTTCCACTGCAATAAACAAGGAATAATTCAGATAAGTTAATGAAACTTTGTTAGTGCTAGTCTGATATACAGAGCTTATTGAAGCCAATGGAAATTTTACTGTGAACATGAGCTAAAGCAGGAAAAAAACAAAACAAAAAGCTTACAGCTTTCTTCCATTTTGCATGTTGTTATACAGCAGAACTAATCAGTAGTAATATCTCAGTGCGATTGGAACAATGCAGGCGCATTGAAAAATGTGGAAGTGGTGGGGTTTTTTTTGGGCTCCTGCCATTGGGTGCAGTCCATTTCTGAGGCTGTGAGCTGGTTCCCCATGAAACCACCATGAGAGGGTGTTCAATTGGCCTTGCTGTCAGGAGTTGGGGTGGAGTTTGAAGTAGCTGACAAGTGCATTAGAAAAAATAAATATAACTGGAATGCTTGGGAAGTTACCTCATCCAGAGCTAGAAATAATTTGGACTGCTGCGAGAAGAAATATTTGAAAAAGATTATTCAGTAGGAAAATGCTTGGATTGGCTATTAATCCCCAATGCTAAGCATATTTTTCTATATTTCTGTAATTATATTATTGCCAGCTACTGTGGGACAATTGACAAATAACATCTGGTCACAAAGCATGTTCAGGGTGACGGAAAAATCACTATGGCAGCAATTAAAATGCTTAGAGCCAAAGAATAAAACAGCATGCAAGCAATCAAATGAAACAGAGCATACTCTACAGCCAACAGTTTTTCTCCCTCAGTTTTAACACAGTAGTGCCAGTCCTGTTGTAGCAGACACAGGCTCACTGCTTTCTCAAGTGGTTCCTGCAGACTGTCCTGACACATTAAACTCACCAGCACTTTTGCATCAAATTGTGCTTGATCCTACAAGGAGTTTCATCCATCTACTGTTGTTCTGTTAAGAAACACATATTTCAATTAATGCTTCAGTCTCTTTGATAAAATACCTTTAGATTTAGAAAGCCAAAAATATGATTTTTTTTTTTCTGGGTTTAATGCTTTGCTGTCCCTCTTTTCTTGATTTGCTTCCTCATCTTCTTTTTTTTTTTTTTAAGTGTCTGAATGGGGAGTGAAAAGAAGGCAGTGAAAATTTCCTTCAGTTTGTCTTATTTCTGAGCACCTTATGCATATGCTTAATTCATAAGTTAGCAGATAACTTTTGCATAAAAATAAATATATCACAGTTATCCCTGTACATACATATATTTCTATACCTAGCACAAATGAAGAAATGTGAGTGGATGTTTACAACTCAAGCCATATGATTTTTTCAGTTTACAGGAACTGTTTAAAAGATCTGTTCAATAGCTGAGGTTTATACATCAGTAGAATGATTACCTTTAAACTTTTGAAACAATATTTCAGCAACAATTTCCTTGTCTACAACTTTACAAGGCTGTAAATAGCCCCTGTGTGCATAATGAATTCTGACATCATAGGCCAGGGTTCTTATACACAGCAGGTTTTCCAGAACTTTTATGAGCAAGTTACACCTTGAGGCAAAACTAAACCCCCCAACTTCTATTATAAATGTTACAATAAAATGTTCTTTGAGTTTTCCTAGAGCTCAGTGTTCCGTCTTTCTTCCCGTTCCAAGTCATTCTTTCTGTGCTGTGCATGGATTCGATACATGAAAAATGTGTTTTGCTGTAGACATATTGGATATTAGGTATGGTTACAAGGTGTTTTTTATGGCTAGGCTTGCAGGACCAATGTAACAAGGTGATAAAGAACAAAACCTCTTGCTCTTACAATACTGTACTCAAGGCTGTTGCTATTCCTACGTGAACCATGTGCGGTGATTTTATTTATCCAAGTGGTGGGTGTAACAAAGCTCCAGTATGTCACAAGCAAGGACTGGGAGGAGAAAGACTCAAATGGTTTTTTCAAAAGATTGAATAGAGACAGGCTTGCAATTAAATTCTTCTGTGTAGCCTGGCTGTGTTTCTCTTCACCCAGTGCTGTGGTGAGGACATGTAACAGTGCTGCTCTAGGTTCCTTCATATTCCATCACAAAGCTGATGCATCTGTAAAGGTCTTTTTTTCTCCTCTGTTTTCCCACAGTAAGTCCAGGCTTGAAAAACACAAACAAATTGAACTAGATAAAATACTGATGCATACAATCTCATTTGATCACTAGAGCCACTCCCAGCAGCAAAAAGTGATCCTGGTTAGAGAAAATGAAGAAACATCCCTTCTGTCCTCTGCACTGCCGCTGTGCAAGCCACTTCAAGGTAATTTCTGAGCAGTACACTAGCTAAAGGGTGGGGACAATTGAATTAGCTGAGAAGGTACCTCAAAAGATGCAAGTAGACAGCATTCCTATGTGAAAAACACAAATGGTACCTCATCCTCACTGTGTAACCTCCCATCCCAACCCTTCCTGTACAGAAAGGATTTAGTGACAGTGCGACCAACACCTGGCTGTGCACAGGTGAAAGAAACCTAGACAAAGTGAACTGAAGGTATTTATACAGTCAGCTGCTTACTGAGTGTGTGCTGCTGTCAAATGACCATGCAAACAACCCCCATTCTTGCTTTTGACCCGAATTTCCCCTTCACTTTCAATTCTGTCTATGCGTACATTTCTGGTACCCCCTAGTATGAATTCCCAAAATCCACACCAAGACTATATATCTAAGGCAGAAAAGCTTGATTTGCACACTCCCTCTGTGCCTTCAGATTGAAAAGCTGTGGACAATGGAGCTACTTTTTCTTTGGATTCCATTTCACCTTGGTCTGTGGAAAAGCAGAGTTCTCAGGTAAGAGGATCAAGGCAAGTGGAGGCAGCACCACTTAGCTAGTGCTGCTAGGGCAGGAAAATTCACTGCAAATCCCTGTCAGGAAACAGTTTTTTTAGCAAGCTGATACTCTTCTCCTTTTACAGACTCATCAAACGAACATCAAAATGATGACAGAGTTTTCCTTGGCCCATTTCCTATGGCAGCAAAGCATCTTCTCAGCCTTGCCCCTCCGCCTCCACAGCACACTGTAAGTTTCATTGTTGCTGAAGCAGGTTATCTAGAGGTCAGTAGGCTAACAGGGTGTTTGGATTTCCTAAAATTGTGCCTGTCCTTAAACGTGGCAAATGGGATTGTTTACACACCACTCTGTGAGCCTGGACCGCACACTGAAAGCTGCACACAATGCTGCTGTTTCTGCTTCCCTGCTCCCTACCCCCTCCGTATAGGTATTTCAGCTTTCTGTGGGGGGGCTCATTAAGGTTCATAAAACACAGTAAAGAACCTGGCTGGAGACACTTGTAATTCTACAGGTCCACCATGTAGGATATGCAATAAAAAACGTTGCATAGCTGGAAAGAGATGTCCTCAATAAAAGGCTTAATTGAAAGCAGCCCTGATGGTCAAAGTGGTATCAAGAGGAAGGAACTACCATGACACTAAGGTTTGAATTTGTTTCCTCTGACACTGATTTCCTGTATGGCTTTGAGCAGCAAGGCACTTAATTTCTTCAGAGCTCTGTTTCCTACCCATAAAACAGGGATAAGAAGATTGCTTTTATTTTATTGCATTTTATCTTACCTCTTTGGACCGCGAGTCCCTCAGCACAGAACCGATCTCCAGCTAGCTAACAGTATCCATGTGGATGGCTGTTTAAGGTGCCAGTGCTACACTGTCAAAAGACACACAATATCTCTGTTCTCTTCTGCTGTTTTGGGGTTCAAGAGGGCTTTATTATGAAGTGCAGGACTGAGTGTTACATACTGCTCTTCTTCCTAGACCAGTAAAAAAGCCCCTTTGCAAGAGCTCACTTCAATTATTGAGGACCCTTTTGGGGCTTCATTAAGAACTACGTAATTCCTATTTACCCCAATGTACTTCCACTGAGATAATCTCACTGTCTTCACAGGTATTTTGCCTTCTGTTTTTTCTCAGTAAAATATACCTGTAGAAGAGCAACCCAATTCATATTCTAAACTGGAAACTTTCCAGTAATGTCAACAGCTTTGGACTGAGTATAGAAACAAGGAAGAACCGCCAACAATATTTTTTTTTATTTCTAAAGTAGTAATAATCATACAAAATTATGGTTCTGGTTGAAGGGAGTGACATTTCCATGGCTTTTTGCTCTTCTTAAACACAATATTCAAACTCAATCTTAACTTTGGCTGCTGTTCACTGAAAATACAGCATATCACAAACACTTAGTACTCCTACTATGTTTTCTTACCCAGTTGTGTCATGTGGATAGTGTTAGAAATCACACTTTACTTTGCTTACAGATTGACACTCAAACATTTTAAGTTATAAAGACCTTAGGTGCATGGTGAAATTTTGAGCCAGAGGAAGACAGTTTTGGAGAGACTGAAAAATCACGTGGACTTTCAAAACATCTATGTCTACCTCAAGGGTGCAGCAAGTTAAGGAACTCTTACTGGAATATTAAAACATATTTAAAACATTTATTATAAAACATTTATAAAATATGTTTATATAATAAAGAGAACTTATGAGGTCCACATCAATCTGTCATTTTGTCATGGCTTTATATTGTTCTGTGCATGCCTGGCACTCATCCTGGAAACCACCCCTGGAGTGAGCAGCAAGTAGCGTGAGGGATCCATTGACATGTAGAAAAAGTAGACAAAATGACAAAGTAGAAGCCATTCCAATCACTTTCACATCACTTGTGCCATCACATCACTTTCAGTTGTGCCTCTGTCCTGAGCTGCAGGAGAGCTACCGTGGCACTAGGAGCTACACTGGGGACAAGGGACCTAACATCCACCGCAAACCCATGCTCGTAGAAACATGAGAGACCACTTGAAGGATGGTGGCCATCCCTTGCCTGCTGTTCTGAGGGAATGTAGGGCCAAGCTGAGTGCATGCAAAAGCTCTGAGCCTGAGCAGCACAGTTCTTTTTAATATACTGCTGATTAAGGCAACCATAAAAACGAGGGTGGCCCACAGGCTGGCCTAGTGGCTATAACTGGGTGTGTTCTGTGGTTTGCAAACAGGGAAGTTGCTGCAGCACTTGCTATGTGGTTTTTAGAACAACTAAATATTTGATGAGTAGCTGTAGTTTGAGTTGTTCCAATTCCCTTTGGGTAACCCAGGAGAGACAGAAGAAAAGGAGTTGTCATCTTTAGCAGAAAGTGATCCAGTGTATGCTTGAACCTTATTGTTGTTTGGCTTTTGTGACATGCAGGTTAGTTCTTGGTATCTTTGAAATTAAAATTGTACGATACTTTATCGATATGCTGTTAATTAAAAGTAATTGAGGCAGAGGGCGTGGACAAGACAAGTTGTAATTTTGTGTGTGAGCCTGTGAATGACTTTTTCTGGAAGAAAAGGCAGAGAAGGTGCCATGAGTACACTGTCTAAAATATTGAGAGATAACAGATCACTGGTGGTTGGAGAAGTTGTTGATGATCAGTGGCAGGCTTCAGATGGGCACAGAAATGGTCTTCAGACTGCTTCCCCTGTCCTGTGCAGCAGGAAGGGCTTGAGTTGGTGACATTATGGCAACATGAATTGTGATAGCCTTTCTCTGCTTTTTCTTATGTCAGTGCAGAGGAACCACATCCAGGTGTGACTGTACCCAAACAGGAAATGAGTTTGGGGCTTGGGAGAGTCACAGCTCCTGTCCCAGTAAGTGGAGAGTCAGGCAGGAGGAGGTAGGTGCCAGAGGGCAATGTATGGCTGAGCAAAGGGACCAGATAATCTCTCTGTGTTTGCTGGTCATGAACTCTGTGTGCCTTGAGAAAGAAGAAATTAAAGAAGATGTCCAGCTAGTTAAGTAGGGATGAAGCATTTCTTGAAAGAAGACAGAACTAGGTTTAAAAAGACTTCTGATGCAGCTAAATTAGTATCCTGATGCCTGTTGGGGGTAGAATGAGGAGCCTTATAAAAGCCATCACAGAAGCAGAACTGGGAATAATAGGGCAGTGAAATGAGCACTTGGGATCCCTCTACACTAATGCTAACGGTATGGCAATTAAAAAAAAAGTATCCAAAGCCTTAAACCACAGCCAAATATAAGAGGTATTGTAGAAACTTGGCAGATGTGTTCTATGACTCCTATATCAGAATAAATTGCCATGGAAGTGAGACAGGGAAACAAAGGAGAGAGGTTACAGTACATGTCAAGAATTTTAGACTTTCTCCAGAGAAGAAGAGCTGAGTACCTAGTTTACTGGATGCTTCTGGGAAATAAAAGTAAAGATCCATAAGCCCTCTGAGGTCACAAAACAGAATGGAGGAGTTAGAGCAGAGTCTGCTTTTAAGTAACTATTAGAAGGATTTCAAAGGATATGAAGGAGTTTTTAATAAAAATATTACAGGACAAAGCAAAATCAAAATTCTGAAATGTGCTGAGAATATTTAACTTAGGAATGTGGAGAAAGCAGTAAAAGAAGATGCTATTTCTGGCTCTTATCAGAAGAAGCTGTCAAAGTATCTGAAGTTCAGAGTCAAAAGGAAGTGAAAAGGATCACCTTTTGGTGGTGATAAATAATAGTGGTGATGTGACACGGGCCAGAGATGAAGCACCAGAGCTCCAAGAAGAGGGACAGGTTAAAGCAATGGAGGGGGAACAGAGACTTTAAAATAAAGCTGTCCTCACCAGGCTGCTTAGTGGGATTTTAACAAAGTGTCTTGCTTCTAAATCAAAGAAAGTAATGAGTATTAGCTGATTCGGTCCCCACTTGTGCACTCCTTTTCAGTCCTAAATCTGTTTCTCTCTTAAACTCCCAGTTCTGTGTAAAATTTCATTTATTGCTCATCTTCTTGAGGTATTTAGTGTTTCCTATATGCATAAACATCCAAGGTTAAGTAAAGAATTCTACAAATAACCTCCACAAAGTCCTTCAATTATTGAGAAGGGTGGAGGGGATGGAAGGAAAGGTAAATCACGATTTCCTTCTAATTATGAACATGGCCTGAATAACTTATTTTGGCCTATTGAATACATAGCCCATTAAAGTGACTTCAGAAGATCCTCTAGTCTGTCACTGCCAGCGTGGTGTCCTCTGGGAGTGGAGAACAGAGGAGTATCCAGGTGTGTCCTGGTGTTATCTTACAAGACACCTGCAGGCTGCAGTGTTGCCTTGATTATCTGCACACCTCCACAAAGGCTCTGCTTCGTTTTTGTTCTTAATGGTATGCTAATCACCAGTTGCAGAAAGTGGAGTCAAGAGAAAGCCAGCAAACGGGCTCCAAACTAAGACAATTCTAGTTAGACACTTCGTTCAGTGTCGCTCAGGCTAATGGGGGGAAAGAATAACCTGGGTGTTTCATCAGTTCTGGTAGTAATGTGTCTGTTCCTACCAAGTAGATCTAAGAGACACAAGGTTTATAAAGGCTGCTGATGTTCCTGTTGGAAGCCAAACCCATCTTGGCTTAGAAAGTGCCTTTTCCTACAAGTACCTACAAATTTGCTCATATTAAAAGATGTTTATCTTTGTGTCCAAGAAGTAATATCAGATTCTGTCTTATCCATTCATTTGAAATCACGTGTCTCAAGAATAGAATGAGGGCCAAATGTGTTCTGTTCTATATGTCTCCTTCTGTAAGGGTAGATGATAGAAAAGAGCAAGTTTTCAATCTGAGATTTTTCAGTCTGTGTAGAAAAGGGTTAGTGTGTCCAGGGATTGTTGCTGAAGACTGAATATCTTGGGAAAGACAAATTAACACAATTATCATTTGGATAAGGGGAAGAGAAGAATCTCGTCTTCTCTGGGGTTTGTGTGGGTGTGAAGGTTTTGTTCTGCACCTTGATTGCAACGTGACTTCGCCTAGTGCACAGCACTGCTACCACCCTTGCTGGAGCAGACTTGGACATCACAGAAGATGGGGCACCTCCAGTGCACCTGTGGAGGTGAGCTCCTGGCCAAGTCCTTGGTAGAGTCAGTCCCTATACAGAACAGTGCCTCCTTGTGCTACAGGTCTCCGCTGAGTGGGAATCAAAAGGATTTAGAGACAGAGTTTGGATGCTTTGGCAGGCCCCTCGGCTGTTCAACACCATGAATCCTTCTATCTAGAAAGCAGTTAAGAAGAAGAAATTGTGCTCCACTGAGAGGTGCCCACAGTAGTGTTGATCTGATTAATTGACCATACAGTGTGTCTGTGGAAAGACAAAGTGCATGTTGGAGAAGCACTGTGCAGCTCTTGGTTGATGCCAAGCTTAGGGCTTGTAAACTACACTGAGAGCTGTGGGCTAAGGGAGAAGTGATGAATCTGGAGTGATCAAGGGTGCTCTGTGAGTCCTGAGTGATGTTACTGTCAGGTGGGGATCTGGAGATGTGGATGTTGCAAATGAGTTAGAGGCACAGAAACCAAGCCAAGTCCCAGGTTAGTCTGCCCACGAGGACTGCACTGCCCAGTTGCAAGGAGACCTCTCTGGGAGCTATTAAACTTTTTCTTTTTTTCTGTAACACAGCATCTAGATCCTGCAAGCCTCATTTAATGGTAGTTAATGTTTTAGAAAAATTTAGCAATTAACAGCTGGGCCTTGTCCATAGTCACCCCAATATTGAAGACTATAGATTTTCTGTTGTATTCTGAGGTGATTTTTCTCCCCCACCCATTTTTTGACTCTAGGTTAATTATGTTTAACTGCTGCAGAGTAGCACTTCCACGGTGAGATATTTTTGAACCTGATCCTGCAGATTGTTACCTGTCAAGTCAATTCAAAGTCTTTGTTTTGCTTCTTATGCAGAAGTCTTATGTTTTCTAGGCCAATATATATGACTGCATGTGAGAGAATAATTGTTCTTTGTTTTGTTTTGTTTTTTTCTAATAATATTTCTCCACAGTCTTTAACATGTCTGGAGGAAGGGAACAAGTAGAGTCCTCACCTGTACCTTTAGAGATAAACTGTCTCCCTAGGGTGTCTGCTCTTATCCAAAAGGACTTCCTGATGGATAGAGCTCTACTTACAGCTGAGGACTTCATTTCCATGCTGCAGATGTAATTTTCTTGTTATAACAGTACAGCTGGTCATGTGTTTTGCATTTTTCTTGGAATAAAAGTGTTTAGGAATAGATATATCCACTTGTATCTCAACTGCTTCAGATGCTTACTGCAACTCTTGCTAGGGCTGTCTGCATAGCTCAACATTTCCAGAAGTGAAATACCTAGAAAGCATTCAGACATATATTTGGAAATTTGAATTGAGGGCCAGCTTTTTTTTCCTTCTTTTTGTTTTTTATTTTTGTCTTTTTTAAATTATTTATTTTTTTTCTTTATTTTTTTCTTTTTGGTTTCACCTTTTGTTTTTTTCCATTTGTTTCTTTTTGCTTGTTTTTATTTCTTTTGTTTTTCTTTTTGTATTTTTCCTTTTGTTTTTTTTTTCCATTTGAATTTTCTTTTCTTTTTTTTTCTTTATTTTTTCTTTATTTTTTCTTTTGTTTTGTTTTTTTCCTTTGGTTTTTTTTTGTCTTTTTCTTTTTGATTTTTTCTTTTCTTTTTTTTTTTCCTTTTTTTTCTTTTAGTTTTTTCTTTTAGTTTTTTCTTTTAGTTTTTTCTTTTAGTTTTTTCTTTTAGTTTTTTCTTTTAGTTTTTTTTCCTTTTCTTTTTTTTTCTTTTTTTCCCCTGGAAAGATGTAAAACAGATGCTACCACCACCAAAATCAGTGCCAGCTCTGATTTCTCAGCTCTGACAGGAACATATGTCCACTTTAATTTCCTCTACAGTTCCAGTCCTTTAGTTCCAGAGAAGCAAAAAAGGGAGCAACATGGAAAATACTCACTGTCTGATCCAAAGCATGTTGAAATGTATGCAAATCACTAACATGGGCTTTGGATCATGTCCTAAGTAAACTAATTCTTGGATTGTCACCTCTGGTCATAATGACCCTTTGTTTTGCCTTTTTAATGATAAATGATTATGTTATAAAAAGACTTATGTAATTCCTGGCATGGTTAGGCATCATAAGCAAGGTGTGTAATCTTAGAAATGCTCTAGTAGTTTCTTGGGTTGTGTAACAAATAATTATGGAATCTCGCTGAGTCTTGCATTATTATTATTATACAGCTGTAGGCTCTTACCCCCAGTGGCTTTACATGCTTGTTAATAGTTAAGCTATCTTGTAGCTTGGGTAATTTGTAATGAGTTTTTTGTTGTTGTTGTTACTGAAGCCAATATTAAGCAAAAGTAGTTGGTGGGGGAAAGGTGTGATGGATGATTTGTTCTTCTGAAAATGCTTCTCCTGGTTTTAATACCTTCTGGCTCATTCACAGATAAAAATATGAAATAGATCTTCTAAAACTTTCCTTGTGTGCTTCCCTAGCTAATCAGGAACACGCAGTGCTGCTGCTTCTCAGCAGATTGGGCAGTGGTGGGCACGAAGATTTGACATAAAGATACATTTGTATAAAATACAGATCACTCTTAAAGATGGTGGTATTGCCTGCTAAGAATAAAGCTCTAGACTATTAAAACAGAGGAAGACTTCTGACTACAGAAAATATCCAGGCTCATAGAAAGGACACAGAGAATTTGGTCAACCTTTGATGTGAAAAAGGTGGACAAGATAACTCTTGTTCCTGATGGTTTTGCCCCATCCTGCTTAGCCATGAGATCTTTCTTTGACATCTCTATTCAAAACCCAAGAACCTTCTAGTTTCTTATAGACATCTGTGTCTGTCTTCAGGGTCAGAAGAACAGAAAACAGAAAATTTTTGTGTAGAATCTGAGTTGGTCTTTGTCAGGCCAATGCTTCTGCTTGCATATGTGGTAGACAAGGCTTCAAAAATGGGATGTGCAACTATGAAAGATCCTGGTATGGATGGAATAGGGGGGGGGGGATCACCTGGAGGGGTTTCAAGCATGACTTATTGTTAACCTCACCTTTCCCCACCAGCTTTTGTGGTCTTCACAGGGACCTGAGGGCAGCATGTGCTGCATGATCTACATGCTGCCTGCTCAAAGGGACAGAGCCACACAGCCTAATACTGGTGACATACGTAGTCCCAATCCTCCCTACCAAAGCTGAAGTATGCCTGACTTTTTGAAAGAGAGCAATTTTAATGGTGGGAAAAAAAAGCTTCAGGTAGGCTCTGAAACAGCACTTATCACACAAGAGTGCTGCTTTGATTTTTCCTAATGAAGAACAAAAGTCTGGATTGAGCTGCAATTGGAGAAAACAGCAGCAGCCAGTAAAGATATTTGTTCATGACCACCAGTTCACTTGTATTTGCATAAAAAGGGTCCTTGGTATACTCAGCTTTCAAATCCTGTCTGTGGCTGGAGGCTTCCCGCCCCTGAACCTCTGCCAATCACCTCTACTTCTCAAAGCAGGGTGCAGTAAAGGTAGAATAAGGTTCACATATATGATCAAGATGAGGAATTAATTTATCAAAACTCTTCAAGAGATTTCTCATAAGGGAATTTAATGCAGGTCTGAAGTTGTGACTGAAGAGCTTAGGGCAATGGTTGCAAATTTCTCCCAAATAGAACCTATAGTTGATCCTGTGACTTGCTATCAGGAGGCAGCTTCATAACAAAATAGCAAGAGGTGCTTCACATGACACAGATCTGACTGTGAAACTGAACTGAAAAAATTGGCATGGGCTCAAAAAGTGACAGGACAGATTTGCTAAAGAAAATTTTTCAGGGCTGTTAAGCACAAAAATCCTGTTTTGATTTAGGAGTATCCTAATCTTCATGTAGAATTAGGAAATATGTTGGGACTATGTTTACCTGGTGTTGACCATTCCCTAAGCTATAGAGAATAGGTGTACTGGAGACAGGACCTTGGGCTAACCAAAGTTTCTCTTTGATATGGGACTGGCAGATTTTTGGACATATCTGAAGGGATTTTGGATGACATTTTCCCACCAATTACAGGTCAATTGGAAAGCCCTATCCAGGTTGGCTGTAAATTTGGGCTTTTAGTAAGATGTATTTCAGTTGCATGGAATGTGCTGGAGTTCTCCTTGACAGAGCAACCAGGGAAAAGGTAATTCACCTGGAAGGCCATGCTGATGGTAGTCCAGCAAACCTGTCTACCCTGCCTGGGTCTTTCAGCATCCTATACAGGAACAGGCTGGGAGATGTTGCCAGAATTCACAGGTTCAAGGGGAGCATGTGGGCGCCTGGGGTGATGAACAGCATAGTCACCCCTGTCACTTGTGGTGAAGGTACAGGCTACTGGCCAGAAGGAGACATTCCCTTGCTTGCCCACATCAAAAGGATGGATTCCTTCTCTGTAGTGTGTGGGTCTTTCTCTGATTGCAGAACAAGAAACTGGCTCTGCAAGGCTTTTTTCATACAAAACCTTTATTTTTTCATGCTCCCACTTACATCAGTGAAATTTGGAGATTTAAGATCTTTTTTTCCCCTAGCTTTTAGCTCTGTGTTCATAGTGCAAATATGGCCACATTTAATCCATATTTCTACTCTGTCATATATTATACAGCTTTTCACCAAGACAAGCTTGTTATTTCAGTGAATGCCAATATATATTTATCTCTGCAGCCATAAAAATGTTACCCTTTTTTTCATACATGTGTAAACGGTGATTTGCCAAATAATTGAGTGTTTTATTTGCAGATAGTATTTTGATGTATTATTCAGATTGCATATTGATTGGCCCTTTGTTATTGCTTTTATTGGACTATATTTTAAAAAAAAATTGGTTTTTTTTTTCTCCTTGTGTGAAGTTACTAAGTAAAGCAGGTACTGGAGTAAATCAAGCAAATGAAAGTAGTGTTTGACAGTGTTGATCAGATCTCTGAAAAAGAAACCGATGTTGAAATGTAAATTATTTCAAATAAGACTTTTTTTATCCCTTCTTGACTTAAAATCAGATTCTGGTTTTGTTCTCACTATAACTTTATTTTAATGAAAAAAAAAAAAAAGAATTTAGCTAAATATTTAGTTTTTCCTGTTTGTTCAGTCTCTAGAACTAATAGAGCAAGGAGAGAGCCTTATGCAAGCAGGGCCAGCAGTCAAGCTTCTCTACCAGTCTGTGCATATAAACATCTCAGAGTTCAGGTATGTTTCAGCCTGATATGGATGATCAGCGCTGTACGGTTATCACACATCACTGCAACTTGAACAGTAGTTGAGTTTACATGATAGAAAATGATGATAACATATCTCTGCATTGATGGGCAGAAGGGAACCCCCAGGGCTCAGAGCTATACATGGTGATAAGAATGTTTAGGTTGGAAGCTTATAAACCTCTAGACTTGTGACTGATATGGTGTCAGGCAGAGTTGCAGCAAGGCCTTCAGGGGACCAAGTGGTTTTCTCCTCCTTTTGCAGGCTCCTTCCAGTTGCTGCTGTGTTTGGCAGTTGATTGTCCTGAGAGGCAGCAAGGGTTGGCGGGTCGTGGACAAAGCTTCTATCTCTGCAGACATCCTGTGGAGTAGTTTTAGCTGGAAGAACACAAACCCATGATCCTCTGGACCTCAGGACTGTCTCCAAGATCCTAGTTCTCATAGGTGTGGGAGCAATTTTCCCCTCCTTTGTTAAAGAATGATGTGTTCTTGTCCATGAGAATCTGAGTAACTCCTGTCTATCATGACCCTCCCTGAAGAATTAGCATGTATTTTGAAGGCTTAAGGGGCTTTGTCCTGCCTATTAAGGGGATGTGCCCTTGCAAGACCTAGTCTGTTAGACATTCCAGGTATTGTTCATTGATTTCACCTCCCACTGGAGTAAAAATCCTTCTTCTATCTGTGGTAAGGATGGCATTGCATGTACTTCTGCATGAGGTGGAATTCTCTGTTGCCTGCTGAGAACCTCAGAAGAAATGGATGCAGCTTGGCCCATGGTAAACTCAGCACCCTGAAATCCCTCTGGTTCCTCCCAACTTACTGCAGTTGTGGCCATAAGGTTCTTTGAAATAAGTTGAAGATCCAGGAAAACAGTTACTGTGCAAGTAATCAGCCTGTTCAGAATCTTAAGATCTCAAACTTGGCTCTTACAAGGCAAATATAAAGAAATTCAACAGAGAAATATGCAAATACATAACAAACTATCAGATGAAAATTAATTTTATGATTTTTTTGCTTTATGCCAAAATAAGCCTCTTGCTCAAAACAGTTTAATGTCAATGTTTGAGCCTTCTAATTTGAACTCCTATTTGGCCTTTTAATAATGCAGGGGACACAGAAATATCCCTTCATGCATCTCATTGCTCAATTTGGCTGGGGTTCCCCATTACCTTCTTTCCCAGACTATTTATAGAACAGCAATTAAGGTTAATGTATAGCTGCTCACATTTAGTTCCTGGCTCAGCTGGGTTTTGAGCCACTCCCAAGGGCTGTATTACTGGGATATTTAATGTCCTTGAGAACTCCTGCTGAAATCAGCTGGAGCCATCTGTCATGTAAGTAGATATGTGCATATCTTGAAAACAAATGGACCTTTTTTAGTTTTTCACCATTGTGAAATGAAATTTTGAGGCTGAAGTCAAACAGAACATACTTCTCAGTCTATCTATGAAAATATATTCTCAGTTTTTCTCAGTCTGTTCTTGTCATTGAATGAGAAATTTATCATATAAATAGAAGGGAGCTCATTACATGCATCCATTCCTAACCCAGCCCCTTTGAGGGGAAATATCCATACAATTCAAGCATTTTACTTTTGTTATGAAGTGATGGAATACATTGAGGGGTTGTCAGGTTTCCTTTATTGTCTGTAAGCTTTTGTGGCTTGCTGTATGTGAGCTCAGATGTGACTGGTATCAGTAGAAATTGTGTAGGCATGGTCTGAGGGCTGCACGTGCCACTTAGAGGAACGTACTCTGGTAATAAGTGTACAACACCAAACTTCTTTTTGTGATGGAGATCCCTGTGGTACTCCTGTGCTGCACTTTGTGTAGTGATGGCTGATGAATCTAGGCTATTGGCACAATCCCTGATCATAGGATGTTACTTGCTGGCCTTGTGTCAGAGGATGTGGATGGATGGTGCTTACAAAAGCATCCAACCAAAATAAATTGAACTCAAGCAGTGTTCAATCCTGTTTTGCAAGCAATTAAATAAGAATGAATATGATGATACGGTTTTGTCAGACCTCATCACATCTGGAGACCTGTAGGCACCAGCCTGTTAAGCCAGACTTCTTCGTCTGGTAAGGAAGAGCAGAACTGTGCCAAAGGGAAGGGTCCCACGGCTTAGATAATTATCTGAGTTAGATTTAAGTCTGGATGCATGTGACTCCTCAGAAATTGCAAAACCTCATTTCTTAAAGGATACTATGACAGGGTGTGCAAGTCCACAAGGAGCTCTGCTTTTCCATTGCAGTGTCCCCTGTATTAGAATAGATTCTGGTGAAGTAATAACTGCCTGTGTTCCTGATAAAGCTAACTACCAGAAGTACTCTGAATGCAAAGAAAAAATATGTCTTAGTTTACAACAGGTTTCTATATATATCCTGATACCAAGCTGGCTGAAAAGAATGACAGACTTTAGCTCTCCCATGTACATGCACATTTAAAATACTATGATTTAAATATTTAAAATATTAATTCTTTTCCAGAGGTTTTTATTCTCACTTGGAATAAACCTCCTGACTTCCACTGAGGCAGAGCCCTGAGAACAATTTTCATTTTAATTGCACAAAGCAGTTTCCTTTCCACAACAACTAGTTATATTGGATGGTGCAGCAATCCTATAGGAAGAGGAGTGTGGTCCTTTAATTTAAACAGTTAATTACAATGATATGTGCACTGAATTAAAAGGTGCTAGAACAATGGTGTACACTGGTCAAGTTTTTAAATTTATTTGCTCTAAGATGTCTTGTTGTAGAGGCTTGTTAAAACGTGACACATATATATGTGAAAATAATTATTAATTGCTGATACTACACTGTGACCTGCATAAAAATGTTTTTATGGCACCTTAGAGTAAGACAGTAAACTATAGCTTTGGCTAATTAGCACAAGTACTAGCCTTAGAACTGTATGCTACGCTCTTCTCTGTTTTACAGTTTCATTCCTCTAACTAACAGGCCTTTGGCACTGCTGTTCACAAACCTGTGGGTGACCTGACTGACTTGTAGTTGCTTCAGCTGTTTCCTAATTTGAGTCATCTCCATGCTGCAGGAAACCCCAGCATAATTCCCCAACATTTAAATCAAGCTATGAAAAAGTACACCTTTCACTTCTTTTCACACAGAGGATCTCTTGGTCTTGAGATGTCAGTTGGACAAAGAACAACAAGGTGTCTAATATAAATTTTCCTGATGCAAACATTTATTAAAGTTTGGGTAATCCTATAGTCCTTGCTCTGGTTGTTTGTAGTGGAGAGGAAGATATAATAACAAGATGATGGTATATGCTGAGTCAAGTCACCTGCTCAGATTTGAACCTCTCATCTGCAGTGTTAGAAATAATAAAGCAAAGAGGAAATTCTCCCATGCAGCTACTGGTAACAGTATGGGATGGGGGAAACCTATCCCCAGCAAAGAATAAAACCAATCTTCTTTGTATGGAATAAAGAAATTGGGAGCAGTAACTGGTTCCTGAGGAGCAGGAAAATTCTAACCTGAATTATCCTTGGGAGCTCTGACAAGTGCTTTATCTTGTTAGCTGTGGAAGACCCAAGCATTTCCCAGTTTCATTGGGAAATAGCACAAGCAGTGCTATACTTAAAGTTTGTTTGCGCCGAGGTCTCAGCAGTGACTTTGCTACAGGATGAGTGGGCTTTGGTTTAGGAGCTCTGACCAGACAAAAGACAGTTTATATACTTTATCTTCCCAATTTAGGATCTGGAAGGAGAGATGCTGTCTGTAAGACACTTGGGTCAGAGTCCTCTTAGCAGAGGATGCTAAGGCATCAGGAAAGTCTATGGCAAGTTCTGTCTTTTTGTGGTCAGTGTTTTGTAGACTAGATTTGAGGGCAAAATTGTTTCTGTTTCCTTAAGGATAACTTTGGATAAGGAAACAGAGGGCAGTGAAAGGGAAAGGCTGTTTCTCTGACTGAACAAGGTTGTCGAAATGTTGCACTGGTTTGGTTTTTTTGTTTTTTTGTTTTTTTATAGTTATTGCTGAGAAGGTTGAGTAACTGCAGTCTCTACTCTGTTGTCATGTATGAGCCTGGCTGCTTTGAATATAATTTATAACTTCTTTGTCCTTTTTTAACCTGCTTCTTCTGGAGCTGGGGGGCATGGGAAGAACCTGACATGACTCCAGGTATTGTGACACAGAAAGCTATGGCTTTGCCATGTTCTTACAATTAGTCAGAAAGAGATGATCCAGAGAAGTTCAGAGATACACAGAAATTACTTGGGGGCTTCCTGGACTGACTTACGAGGAAAAAATTGTGAAAGTTGCTGCTGTACATCTGTAGAGTTCTGCTAAATGATTAATGTGGAATGTGATGATAACATGCAACTAATTGAGGCTTGTGCATGCCAAAGCGAGGGAAATGACTCTGATGTTGCATGAGGATGAGTGCTGAGCACTTACCACTGTATTGAAGATGGCTGTGTGAAGTACCCAGAGCAACAGCTGTTGCCTGATGGTGGAAGAGAATTGCATTATACTCTTGTTTTAAGAATAATACTAAAAATCTGCTGTCACCTGGTTATGCAACTTAACTTGTCTCACAAAGAAAACCATATCTTTGTAGGGTTTCTTCTTCATTACTTAGGATGCTTTAAACACAGCTACTAAATACTGCCTTGCTTAATAAGTTATTAAAAATAAACTGGAAGAAACTGCACTGCAGGGAAAGTAACTGGGTAATTCCAGAAATTTTTCCTGTCCACATTTTTTTACATTCTTATTAGAAATCTAGTGAAGCTATTTCAGTGGTAAGATGCTGTGATTTTAAATAATAAATGCCATGGAAGGAACTGAAATGGACTGAAATGAAAAGTTTGGTGTCATATGTCTGGCTTGAAGGACCATAAGTAATCTCTGTGGTTTTACAGAAAATTGCCTTTTCAAAAATTCACGTAAGATTGACAACTTCTACTTGGAATATTGAAGTTGGTCTGCCTGTTTGTAACAGTTACTGAATAAAGTAATAGGCCAGGAAAATGGAGTCCCAGGCTTCTGCTGAAACGTTGAGGTCTTTATGGCAGGTAACTTAAAACTACCAAATAAAAAATGAATTTCACAGAAGAAGTCTTGTTGAAGAATCCTTCCAGTAAGGTATCCTGGGATACCTCACGGCCTCACAGAGCGCTTGTAGTTAAGCCAAATTTGGCTCAGGTATGTTATTCATTAGCACTATTTCTTTAGTGGACCAAAATGTGCACTAAAAATACTTTAGCAATATTAGGGATAAACAAGAAGTGTACTATTTATGTGAAGGGTTACTAGCTGACTGTCAGATGTTACTGGAATTATACTCCTGTACCAACTTATGACTCAAAATAACAACAGCAATTCAAACACAGCTAAAATAAACCTATTGGACCCTAAACCAGCTAAATTATACTTATTAAAACATTTATGAACACATACTGCATATAAACATATGTTCCGTGAATAGTTACGATCAGGAAGCAACACAGCGGAATTTAGAAAACTAGCTGTCGGCCTATTTTTCTTGTTTTTTCCCTCTTACATGTTTTTCTGCCTTGTGGTCCTGGGTCCCACATACTCTTCTCAAGACTTTGTACTGAGGACTAGAGTTGTATTGCTTCATCTTGAATATTCTCTGCTATTAAACAGGGGAAAGAACCCACAAAAACATTGCTTTTCCCCATAGCAGAGGAGGCTATTAGTATGCCATGCTGCTTGAAAGAGCTCTGACATTTTGAAACAGGTCATAACAAAGAAAACAATAGCGTGGTGCAAGAGCACAAATGTGTAATGACTGTGTTCTCTCAGTCCTTCCTCATACTCTCCCCCTCTGGCCCTGGAAAAGAGGACAAAGGCCTTGTCCACCCAGACGTATGGAGGTACAACTTCCTGAAGACAACAGTAAAGTTTAGCTACTATGCAGGGCTGGAGAGTATGTGAATTAGTAGCTTTCTGAAACTGACAATAGATAACCTGAAAAATGATGCATTAATATGTTTGGATGTTTAGAAAGGACTAGGTGTTCTGTAGCCATATGTCTCATTTTATAATACAGTATTTGCACTCTGTAGATAAGCTGGTTTTGAGACTTCTGAGAGTCAATGAAGACAGGAGGATTTAGTCAAGAGGAAAATGTTTCCTCTTCAGGATGTAAATGAAAGATGGAACTATATTCACCCCATCATTACAGAGCTACTGTAGTGCTCAGCAAAGTTGCAACAAGCACTCTTGCCAAAATCACAGCTTAGTGCCTTGAACTTGGCTGGAGGTGGATTTCAACTTTGTTTTTGTTGACTTCAGACTTAAAAGGCAAAAAGCCTGGTGCAAAAAAAGGACTGATTCCCTTGCCTGTTATTAAATGAAACATGTCCCCCAGCCCAGTGAAGAGCTGTGCAAAATGTTGACTTTGGTTAGAAGCACTACCCTTCTACATAGGGCTGTGGTCGCTCACCTCGCTCTTGGGTAGGAGATTTCACCTTGGGCTTCTTAAGGCATGGTGTGGAAAATGAAGGGCCTGTGAATCTGAGTCCTTTGTATGTACCTTTTCTGGGGTGTAAGTTCTTTTTCTAAGTATCTTCTGCTCCTGAAACATCCAGACCTTAGGAATCACCTCTTTGGAAAGTGGTTTGGGGCACAAAACACTGCAAATTCCCAAGACAAAATCCTGTTCAACTTTTTTCGGTCTTCTCAGCATCTAGTATGATACAAAAGGCTGCACTTTTTTGCTTAGAAGCTTTCACTAAATATCTATGTTTTGTAGCTAGAACTGCTGTGCTGAGGTGGCTGTTGAATAAAATGACTGATTTCAGTGGATTCCTTCCAGAGTAGCATTATGGATATTGATGTGATACTTGTGCCATCTTATGTGTGATTTGGAAGGTAAGCTGAAAGCAAATTTCAGGCTTCATCAGATCTGCTTGCTGAAAATTAGGTTTTATTAATCTGGTGGGAAAATAACAATCAAAATTCTGTCCTGCTGGCATGCCTTCACTGAGATACAAGAGTTGAAAACTTTGTCTCCCCTATAAAGGAAGGCACAGCAGTATTGTATCATCTCACTGCATGGACTCTGTGTAATATATGCAAGCTCCACATATATCATGTCCACAGATCACTTTTGCAAGATTATTTCTTCTGTGTGTTCATTAATTCCTCAAGTGCACAAAAATCTTCTTAAACACCTCCTTTGCATTAATTTGGTCTTACTCCATTAAGGAGAAATTGATGCAGTTCTGCTGCTCATCAGGTTTACATTTGAAGAAATTTAGGAAAGTGGCTAGGACTAACATTATTCAGGTAAACATTTTAATCACTATCTGCCATAGCTGGGGTGGGATATGAAGAAGCTGCCCAAAATATTTGATGAAAATATTTTGATTGTCACGTATGATTATTTATTTTCGTTTTAAAGCAAGTTAAAACATTCAAAGCCTGAAAGAGAAGAATCAGTTATAGAGGGGGAAGTCTCAGGAGTAAAATATATTTATTTGGAAAGCTAAATCTCTCTTCAAAAAAGCACTTAAAACCAGAGCCTGGTCTGAATCTGAATTCATGAGTAATTCTGCTCAGGCTGGTGTTTCCACCAGGCATATGAAGAAACTGCAGTGGGTCGGAAGAGCCAGCATGGGATGTTTTCAGGTCCCCCCACACGCTGATAGAGACTTGTTTTGCTCCCTGTTCCTGTCAGGCTTTCTGTGCTACTGACCTAATTTTTGCCTTTGCAGTGTGTAAAAATGCCTCAAGTATCATCACAAACTGCACCCATCCAACAAACGTGCTGGGGGTGATGCAGACACTGGAAGGGCTAAAAGGCCGTGGCGCCGAAGTGTTGGCTTGCTGCTGATGTGTCAAATATCGCAAGTCAAAAGGCTTTTTCTCTCTTCTGTCATCCTGATTTATTAGACGTTAAAAAAGACAAAGCACCCAGACGTACAAACATCGCCGTTTCGGGAAGGTCTGTGAAATGGTTAATGCGCTTGTTCCACACAAAAATGTAAAGTGTCGGTTCTCTGATTACCTGCTGCTGGAAAGTGTTTGGACAGGTGCTGTGTTTCACCAGCCGTCTGTCACAGCTGACAGCTCGGATTTATGGCTGTGCACCGGCCATCCCCCTGGGCCGAGCCCGCTCCGTGTCCCGGCCGGGGGCCGCTCCGTGCCGCCCTCTGCCCGCCCGGCGGGGCTGCTGCGGAGCCTCTGCCCTGCCACAGCACCGCGGCTTCTGCCTCCCCGTGCCGGCACTCGCTCGGAAGCAATGAGCCGGCGTGCCCTGCGATGTAGAGCGAATGGGATAATTTCCACCCAAAGGTCAACGGGAGAAATTCGTCTCCTGCCTCCTCTTAGGAGAATGATGCGCAAACAGGAGGAGGCGGAGAAGACCCTCTCTACCTTTCAGCAAGGGAAAGCCCCCCAGCCGCCCAGCGGGCTCCGGCCAGCAGGCGATACCTGCCCACTGCTCCCATCGCTCTGCACCGGGGCTATTCTAAACCCTCAGCTCGACCGTCTGAGGAAATCCAAGCAAGGGCTAAGGACCTCAAGGACACATCTACCCCTGTTGCTGTGCTGACATACGTTTCTTGACATATCAAAAAAAAAAAAAAAAAGGCGTTTCATAGAGGATAAATACAAAATAGAATACTTATTAACAAGGGATATATCGAACTCTGAGGGGTTTTTATTTTCTTTCTTTTTTTTCCTTTCTTTTTCAATGTACTTATTTTCTAAGAGTAAAAAGCTCAATGTCATCCTGTTAAGTATACGTTTACACACAGTTCATCCCTATTCGCACTTAAATACATCCGATTAAAATACTTATACGCTTATAATAACAAATTCCAGTTTCCATCAAGATGCTTTTAACATACCCTGAAATATGACCTTTAAAGATGGACAAAAGCAAAAGATACTAGGAGTTGCTTGCTGACAGGTCATGTGGACTCCTGTAAAAAAGAGATGGTAAAATACAAGCCAGAGGAAAGAGCAGATTATGGAAGGAAAGATTAATATTTGCACAGAGCCTTGAAGGCAGAATGATGTTGAAATTGTGTGTATGTGTGCATGCGCGTGTGTACATAAAAACCAATTCCTTCAAGGGTTGGATTACTTCATACATTAGTCACTAATCTCTCACAATGTTCTGATGGATATTATGGTCTGAGCTAAACACACCGTGAAATCTGCTCGAGCAGTATTGAAACAAGTCGGTGTTTTTGGCCGCAGATTGTTCTGTTTGAAGCTTTCCTTTCACAACACACCTTTGCTATTCAGAATAATTTTTGTGAGTAGGGTAGAAGCTAGTCAGCGGCTGAATCTCAGTACTGAGGTGAAAAAGAGATGGGAGAGAAACTCCAAGGTTTGAAATACATGTAATTAGAGAGAAGACCATCCAACGCCCAAAATTCTTGTCATCGTTTTTTTTGGTAACCTGTGCTTACAGAGGACTTGAAGGGAAAAAAGCCCGCCTATTTTCATACTTTTTAAAGTATTAATTAAAACAAACATTGAACAAACGAATCTCAAATGATCATTTCAGCATTTGTATAAACACTTCGAGTTCAAGGACGTCACTGATTTCTAATTCAGCAGCAGAGGCAGTTAGCCCCACAATCTTTCCTTTTTCCGACTTAGCCCTTCTTAGGCTTTGCTGATCACTTCTGAAAATACAAATCAGGCTTAGCATAATGCCCTTCGAGTGAAGGCAACGCGTGCAAACTTTTTATTAGCAGCAGATACTCCCCAGCCCTCACCCCAATGAGTGTTCGCCCGCTGTAGGTGCCAGCGGGATGTCCCCACCAGAAGCAGCCAGAGCCCTGTAGTGCCGGCAACTTTCCTGAAGTGAGTTTTCCTTGGACCGAGAGATGACAGCAGGATTACACGGCGCCTGCTGTTATTCGAGGGAAAAAAATAATAATAATAAAAAAAATAAAAAAAGGAGGGGAAGAAAAAAAAAGAAGAAAGGAAGTCAGATGTACACGATTTTCACAGGCTGCCCCTACGTCGGGCAGTTTGCCTGCAAAGTTCTTCGCCTGCAAATCGCCCCGCCTGCAAATCTCCAGCATTTCTGCAGGGCTGAGCCCCGGCGGGAAATTCTGATTTGACTCGAGGAACTGCAGAGGACTTTCATATCTGGTGGCAGCCCAAGAGAAGAACCTCTCATCTCCCGTGACTAAAATAAGGCGGGTCCATAGGTGGCACTTCTACCCGCCGGCAGGGATGGGGATGAAAGGGTGGGCAGCCCTGCTGCCCCCGCGGACCTAGCCAAGCTTCTCGGTCAAGGCTGTCCCACGACAGGCTTCCCTCCCTCACGCCAGTACAGACATCACGCTCTTCTCCTTATTACCGCCTTTATTTAGGGGGCAGCTTTTATTCAGGGGAAAGGAGAAAGGAAAAAAAACCGGAAAAACATGGTGGCCGAGCGTCAATAAAACGCACACGCATATATATATTACATACAAACACGAAAATAAGAAAAAAAATTACTCTTCTCTTTCCAGTAGCAGTGGTATTGACCATATATGTAGAACGCCAGTCAGTACAGGAAACAACGCCTGACATTTCCTGGAGCCCTTTCCCCTCTCCCGCCCCCTCCAATAATTAATTAAAAAAGCTGCACTCTCTTTGTGTTAAAAACACTACTTTTATAAATAATTTAATATCCTCCCTTCCCACGAAATGCTAGTTGCCGGACAGGAGAAAAGGTTTCTTTTGGCACAGTGATGCATTGCTTTGCAGTACAGACCTACGGCTCCACAGCAGACCCCGGCCCCCTCCCCTCCTCTCTCCCTGCTGTTCCCGGCCCCCTCCCTTCTCCCCGCCCTCCCAAGCGCACAGCGCATCCCCCAGCGGCCGCCACCGCGCCCCTCCGCGGGGCACCCCCGCTCTGCTGCCCCAGGCTTCGGTAGCAGGAGGTGTGGGGACAAGAGAGGGACATAGAAAGGAGGTGGTGAGGGACTGGCTTAAGTCAAGTAGTGTCAACGAACAGTAAGAAGCACTTGAGGCTCATGGCTATGTCCAAACCGACAGTTGATTTTTTTTTTTCTTTCCCCCCCCCCCC
>NC_031769.1:67200619-67364844 GCF_001522545.3 Parus major | reverse complement strand
CGGCTGAGGCGCTTGCGGCGGCGGCGGAAGACGCCGTCGGCGAAGGTGTACTCGCTGCTGGGGTTCAGCATCCAGTAGTTGTCCTTGCCCCAGGGCCGCGCCGGGTCGCGCAGCACCTTGACGAAGCAGTCGTTGAGGGAGAGGTTGTGGCGCACCGAGTTGCGCCAGCCGGTGTAGGCGCCGCGGAAGAAGGGGAAGCGGCTCATCAGGTAGTCATTGATCTCGGCCAGGGTCAGGCGGCCGCCGGCCGAGTCGCGGATGGCCATAGCGATCAGCGCGATGTAGGAGTAGGGCGGTTTCGGCCGCCGCGTGTAGGGTTTCCCCTTGGCGCTCTCGGCCGGCGGAGGTGGCGGGGGCTGCGGCGTGGGGGGCGGCGGCGGGGGATGCCCCGGCCGCCCGGCCCCGCCGCCCGGGCTGTTGGCCGCGCAGTCACCGTCCGAGCCCAGCTCGCTCTCCGCCGGAGCCGGGGAGAGCGAGCCGCTGCCTTCCTGGTCGCTGCCGGCGCTCAGCTTGTCCTCATAGTGCTGCGAGAACACCTCCAGCTTCATGGCGATGGCGCCGCCGGCCCCCCCGCACCCCGCGGCTCCGCTGGGAGGGCGCGACCCCCGCCCCTCGGCGCGGCCTCAGGGGAGGCGGGAGGCAGCGAGGGGACCCGGAGGTTTTCTGTCCCCTCGCCGGCTTGGACAGCTCCGCGGCGGCAGGCGAGACCGTCAGGGCAGGGCAGCGGGGCTCCGCGCCCGCCTCAGCCCGCCGGGCCGGGGTCGCTTGCAGGGGCCGGCTCCTTCGCGGCCGGTGGGCACCGAGGACGGGCGGCGGTGCCCTGCCACCCTCGGGACTGGGCGATCCCTCCGGGCTTCCACCTCCTTCTCCCCCACTGGGGTGCTCGCTCTCCTTTCGCCCCCCTTTTTTGTCCTTCTCGCCGTTTACTGTCGCCGCTCCATGGGGCAGAAGGAGAGGGGCGAGGCGGCCCCCGTGGAGCCGGTGCGAGTAGAGGGCGGGCGGCTGCCGGAGCCGGCACTTCTCCGTGTCCGCCCGGGCTCGGTGCTCCTCGGGGGCGCTGCCGCTGTTACCGTTCGGCGCTCCCCGGGCGCGGGGAGAAGCTCTCGAGGGCCGTCGGGGTTACTCCGCTCTCTCCGGCTTCGACCTGTCAGTGCCGGGACGCCGGGCTGGCTCCTCGCTGCGAGGCGGGCAGCAGACGGGTTATTAGGGTTATTAGTGTTATTGTCATTATCTCTCCCTTCCCCTGTGGTTGTGTGTCTCTCCACCACTTTCAGACCAGCCCATTATAACGCCGGCGAGAGGCGGAGCCAGGACAAAGATCTGAAAGGGTGGTGGGTGGAGAAGCAAGGTAGCAAAGGTGGGTATGCCCTAATAAGCCGTATCAGAGCCGTGATTAGCCAAGATGACAGCGAGGTCTTGTTGGAAAGTTATTTTACGAAACTTGTTTGTATTTTCTCCTGCCAGGTCCCTCCCCTTCCCGGGTATTTCGAACGAAGCCGCAGTTCGGCGCGACTAAGCAGAGCCGGCCCGCCTCCCAGGTGTAAAATGCAGAATGACTTATAGGTGGCAGAGCTGAACCTGTTACGTGCAGTGATTTATTTTAATAGCGCCGTATAAAGCAACAAGTTGTAATATGACAGCTCAACAACCTGTTGGAAAATAATACATGACTTTGCAGTTGTGAATTCCTAATGATTTATGTAGCCTGACAAAATAGTTTCAGTCCTGGTCTCTCTTTCCTTCTGTTATAAGTACACCTGGTGCAGAGGTAGAATGGAAACAGGTAGGCAATGCTTTGGAGTTTTGCTATGAGAGAGCTAGTAAAAGCCTTAACCTTATGTGTGCTACTGTTTCTGTAGTAGCACTGCTTGAGCTCTTCTTGATGGTGTGTTTGTAACCTCTCTCTTACAACTGGCACTCTCTAGTAAAATCTTGTATAGGTTTTGGTTTGTTGTTTTTTTTAATGGTAACTAAGATTTTTTTGAATCGCTGGGAATCTGTAAATTTCCCATAAAACTTGGGACAACGTATTCTGGAATTTTTCCTTGACGCTTTTCTTTCTAAAACAATTAGCCGTCCTTTTTGTGTTTGTTTTTTGGTTTAAGTTGTCAGGGACTTGCTCTCCTTCAGAGTTGTTTTTTTCTTTTTTCTCCTTCAACATTATGCTAGATACAACAACTCAATGAGGAGAGTTAACTGGCAGTATCTTCTCTGAAAACTCCCTGTTCTGCTCACAGTTCAGAGTCCATTGCAAAATGCCATTTCACTTCATAGGGCAGTAGCGCTGGCGTCTGCAAAACAATAACAAAAACATCAGCAGAAATCCAGTGTGGTGCTTATGTTTTATTTCTCATATATATGCTTCGAATTTTGTGTCCTGGAGTAAGAGTTGGATTGCTCCATATTTTCCAAAAGCAGTCTTTCTAAATCGGACCTTATTATAGAATAAATACATGGTGCAGAGTCACTCTAGTAGGGACTATGCCTCTGTGGTCTGGCTCTCAAGGAGTATTGGAGAGGAGGATGAAAAAAGACAGGTTTAAAAGACTAAGAGGAGAAACAAACAGCTCCACTTTCTATCTTGATCTCTCTTGGATAGAATATATGTTCCCCCCCCACACATACACCTGCATTATGTTTCAAGCTTTGCCATTTCTTCAGTCTGCATGAGTTTACGTGGTAAATACTGAAGAGTGAGAGGTTCTTCTGTCCTTCTCATTGCATTCTTGACAGCTTTAATAGAAATAATAATACACTGGATATCTTGCTGTTCTTACAAAAGCTGTACCAGCTGAGAAAAGCAGGCAATTTAGAAAGACAAAAATAAGAGGAGGGAGACCTCTCTTGGTTCCTTGTTGTTGTTGTCGTCTCCATGTAATGTAAACTGAAATACTTCAGTAAAGCGTTGTCTTAGCTGTAGGTGCCAATGTTTGTGTTTAAGGGTATGGGAAAAAGGTATAATTCTTCCAAAACTCATATTTTCTATGATGATGCCAATGGCAAGGGTAGGTTTTTTCCTCTTCCTGCTTTTGTTGTAAATAGCAGTGAAGTAGCGATGATTTGCTAACTTGCCTTTGATGTTTATTTTATTACCATTCCACTATTTGTGTGGAAAATGTACACATTGTCTCTTATCTTTATTCAAAGAACTTAAAAAGTCATTCAAATGCTGTAGGTAAACACGTCAGACATAACAGAAGCTTTTTCACAGCCATACTTCAAGACTAGGAGTGGATGGCAAAGCTGGTTTTGCAAGATTTAGGAGGGGACAGAAGCTTGTACTCAAAATAATACAAAGATAGCTATTAATGGGTGGGAGCAGGGAACCTTTCTAAGATCAGCACTGATTCTTGTTGTGGCTCAAGGCCCTTTTGCTGTCTCTGAGCCAGTGCCTGTTGTAAACTGTCCCTTGAAATCTCTGGTGGCTCTGACCAGAGAAAATATATGAAGGTACTTATGAAAGGGCTGAGCAGGGTTTAAATAGAACCTTTCTGGCCTGAGTGGGAGCAATATCAAGCCCATTGCTAACGCTGCCTGTGAAACACAAGCAAAGTTGTAAGAAGTAGTGAAATAATCCAACTACTCCCATCTCTCACCACTGAGAGTATATGTAACCTCAAGTCTTTTCCTGCTATAGTTTTTTAAAAGGCACAGTATCGCCTTTAGGTTTATAAAGATTAACACAATCATCGGAAAAACTGATTCTGTTAAGTAAACTTCACATCAAAAGCACTTTGATGTGCTGTATTATAGCAAAGCCAAACACCCAACCCCCATCACCCCAAGAAAAACCTCCAAAAACCTCCAGTGAAGCAATGTTAAAAAAATCTAATTCTTTGTTCTAAAATGAAATGTCTCTTCCTCTTTAGATCAGCAGAGCAGGACTTTTTTTGATGTACGATCCCCTCTTTTCCTACCCAAAACAGTACCCAGTCAAAGACAAATGGAGAAATGTGAATGGCTGCTTGAAAATCATGCCATCCGCTTTGTTTCCCATTTTCTGTTGTATTTCACTCATTTAATTCGGAAATAGTCTGCCAATGGGTATTTGGAGATAAGGTTGTAATAGTCCTTTGCAGTTTGCTCAAGCTACTAATTACAAAAATATTCCTTACTAAATGTAGAAAAATGCTACACTGTCTGGTGGTTGTGAGTGTATTTTTGGTTGATCCAGTTATGTTGTCTCCATGGTATTTTAAACCATGGAGACATGGGTTTTTTAGTTCAGCAAACATTGTGCAAAGGTGTGTCACGATATGTTCTTGGTTTAATTTTTTTTAAAATAAATTTCTTCTGTTTTTTGTTTTTTGTTTTTTGAGGTTTTTTTTTACCTAGTTCTTACTTCTCTTTTCTGCCTTCTCTCCAGACCACTAACTATAGATTAGAGGGGGTTTCCAGGTAAGGTCATATAAGAACAACTGGTCAATAAAGGTCCCTGTGGTGACTGGGAAAGTCCTGTAGTTAGTGATAGGCAAGCTTATTTGTGCATCTGAGATTTCCAGGGCACCAGCTGGACAAAGTGCTCCATCATCTCTTCTCCTCCTGTGGCAAGCTGCAGGAGTGCACTGCCTTGCCAGGAATGATCAAACTGCACAATGCAATACACTACGTGAGAAACAATAGAGCAGTTCAAAGAGTTCTCTCTGGATGGGCTCCTCGCAGCAGGAGATGTGCCTAGCATGCATAAATGAACTACAGGCTGTGTAGGCTGGCTAATTGCACCATGTATATTTTTGTAGTTGAAGGAAATCCAGCTAGAGACTGAGCTGTAAGAAAGGAGGTTAGTGGAAATTCCTTTAGACCTTGAGAGCATGAGTTTGATCACTGAAACATGTCTGCGTGAATTCCCTCATTGGGAAAGACTGGCATTTTTTCACAAGGACAGCCATTCCCTGTGGGTAGAGATTTTCTCATGTCTTTGGCAGGTACTAAGAGCTGAATTTACAATGGGGAGTTCCATTTCTACTTTGTTCCATGCAGTCTTTATTTTCTTGGGAGATGTTGCTCAGAATGAAATTTTCCCATGCTGAGAGCTTAGTATCACTTCCTCCCTGTGCCCACTTCATGTTCCATAAAAAATGTCTGCATCTAAGCAAATTTTTTTTCTCCAGAGCCCTGGATTGTGACAGAATGGGCAGATGCAGATTTTCTCCTGTGAAGGAAGTGATACTATTGCTCTTGTTATTAGTGCTTAGTACTGGAGAAAGAATTCCAGATTCTTACACCATCCTTTTCACCTATAAATCTCAAACCTCTCCCATTTTACAGCCAAAAAAGAGTGAAGGTGAGTCCTGCTGAAAATAATTTGGCAAGTCAGTTGCAACCCTGTCTGTAGAACTGAGTTCTCTGAAGCCCTTGTCCTGCCCTGTGTCCACTGAGGTATCCACCACAAGTCCTCACTGGCAAGTGCTCTACCATTTAGTAGGGAGCTGTCAAAATGGAGATTGCTCTGTGCCGAGACTCAGATAATTTATAGCTAATTCTCTCTTTACTAGTGCTGTGTTAAGCCTCCAGGGCTTGAATGAGGTTCCACACTGGCAGAAGGTGAACTTCTCTGGAATATATTGCAGGTTTGCAGTCTGAGGAATACGTGACATAAAAGAGTGCAGGGTGAGGTTAAATCAACACAGTATTTACAACATATTTTGTGATGACTTAATTTAGTAACTGTCCCCATAGGCTTTTCTCATGGCTGATTACCGGGTTCCATGTAACTGCACTACGAGAGACAGAATCCAAATGGTGACGGACTTAGGGGCTGGTGGATCTCTTCAAGGAAATTTTTCTTACAGTGGGGAAGAAACTGGTACTGGAAAGCAGCATGTGTATTGATAATCCTGGATATAATTGTTAGGAGAGAATTGCTTGCTAAGGGGCAGGCTCCACCGCAATTAGAAGTTACGCTGTGTTATGCTTGTTATGAAGTTATGATGCAGAAGCCATTTGGTGAAATTCTGTGGCTCTCTGCCAAGCATAGTGAATGGTTTTTGCTACTGGTGCCAAACAAACTTAAAAAGAAAACATCATAGCTTGTTTTTGCTGGTGCCAGACCAAATATCTGTTGGCATCAAACTTGGTGTTGATGCCAGAGGCTTGCTATCACTGGCCCATGATATGAGGAAACACCAGCTGAGCTGTTACAATAGCCTCTCATTGCCTTCAAGTCCATGCATTGATGGAGGAAAGTGAACAAGAGAATTACAGCAAAATTAACCGAGGGATGAAGGACTTTGGATATGTGATGGAGACTCACTGAACTTTGCTAGCCTTTGCTGGAGTACACCTGAGCCAACTCAAACCCACATATATTTTACATGGGTAAACAGTGACTAGAGATATGAAGGATATGTTTCAATTCAACAAAGTTAAAGTACTATTTATAGCACTGTGGATCAACAAATTAATCACCTTGCCAATAATATTCCAGCTGAACAGCAATAAGTATTTAACATTCTTACTTCTGGGTTGGATTTCTTTTGTTGTTTCTTTGTTTTCAAAAAGCTGTTTCTGGGTGGAATCCCATGGTTTATATAAGCATTAGCCAAATCTATAAATAAATAATGGTATGAAAACCTCCTGGATTTTTATTTTTCCAAGACCAAATGAATTGCATTATAATGGAGCTATCTGGGAGCAGGACAGTCAGACTTTCCTGTGGTAGGCAGGATTTGGCAGTACTACCCCTAAACTGTACCTCTCGTGCATTTTCTGTCCTCCATTTGCTGTGTTCCATCTTCCTTCTCTGCAACCCCTTGGACAGCTCCAGAACCATTGGTATCTTTGAAAATCTGGTCCATGCTGCTGGCTTACTCCTGGAACAGAGAGCAGAGTTATACAGTTATATACATCCACTCCACTGTCTCAGGTGGTGGGAGATGGGGATTTACAGCCTGCAAACTGGTTTCAGAAATCGAGCATGTTTTCACCACCTTTCAGATGGCAGAGAAATGCAGTAAAACCTTGGGGAGCTGGTCCTTGATGTAAGGAAATCATTACTTCGTGGAGTTGCATGTGCTGTGTATTTGATTCCCAGTTCCTAGGTGAGTTCTTAAGGGATTAGGTGAGTTTCAGTCTCTTTAAGGTGTGAATAAACATCCTGTTGCCTCACACCCATGAAATTTCTTCCCTACACATGTCAAAGTGCTTTGTGCAGTGTTGCTATTTTGGTTCTCTAAGTAAAGGTTCACAGGTTTTGAATGTCTTGGCCAAACTTACATGATCTAAGATGGGAATAGGACATGGATTTCCTAATTCCTCCACTACTGCTCTACCTACTAACCCTGTTGCTTCTCTGAACCTTTACGTATACTTTAGTAGATTAATAATTAACCTCCAAGTGGGGCACTTTGAAGCAAATGTAAAATGAAACCAAACACTTGTCATGGTTTTTAGTCATACCAGATTTGCAAGTAGGGTGTGTTTAAATGATGCAAGTAGATAAAGTCTTGTTAATTTAGATTAGAGTAAAAGTCAGAGCCTTATCAAAGCAAGTGACTAATTAGGAAAACTATTACCTTTTGGAAAAGAAACAGTTGAACTATCACTCAAAATTATTTTAACTAATTGAACTGTAGTAATATTTAGAATAAAGGCTCGTGCAACTGCTGGAAATGGAGAAAGACAGAGAGCTTTCCCCAGGAATTGCCAGTGTTCTGGGGGTTTTTTGATAATTTTGCTTTTAGAAAGTTAACAGTACTTGTCATCACTGTGTAAACATGGGGAAGGGAGGAGAGTCCCGTGAGTCATCAGGGAACCAAACATACAGAATTTAAGTGAAGAACTGGAGTATTTGTATTAAATATACTGCCTTCATTCTATTCATCTTTCCAAGCCAACAAGGACAGCAAAATGCTTGTGAATGGTTTGAAATGATTAAGTGAATCTCAGGTCTGCAATAACAGACATTGGGCATTTGGGAACCTGCAAGGGTGGAAACACTAGGGCAAATTCATGGTGTGAAAAGAAAGATTACGATCAGACTGTATTTATGTTCAGACAGATACATGCAGTTGTGAAGAATCATTAAATAACTGTTAACCACACCTGCACAGAGCCTCTGGCAATGCTGGCTTATACAGAATCTCAAGAACTGCCATGTGCCTGACATCATACCTTTGCAGGGAGAGAAAAGTCCTGGGTGTTAGCCCAAGACAGGTAAGTAAAATACAGTCCTCAGACTTGTGCCAGTTTAATGTCTGCAAGTGATTTTCTGGTGTGTCACACCCAGTATCTTCTGCCCTGTAAACCTGTCAGTAGTCCTGATTTGTTTGCTTATGACCAGGTCTTACTAAACATCTCCAAATCTGCTTTAATGCAATGGCTCCTTCCCTCTAAGTCAGTCAGGACCGTGAGGAGAGAGTGAGTGTGTATGCACAGAGGGAGTCTGGCACAAAGAGCATCTTAACTTCTCCAGAATTGTAATTGCTGCTGTGGCACGCAGCTGCTTCTTTGGGTTTCTCGTTACATGGATCATTTTCCCTTTTAAAGCATTAAATATTCAAAATTTTGGGATGTGTTGACATTTTTTCATGGTGGAAGTGAATTTCAGAACCTTTTTATTTTTACTGTAAAAAATAAATAAATGGAAATGTATGGATGGGGGAGGGAATCACGCAGGTTAAAGGTAGTGGAGGAAAATGAAAATGGAGCAAAGCTGAGATGAAGAGGTGAAGATGAGGGAAAAGTTGGAGTAGAGAGCTCCAACTAAGAACACATTTCAGAGCAGTTCTTCTTAGACTGTAGAAATTTTTCAGGATGCCCAACAATCTCCAATTTGACTGCTTCTGCTGGTGTAATTTTTTGGACTGCTCATTTCTACAGCTTTCCTCAGGCTAGGGAGTTCTCTGGGTTTTTGTTTCCCATGGTGCTTTTGGGAGCGATTGTCTTTCATCTGCATTTTCTCTCTTGGAGTATACTTTTCCAGTCTTTCATGGCTAGGGGTGGTTGAGGAGTGGAGTTTTTTTTGGGTTTTTTTGTGGTTGATTTTGGTTTTATTTTGTTTTATACCGAATTAAAAAAAAAAAAATAGAAAGCAAAAATGGAGGTTGAACATCAGTGTGTAATTCCTAAAGGAGTTGGGGTGCATCATTTGGAATATTCTTTCTACTTGCAATTTCTGTACAAAATATTTTCTCCTTTTATTTTTTTCCTAGTGAAAATCTCTAGCAACTGTGAAGAATAGGAGATTATGAAAGAAAAACAGAGCACGACTGATACACAAAGGGATTCAAAGATTTGCAGACTTCAGTATTCATCTCTGAGAATTGTAAACTCTGGCACCCGACATTGATGGATCAGGCAGTGGAGATATTTACTCATCATGAGAGTCCTTACTCATAGCTTGGTTTATTTATGCCATAAGGGTTTGGAAGACAGTCCATTTTTACAATCTCCATCTGACACACGGTCAGTGCCAAGAAACTTAACAAAGCCCAACACAGATTAAAGACTTTTTTAGGAGTTATCAAAGTGTTGTGAGAAAAATGTCCTCCTCCAGTGCTACTTTAAAAAATAGTCATCTCTGTGAGTAAATCTTGGTGACTTCGATAGAGTTAATTTTGAAGGCAGGATGTGACATCCAGTACCTTCTTACCCCTACTTTGGCCTTTAAATGTACTATCATTAAAGTTTGGCCCCTTGAGGAAAATAGGTGTAGTCAGGTGCAGAGGCAAACTGAATAGGTGGGGCTTTCACTCCAGTGGGCCTGCATTCAAACCTTCAAAACTCTGGCCAGACTCATGACTATTCCCAGTTGAGACTTTAATTAAATGGTGTTGGATATGAGAGTATTCTATTATACTGGCTTGTGCTGCTGAAAGAAATAGAGCCATGCTTCTTGATTGAAGAGACAGAGTCAAGTGAATAATTCACAACAAATAATTAGTCTAAATGTTTCTAAGCGATTCTTACAGAATCGGAGTCTGGTTGAAAAAGATCCCTATTTATTAATGCCATAGAACTCCTTTTCACAAGGGGAAAGTTTATTTATATAAGATGAATGAGTTAAAGCATAGACTTGCAAGTTCTTCTTGAGTCATCAGACCCAGAAAACATGTATTTTATATTAAGGTTAGTACAATCTTTCAAAAAAAACATTTATGAGTGTGCTTGAACTGATGGGTATATGATGACTGACATTCCAGAACCTCTTCTGCGCACACCTACGCTGGCATACTTTTATACATAGGAGTAATCCTAATTAATTTGGGAAAATTACTCCTGTGCATGAATGTATTCATTAGTATTTGAAACACCATGGTATGGTGAGTCTTCTAGATACAATCTGGATCTTACACTTAAAGGTGCCCACAACGTCCCATCCGGTCTTTAGGGCTACCTTAGCTCTAGTAAGAACAGAGTAATTCCCCTGAGGGCTTTAGCATGGCTAAATTCTCTTCCTTACAAAGAAGTGGCCTCATCTGTGCTGTCTAGAGGGAACTGTCCTTTGTGTTATCTCCTGAACAGAGGCCTCTGTGTGGCATGAGAAAGTACTGGGTTAGAGGGACAGCCCTTGTCAGGAAGCTTGTTGCTGGTTAAATAGTGTGGACAATCACATGCCAGGTTCTTGAGGGCATGTCCTGGCTCTTTTTAGTTGGCAAGTGCAAAATACAACTTAAATGAATATTTATGTTCATTTTACACCTTGAAGCTTTGATAAGGTATTATTGCTCCCATCTGCTCTTGACAGGAAAGACTAGCACTGTTGTTCCCTTCAGCAGTGTATTTTTGGGTGTGTGTTGGCTGGGTTTCTGTCCCAGTGATGCTGAAGAGTTTTGCCCAAGAACATTGCAGGGAAACAGTCTTTTTCTGCATGTTGTGAGTCTTCCTTTCTAGAGGTAAGATTTAATGCAGCCTAAATATATATATATATTTTAATATAAACACCATTTCAGTTTGTTACAAGGAAACTATTGGCTAAGGTATTAAAGTGTTCAAAAATTACAGCATTAGGAAGAGTGGTTTTATTTTAAACAGTGGAGGACACTGATAATTTCACAGGCAACAAGAAAATAAAGCCAAAGAACCAAAGACATAATAGTTAGCTTGAACTGAAAATTTGTGCCTTTAAGGATTTCTGAATATGTATATTCTGCTTTGCAGATAGTGGTTTCTCAGTGCTGCTGCCTGAAATTTTAAATGCCTGCATGTGTCGTCACATCAGGGAATTGCTTCAATCTCATCCCAAAACAGGTGACTGTAGTACATGAAGTGACTGTCACCCTGTAATGCCTATTTCTGTTAGCTGAAAGGAAGCCTAAGGCTTCCCAGGTGACCACCTGGGATGTACTACAGAGCTCTGAAAAGCATTTAAGGTGAATTCCAGTCTGCCTGTCTCCTCTTAGAAAGCACCTAAAATGGAGGCCCTCTGGTTTTGAGATACTGTGCTCATTTATTAATACTATTTATTAAGAGATTATTTATGTAAGGTAATTATTGTGTAAAGAAAAGGTGTTTTCATCATTAAATCAAACCTCATCCTGACTGTAAGATAGGATTTCACATATTGATCTAGACAAAAACATTGTGTAAGGTGAGAGGGATTGCCCCTCAAAATTTATTTGCTGCTGAAAAGCTGCACACTGCGTTCCACCTCGAGAATTGCAGGTATTTTTTCCTTTACCTGGCTGCCACTTGCTTATAGTCCATTCTGATACAACTTGTGCAGAAGAATGTTTCCCATTAGGCTATTTTGTAACATCTTTCTGCGAAATGTTTGAACATTAGTGCTTGCTCCAGGAAAAGGTGAGTTAAGACGTGTTTTTATGTGTTCTGATAGCTGCCTTGCTTCATCAATGCTAAAAAGCATGTCTTTATTGAGTCTGAGCACTTTCCAAAAGTGTTCTCCCTGCCATTACTGATGTGTTGCTTAACAGAGCCAGCTTAAGCTTGCTGCACTGAGTTTTGTGTTGTTTGTGTTGCACTGGTTGGTTACCTCTTTCTGTTAACTTTCCATGCACAATTTAATTAAGCTGTGAATAATGGGATGTGTTATCAGATGGTACAGCATTATTAACTTCAGCGAAGTGTTGTGTGATGAACCAGCTAAAGATCTGGAGAATAATTTATACATTCTTTACATTTAACTGTCAGTGCATTTTGGATGAAGATAGCTACCAGCGTGTGTGATTGCAGCCCTGCTGCTGAAAGAGGTGTGTCTGTTTATGCCAGTGAAGCGCTTGACTGTTGGTATAAATATAATGTCATGGTAATTACTGGTTATAGATAAAATGAAGATCAAACCTTTCTTTTTTTTTTTTAAAAAAAAAAAAAATCCAGAATGCTTTTATTGTCCTTGAAACATTCTTCCTGTCTTTTCATATAAATGACAAAGAGCGTGAGATTTCAGAGTTAGAAAAATGGGTGAAACGAGTCATAATGATTAATTTCTGCAAATATTTTTCTATGCATTAATTGCCCGTGCACTGTGAATGATATTCTCAGGTGGCCTTCTGTACAAATTATTCATGACTTATTTTAGCTAAAAATCAATAACAACCAAAGAAACCCTTTATAGTGTCTGTAATGTGCATACTTGCTATTTGAATAAGCAAAATGGTGTGGTTTCTTTCCTCTGATTAGATAAATTGTGGACCAAATTAATCCAATGCATATGTGAATAATAGGGAAAATTAGAAATATGCCAACAATATCTAGTTTAATGTTGTTTTTCTTAAGTATCTGAAAATTTAAATAAGTCTAGTCTGATTTCTAGCTAAAGAAAATAAAATATACATTTCAATAGAAAACAAACTGTGTTGGGGTCTGCTCACAAGTGTTTTCAGATGGAAGTTGGCTTTCAACAGCAAATGGTAATGCAAAGTTTTCCTGCTCTTTTCAGTTCATGCTTCTGGTTGAAAGGTGTTCGCAGTGTGACACAACATGTTGTGACTCCTCAGCAAAATGTTGCAATTCGTATTGGTCAAAGTATGTAGTGTTTCAGAGCAGTGCATAATTTGTGATTGCAACAATCTCAAATAGAGTACATAAAATGTGTTCAGTGTTTCCATCTCATTCATAATTTTGACTCAGCAGTTCCAGCTGATTATTAGTAGTTTCTCCAACCAGCCTGGATTGGCTAAGGGAATTCACTTTAACATACTGAAGTGTTTTCATTAAACTTGGCCTATGTAAAAGCAGCTTTCTAAATTGGATTCACTGAACTAATCTTGGTGCCTTTGCCATTGTGTATTGCATCAAGCAACAAAATAAGCAAGAAACAACGTGGTAAAAAATATTATTTAAACTGGAAGTGAGGCAGAATTCATTAGAAGGAGAATATGGACCATGCTCATTATAGGATTTGCTAATGCTCATAAGTTCTTCAAACTAAATTTAATGTATGCAAATCATTATTTATGAGCAGTTATTATCAACAATACTAATAACTTCAATAGTACTAATAATAGCTATCTGGGATAATTAACTGTTTTAAATTGAATTTTGTAATATTTGCAATTTTCTCACTTTTATGGGAACTAAATAAAATCAGCTCCATTGCTTAACACAAAACTCCATTTCATACAGGACAATTCTCGTTTTGGAGACACATTTTGAAGCAGAATAAAGTGGTGGTTAAGAAAGTTCCTGCTTGTGCCAACAAAATAGATAGAGGAATAAATTCAACATCAATTCACTGAGCATTTTTTGCTCTGTTAGTATGAAACCAGTTCATTCTGGTGAAGTGCAGAAGGCTCACTTGAGAGTTTTGTTCTGGAAACACCCTGTTTAGATGGTTTCAAGTGGTGTGGGAGAATGTTTTTCTTGTGTTGGTTCTTTTCTGTTTTTCTGGTTAGAAAGAAAACGATTTTATGTTCTCTAGGTAGTTGTTTGGGTTATTTGTTATTCTTTCCTGCTTATGAAGGGAGGGGAAAAAAAGAGAAGAAAAATTTTACATAGCTATAAACAGAAAGTAGAAAGCAAGTTGATGGGAGCATGAAAAAGAGGATCTCCTAGCTTTTACAATGACCTCTTCAAAATGGCTTAAGGATGGCAAGAGTGTGTGTTAGTCTGCAGATTCCATGAGACCTTGTTCTATCTGGGCAGTGAGGTACCACTTATATGAACCCTATGTAAGGCATAAAAATAAGTGTTAATGATAGCAATGCAGATAATACTGCTTCTTATAAATAATAATTAATGCTAATTAATGTTGACTCTGTATATTGTGGCTTGGATGAAACTCTGGCAGGAATTGGCAGACATGCTGATATGAAATCTCCACCCACAAAGATCTGCTGAAAGAGCAGTATCTGGTGTAAGGGGACCTGCCCTTTTAAGTGCAAAGAATACAAAGGTTTTCTAATTGTTTTCCCTTTTGCAGGGAAAACAAGCTTCTAGCTTTAGAGTCGGTCTGCATACACATCTCCAGGGGCCACAGACATGGAACAAATGCAAGATCAGCTCATGTTCCCTACGTAAGCTTATAAGCAGTGTTGCATGTTCACTGGAAATAGCACATGTAATGCAGTTTTCCCCGACAGGACGGGCCCCTTCCCAAGCAATGTAGGTGCCACTGCCTTTGTTGAGGACAGGCGATGCCCTTTCCCAGATTGGGTGGGAGGCTGCTGAGCCATGCTGCTGTGTGGCTGCTCCACAAGGTGCAGGAAGGCAGGCTACACAAACTGGTGCCAACAGGGAGGCTGACGCCTCCGCACTAGGCTTTGGTAAATCGGTATCTGCATGTGTGTCCGCACATATGCATACTATTTTCCCTCCGCCACTTCCCTCCCACTCTGAGCTGCCTTCCTCCCCACACTGCCCTTGAGTCAAGAGGTCAGGGCTACCACTTCTTTTTTCAGCAGTAACGCTTTTCCTTCTGTGTTTTATCCTCTAGTTGTTACTTTCCTTCCTTCCAGTGGAGGGGCAGCAAGAGCCATTTGGCTGATATGATGTTTTTCTGGGAAGGAAAGGATAAGACTTAAAAAAACCAGGATGCCTTCAGGCAAAATGTGATTTTCAATCAAAATTCTTTTTCTTAAGGGAGGGGATTTTTCTCACAAGGGAGAGAATTTGCCCCAACAGAGCAGTTTTACCCACATTCCTCTGAGAGACAGCGTCTGTGTGCTGTCAGTGTCAGGGAGGATCAGGCACAGAATAACCCATTGCCATCATAAAATAATCCAGCTTCCCAGAGGGAGAGGAAGAGAAAGGGGTTGTGTGTGGCCTTGAAAACAAGAAGGAAAAGGAGAAGAGGAAGTGCCTGGTTGTTCCTGTCTTGGTGGGGAGCGTTGTGGGGTCCCTGGTGACTGTGTGACCAGCAAACACCCTTGCTGAGAACTGCAAACCAGGCCATTTGCAAGAGCAGCTCCGTGCCTGCAGCAGCTGCCTCTCGGGGGGGTAAATGCTAGAGAAGAGCTGGGCCTGTGGAGCTGTGTTAACTGGCATTTCAAAGGTGAGATACTCTGTTTTCTTGTTTGTTTATTTGCTTCCCACTGGGGGATCAGTTATATGTAGAGATGGCTTGACTTGATGCACACCTCCTTAGCAAATATGTTGATTCAACGTTTAGGGGATCATGTTTCTTTGTGGTGCAGAGTTATTTAATCCAATATTTGTGGTAGGCTGATGACACTTGTGATGATCAAAAAGAATAAATTGTGTATTTTTTTAAGACTGTGTTAAACCAGTTCTGCCAAAATAGAGATAATAAATACCAGTAATTGTTTAGTCAGTTGAAAAGGAATAATCCCCCACAATTTTTGAAACATAGTAGGTGATGTTTTGGTTGAATGTTTATGAAGAACCTATACTTACCTCTACATTTCTGAAGTTGGGCAGACAGTACTGTACTTGTTTTGTAAAAACTGGATTATTGTTTGAAAAACTGGCCTATTTCCCTGATCATCACAAGGAATGTCTGCATAAAGTAGACTAACTTCAGATGTTCAGATTTCATCTGCTGAACTGCTCTGGTGGGAGTGAAATGCTAGGATAGCAAAGGTAGACTACACCTTGCTTCTTAAGCTGAGGAAGCTGCTAGGAAGGTGGGCAGGGATCAGGGAGATGGCACAGGTTCTGCTGGTTGGTGGAAATCCTAACATACGAGCTTGGAACTGATCTTCCTTAACATTTTCCTCAATGCCTTGGGTGTAGAAGGTTGGAGCTGACTTATGAAATCCTCTGCTGACACAAGACAAGGAAGCATTGTCAAGGTAGAGATAATGTCCAGTACTTCCCATACAGGGAGTGTGAGGGCGGGAACAATAAAAACAGACTAAATGTTTAATAACTGAAGGCTTCTGCCTTTAGTGGAAATGTTTGTTCCCTAGAAGAAAATGCAGCACAAAGTGGGAAAGAAAGTGGCAGAGAAAGATTTGCATGTACTAATTGACTACAAAATAACTGTAATCTTCTGGTGCAATCTGGGAAGAGCCAAATGGAAACAGTGGCCATTAATGGATTAGGTTTGCAATTAGGAGGTGACTAAAAATGAGATTCTATTATGATCTTACAGGTGGAGTAGGAAGAGCAGCAAACCTAACTGGATCTTTGTGAACTGATGAGCAGGGCTCTTGATTCAGAAATTAACAGTATCAGTGTTAGTATAATGGCACAAGGCTAACACAGGCCTAATTTTCAATCAAAAAGGTGTGTGCTTTATTTAGCTGTATAGTGCATAGAGAATGGGAAATTACTGTAGACATTGCTGATTAGAAGTCTGAAATCCAATAAATTTTAATATTGAATGATGATGATGTACCATTTTATTCATCTTAATTTTCATTAATTTCTCCATGTATGACATATTTTAGATTTCATGGAACTCATTACTTATAATTGGTCTTGTGTCAACAAGCCGTGAAGATCAGGCTGTCTGCCTCCACTGACAGTTGGCTTAATTTAGTAATAGTACTTAGCAGTTATGTAGGGCTTTAAAATTTCAAATATTAGCTAATTAGTCATCAGACCAATTGCTTTAAATACTATCAGCCTTCTATAAAGATGAGTAAATTGTTGTTATCCATATTTCTGAGATGAGGAAATTCAGAGACAGATGGGCTGGTTATGTCCGTGTCCGTATTTATATATATATATATATATTTCAAAGGCACATATCGTTTCAGGGTCCAGCAAGTCCATTTACTTGTTGGACCTGATTTGGTGTCCACTGGAGCCAATGGAAATACATCTATCAGCTTCAGAGAATTCCCTTGCTGTCTGATTGAATTACCCTGCAGAAGTCAGCTTCCAAATATTAGCCAGCTAGTATGGTACGCTTTGAGATGGATTGTGATGAAAAACACATCTGCTCTGTCAGTCAGAACATTTACTGTGGTTGTAGGGGACAAAGAAGCACCAAAAATGATGAGGTCTGCTCAGCACCCAGTGAGCCCTAGAGATGAGACTCCGTGAGGGCTCTGTTTTCTAGGAAAATAATATAAGAGCTTGAAAATATTGATTATAAAATCATCAGATTTTCACGTGTTCCTAAGCAAGTTTCACCTGCTGATTTTTGGAAGAAGTAACCAGGTACTTTGATAGTCTCAACATATATTTCTCAGTCTATTCAGACATCCAGATGACTTTAAAAAAACCTATCCCTACACTTCAGTGCTATGTGGGAGTTAAAACTTATATAGATATGTCTGTTGACCTTTTCCTGAAAACTCTAAAATTCAGCAATGTTGTTTTTTTTACATTGCTTTTCAAAACTTGAAGATCCATGAAGAAGAGAAAAGGAAAAGGAAGAGAAAAAAATCTTAACCTCAAGTGTAAAGCAGAAAGATCATAGAAATCCTTAATGATGTGGCCAGCAACTCAGTAATGTCACCTAAATGTGACATACCTAGTCAAAGTTTGACCAGTTATGTGCAGTCTTATGGTTCAGTTGTGTTCCTTGAAGGATGGAAATAACCCTTCACAAATTCAGGATCATGTTGTCACATGTATTAATTCAAAGTTCTCATTTCTTGAGCACTTACTATGCTTTACATAAGAATTACTGCTTTCTGCAAATGTTCCTGCCCTCAAACTTACTAGGATTTGTGACAGAAAGCATAAAACGAGTAAAACCATATGGAAAATGTGCTTTTATAAAAATACATTATTTAATTCCTTTTGATGTTAGCATTTACTTGATCCTAGTAGTCAATAGTACAATATAGCCCAAGCTTTGGAAGATGAGCTTAGAGTGGGAAACCAGCACAGACAGCATTTTCTTCACTGTCCTGCCACATGCTGCTAAATATATGATTCTTTTGCCTGCCTTCTCAGCCAGGAATGTCTCAGTATATGGGAAATATCACAGGAACAAGAACATACAGAACAAGTACCCTCTCTGAATGCAAGCCCTATGCTGAGCTCCCAAACAAAGCTTTTCATGTTTGTTAATTTGCTACTCAGCAGCAATTGGGAAATGACGGATGCTCTAAGGGAGACCCCTCCTTAGGTTTATTTCTGGAAAGGAAAAATGATGAGAAAGAGTCTTGTTCCTCCACATGCCTCAAGGTGTCAGATATTATTGGGGAATTGCAGGCAAACCAGTGTGTTTACAGCAGATCAAAGAGGTGAAATGAGCCAGAGATGAGGGCCGATGAACCAAACCCCCACCTGCTGCTGGCGTGTTGGCTGCACGTGTTGTCAGGCTTTACACTCAGCAGCGTGGGATCGATACTGATGCAGCAACATGGTAGATGTTGTGCTCAGCTTCTGTTTTCAGGTAACCTCCAGCATGTGAGGGGTTGTTTCTTTCTGACCTTTCTGAACTTGGAACAGAATATTATGGAGTCATGGAATGGCTTGGGCTGGAAGGGATCTTAAAGATCATCTAGTTTCAACCTCACTGCCATGGGGTGGGACACCTTCCACTAAACCAGGTAGCTCAAAGCTTCATCCAACCTGTCCTTGAACACTTCAAGAGGTGGGGCATCCACAACTTCTCTGGACAATCTGTTGCAGTGCTTTGCCACCCTCTCAGTAAAGAGTTTTACCCCAGTATCTAATCTTTAAACCTGTTCTCTTTCATTTTGAAGTCATTTCCTCTTGTCTTGTCACTACATGCTCTTGTAAAAAGTCCCTCTCCATCAGTCTTGTAGCTCCCTTCAGGTACTGGAGGCTGCAATTAGGTCACCCCAACTCTAGGCTGAAAAATCCCAATTCTCTTAGGCTTTATTCATAACAGAGGTGTTTCATCCCTGTGGTCATCTTTGTGGCTCTCCTTTGGACTGTCACCTGGAGATCTCTGTCTTTCCTGTGCTGAGGCCCCAGAGGTGGATGCAGGGTTCCAGGTGGGTCTCACCAGAGCAGAGGGACAGAATCCCTCCCTCCCCTGCTGCCCACACTGCCTTTGGTACAGCTCAGGGCACGTTTGTCTTTCTGGGCTGTGAGTGCACACTGCTGGGTGATGTCCAGCCTCTCATCCCCTGGCAGCCCCAAGGCCTTCTCAGCAGGGCTGCTCTGGAGCTGTTCATGCCCCAGGCTGTGTCATTACTAGGGTTGCCCTGACCCAGATGCAGCATCTTGCACCTGGACTTGTTAAACCATGGTTCCCATGGGCTCTCTTTTTGAGTTTGTCCAAGTCCCTCTGGGCTTGCATCCATCCCATCCTTAGAGTGTGTCAGTTGCACCACCAAGCTTGGTGTCATCTGCGAAGTTGCTGAGGGTGCACTTGATCCTTCTGACGATGTAATTTGTGACGATATTAAACAGCAGTGATCCCAATATGGACCCCTAAGGCACACCACTTGTCACTGATGTCCTTTGGGACTTTGGGCCACTGACCACAACCACCTGGATGTGACTGGGCAACCAATTCTTTATCTTTATCTTTATCTTTTTAGCAGTCCACTTGTTGAATCCACCTCTCCCCAGTTTAGAGATGAATTCTGGTTAGCTACACCTACCAAAAAAAAATCTGAATTGGACCCAGGATTTGTATGGCCACTGTCACCAGCCTCCAGCATGGGAGCAGAGGAGGGCCTGGATCTCCTTACCAGGATGACTGCTTGCTCTCCAGAGCAGCTCTTTTCCCTGTTTCCTTTTACTTCTGTCTGTGATGTTCCCCTGTTTCTTGGTTGGTGTTCCAGAGGAGACTGCGCAGTGGAAATTCAAGATGGAAGATGTTTTACTTTGTGTCTGATAGAAAAGTCGCAGCTATGGTCTGCCACTATGCTGGGAGTTTTATTTGCTGTATTGCCACTTCTATCCTTGTTTTCCTTGTTCTCAGCCCTGGAGGGGAGATACCCCTTAATCCTTTTTGGTCCACTTGACTCCCAAATTTCTCCAGATGCCTTTATATTCTTTCCTTGTAGCTTGTATCTGTTTAAGTACTTTTGTCTGATTGTCTTGGGAATAAATTAAATCAATATTTCCTTTCCGCAGTCCTCCATTCTGCCTTTTTTTTATGCTGTGTGGGATTTGTTCCTCCTTCTTACGTATTTTCTCCATTAGCAATGTTGTTGCTTTTTGCTTAAAGGGTATTTAGAAGGACAATCTCACTTTTGTCACCCAGATAGAATGTGTGTTTCAGACACCAGAACCTTTTTCCACAGCTCCCCTTTCCCCTTGTGTTCCTGCCCCTGTGATAAGAAGGTTTGTTCAGCCAGAACATCAGAATTGTAGTGGTGAGACAATCTTTAGTTTGTCAGTGTGATGGTATACAGATGATCTAAGGGAAAAACATGGCTTCGGAACATGGCTAAGGCACAAGAATCTGTTTCTTAAACCTGACCCCTTGTTTGTCCCACTCTTTGAGCTGAGCACATAGCTTGACTCTGTGCCCCAGTTTTCCAACATGAAACCTGAGCATAGTGGTAAGGATTCACGTGTTTCACAAGGCTTAGAATGAAAGTGCAGTATAAATGGTTCCCTTCCCAAATGAGGAGGTCCCAATCATCTGATCCTTCTATGGCCAATTTTAAATCCTACTGTGGCCAATTTTGTGACATTCAAAACCATTGAAATTACGTTTATTTTTACTATGAGATAAAAGTCACATCGTGAATTGTAGGGAGATGCATGAAAAGTCAGGTGCAGTTCTTTCCCTGGAATACCGTGAAGTTAGCAATATTGGTTTTTGAAAAAATTGGCTATTATTCCAAATTGTGCAAAAACTGTTAATGGATAATAAATTCTAGGTTTCTTTGGAATGAAGCTTGCTAAGGGCACTCTCAGGCTGTCTTCTGTAGTCAAGCAAATTTCTTATTAAGAGAATGAATAGGAGTTTATTGAAATTATTATATTGGAGTCATCAGGTCTTTTCTGGTAGTCCTTCAATTCCTCTCCCCACAGTGCCTGAAGCCATACTTAAGTTTCATGAATCTACATATGCAGAGAGAGAAATGAGATTATTGTGCTAAAGATCACTGTCTCCATAGAACACAAAGAAATCTTACACACATACACATACTCTGAGATGAATATGCATAAAGAAAGAAGAGATGATGGCTTTCTGTAAATTAGTGTAGCTTAATTGAAGACAATCAAATTGCTAATTTGATTTAGTCAAACGGTCCTAATTTACACCAGCAGCTGAGATTTTGGCCCTTACTGGTTTAATTTCATACTAATCTGTTTATAGCTTTCAAATATATGGAGCCAGTTGATTGCTAAACTGTTTATTGGGTGTGGTTCCAGGATTACAACAGTAATTATTTTACTGAAGCCCTTTATTTTCAAAAATGCATGTTTCAGATTTACATAATAGGACTAGACAATGACTAAGGGGCAAATTATACAAAGATTATTGCATGCACTTACGCATGTGTTATGTTTTTATGACTCAGAATGGAGCTTGTTTGTGTTCCACCTTTGGACAGAGGTCTCTTTGTGGTGGGGGGGGAACAACATTGTAGAGTGCAGAGTTACAAAAGAGTCTCAGCCTGTGGAATTCTGTGCCAAGATACGATGCTAGACGATAAAATATTACTTAAGTGTGAAGGTGGGGGACTTGGTTATGAAATGCCAAACCGTTTTCCATGGCTCTGCTCCCTCCACGTGGTGTTTATTGCATCCTTAGAGCTGAGGCCTTCAGTGCTAATCCTCACTGGAAAACACTTCCCTTAGCTACCTGATATCAAGTGCTGGAACAGGGGCATTCAGAGTGGTATTTTGGGTGGTGTTTGCCTCGAATTACCCACTCTAAGTTCCTGTCCCCATGCCAGAGGACGGTGTTGATAAGGGCAGCGGCATGGTGCTTTGAACAAGCTTAGAAATGTTGTTTTTCTCATCTTCCTTTGGTGCACTCCAGAGAATAGTTTGCATCCATACGATCCTGCCAGCAATCTTGTCTGAAGAACCATCGCAGCAAGGAGAGTTTCAGTCCAGCACATTTCCCAGTGCCTGCGTTGGGATCGATGGATCCCAGCGCTCCGCCCTGTGCGCTCCTCCCCTTTCCCGTGGAGCCCTGTCGGGCAGTGAGCCGGTGGGTGAGCTGCTACGGGGTTTGGTGGCTGCTGAGGGTGGGAGGACACTTCAGTGCAGGTTTGGTGCTTGAATGAACCTGTTTGGCCTGGTTGTTGGTAGGATCTGCAGTCTGAAGGTGAAAGGCTTTGGACTCTTATCTTTTGAGCTGTGCAGCTTCTCTCCTGGCTTCTTGGTGTTTACAATAATTACCTTAATGAAACAGACCATCATCTCCGTGTTGTCATCAAGTGCGCAAAATGTTTGTTGTAGAGTTCAGGACTTCAAGATTTGCTTTCTTGCAGCCAGAAAAGGAATTAATGAAAACATTGCTCTAATAATCCCCATCCCTGACCTCTTTAATGCATCCTCAAAACTAAAAAGCATATAAATAATTACCTGGGTTTTGTAAACAGAGCTAAGTAGAAAGATACAACCCACTTTGGGTTCACCAACTCTGACAGCACTTCTTAAAAAAAGAAGTGTCTGTGAAACAACTTACTGTAACTCTTACAAGTTTGCAAAATGACCTCAATCTTCACAAATGCTTGTTAAAGGATTTTCTAAAAAGAGCAGCAACACCTGGAGACTCATTTATCACTGTCTCTGCCTACTGGCGATCCCACCTACACACTGAAGAATGACTGCTAACATAATATTTATGCAATAAACCAGCTGAAATGTGTAAAAAGAAAAGTCTTCTGTAGGGATGGTAGAGATTAAAGAAGTATTTGAAGTCATTGGTTATTTTTTGCTGCTTGATAAACAGGGAGGATTCTTTTGGTTTCATGGCACAGTTATCTTAAAAAGAGAAACTTCTTGGTATTCATTCTGATACAGGAAGGCCACCTAAGACCAAGAAGATTTTCCTGTTATGAAAAAGGTTCTTTTTTCCTCTCATCTTCAAGATTATAAGCCATAGTTTCATCTTCTGTAACTCAGCTACGGAGCAGGACCACTGAAAATTTATTGAAGCCATTTGTTCTCTCTCAAGCCTCTTCAATAATATCCAAAGGCATCCACCATGCAAACACCAGACTCATAAATCCTAGAGACCTTAAACTTCTCTAACTGAAATATGGTGTGAGGACTCCACCTAAGACCCAGGTGTTTAAAGTGTCCAGTAACAAAGGTGCAAGGCTTATAGAGGAATCAAAGCCATGGGAAGAACTGGAGCCCTGGAGGTGCATTTAGTAAGCACAGGCTCAGCCTGAAACCTACAGAACTGAGTGAAATGATCTTGTACTAACTTCAGTCAGTCCAGTAACTTTGATTACGAGTGACAATTGGTTTTGTAGAATACTTCTTTCTGCTTGAAAGCATAAGGTCTCCCTCTCTAGGCTTCTGTCTCTCCTGTTCAGCGTCCCCGTGCATTGAAATTCAGGAATGTTCAGGGAACCCAGATTTTATCTTAAATCTATGGGTCTTCAACCCCTGGAGATCTTAAACAATGAGCCTGTTAGTACAAATATACAATAACTATGTTGGTCAGTTGGTTTAAATGAAGAGGACTATCACCTAAGATCACATTGGCCAGTCTAAATTATTTTGGTCAGTCCAGAAAAAAGGGCCTTCTCTTCAGACCTAGGAAGCTGGTCACCACAGGACTGTACTTTAAGATCACGTGTGATAACTGTTGGGTCATACGTTCGTGACCAGTGCAAGAATACGGATTGTAAAAAAGAAGGAGCAATTTGTGTGCAAATGGTCAGCAAAAAATGGCTCTGTCATGTACCAGAGGGGACAGCCACCAGAGATGAGCTGGGGGACACAGTCCTCATGGCCTTATGAAAGGGTTTGTGACTGAGCACATAGCAGCTATGCAAGTGTGTTGTAGTCAGCAAGAGCACTTACTGATGGCATGATCCTTCTTCTGTATGTATCTTCTCCCTGCCAACCAGCTTTGTTCAAGATGAACAAAAAGACCCCAATAAAATTAAAACAAAGCACAATAACAAAAGGAAATGAAGAAACCTCCCAGGATACACAGAAGTAACATGTTTGATCCCTGCGTCAAGGTTTCGACCAGGGGTGGTTTGCCCTTTAGTTGTGTCACTTTAGCACTGTTTGTTAGTGAAGAACACCACCAAGTCATCAGCTGATGTAAGTAAGTGTCTGGGAAATGATTCTTCAGAATAAAACCTTGCACCTTGTAGTGGATCACATGTGTGAACATGAGTTGGGAATGCTGTTTAAAAAGGAAAAATAATTACCCACCTGGGACATACAAACAGGAATACAGCTGACAAGACACATGAAGTAATCCTGCTTCACTCAGTGCTGATAAGGCATCAGATGGAGCACTGGAACTGATTTTGGGCTGTGCCTTCCTAATAAGATGTGAGCTTGTTGGAGAGAATCCAAAGTGAGCAAGGGGATAATCAAAAATCTGCAAAACCTAATGGTAAGAAGGGATTGAATGAATTGGGAGTTTCAGCTCAAAGAATGGAGGATTTTAAAGGGAGAGTTTAATAAGGGTCCTCAATATATAAAAAGCTCTGGGAAAGTGGGGACTAATTGGGATATAATTTTAGCTTATATAATCCTATGATCTTATTGTTCATATCAGGCTCTAATTGCATTTTTTTAAATGGTAGAGTAGATATTTAGGAATAGTTTGTAGCAGTAAGGATAGTGATTGCCTGGAGTAGTAGCAGAGTTTCTGTAAATGGAAGGAAATAGTTTAGAAAAGGTGGGTAAATACCTTTGAAGAAGGATGTAAGAGCAGATGCTCTTGCCTTGGAGCATCAAAATGAAGAAGTTAATTAGATTTGTTTTGGTGCTGTTTCTGTTATTATTTTATAGGAAATCAAAACAGCAGAGAAGATAGGACTGCTAAAGGCTTACGATGATTTGTGCAAATTTTAAGATGCATTTCTAACACAGTGCCATGTTTGTAGACAGCTTCATCATCATATTACAGGATGGCAATCCACACAGACCTCTCTCTCTGATACTGATACAAGCTGTCTGTAGGGGCTGGTAAAGGAGGAGTATCACAGGGTGGTGCCTGGTACAGCACAGAAGATGTGGTTTGGGTTAGTCTCAGTATGTTGTAGCTCAGCCAGTTTTGTCTAGATCATCTCCATGTGGTGTTATTCAAGGGATTTTCTTTTTCCTTGTAAGAAAATAGATAAGGATTTGATTGAAACTGGTGGAGAAGAGATTGACTAGATACTGGCCATATGTTGTGCATAAAATGCTACTTGCAAGTGCTACTAGGAACTTGTGTGAAACGCGTAGAATCATCACATTAATGCTTAGTGTCAACAAATAAAGGAAACACAGAACCTGAAACTAAGCAGCCTTAGAAACTTACCTTCACTTCTTTTCTACTGAGATATTAGGGGTAAGGAGGGGAAGAGAAATGTGATATAAGTTAGGTTTTGATTAAAACAGAAAGAATTGAAAATTTACCGTAGAAAAAGGCTTAATAGAAATCTATTAGAGTTTTGATTTTCAGATAACAACAGCAAATCAACTGAGCATGGAAAATGTTATGTCATAGTCCTGAGGAAGTGCAGGGGCAGGTAGTTCAGTGTACTCTATCATACATTGGAGTCCAAGTTCTTGAACAAATGTTTCTGCCCAATGATGAACTACTGTGTGCCAACAGAAAGTGGGACCACCAGGTGTTACCAGAGAGGCAGCCTGGCCAGACAGCCTCATTGATAAAGGAGAATGCATACAGGTACCAGGAAGTGTAAACATAAAGCTCTAAGTCAATAAGTCAAAATCTTAAGTATTCAGATAAGTTGAGAGTTTTTGGAAAGATGTTACTTGCTGTAAGAAAAACGATTCTCTGGTCAGCTGGATAAGAAAAGGTGATGATAATTTGGTTGGTTTGAAGGGCAAAAGGTTTCTCTTGTGTGTCTGACCAACTCTTTTTCTTTGGGAGACAGTAAAACAGGCACAGCAGTCATTAAGTGTTCTGTTTATCCTGAAAAACAAGAGAGTGAGCTGTTAATCTTCTCAAATTTCTAAATCATTCTGTATCATGCACTACAGATCGTGGAAGTAACAACGTATCACCTTTAGGCCTCTGTTTCAGTGTGCTGAAGAGATGTGTTTGCCTGGCCTAACAGAAAATTCCAGATGTGTCACACCCATTACACAGGAACCTGTGCCTGGCCAGCAGCCCAACACTCACCCTGCCTCTTGCTGGTTCCCCTCTTCTGTATGATAGGAAGAAAAAAGAAAGAAGGTGAAGAGACTTGTGGATTGAGATAATGATAGATTAATATGGAAAGCAAAAGCTGAGTGTGCAATTGAAGGAGACAGAGGAATTAATTCAGTACTTCCCATCCACTTTCTTCCTGGGAAGCAGGGTCTCTGCACGAGTAACAGTTGTGTGAGAAAGTAAATGCTGTGATAGCCAAGGATCTCCTTCCTCCTCCTTTTCCCTGAACTTTTACACACTGACCATGGTGTTAGACATAGGAAATATCCCTTTGCTCATTTGGTGTCCTGTCTACATCCCCTCCCATCCTTCTGCCCACTTGAAGCCCACTTGCTTTGTGGGGAAGAGAGAGAGCTTTGATGCTGGGAGCACAGCTGACACTCTGGTGCAGGTGCAAGAGCATGGGCACCACAGGAGTAGCTGTGAAGGAAGTCAACTCCATCCCAGGCAGAGCCAGAGTGGATCCTAAGAAGAATAGTGGTCCTGTGGCTACCTAAGTCCTTGAAGTGTTTTCATCAATGTTTCAGTTGCTTGGTATCATACTTACACCTTTTAATTTTTATTTTTTTTCTTTTTTTTTGCTGGGGTGTGGGTGGAGAGGCCTTGAATGTGTGCTAAAGATCTATTCACTAAGAGTTGTGTATACAAAATGCATTTGCAAGAAGCTCCAAATGTGATGAAATGAAAGACAAAAGAAAGCTTGCTGCAGAACTTGTCCTTTAAATAAACAGTTGGGAAATGCCAGATATTGAAACACTTTTGGTTTCTTCAGAGATTACAATAACTTTTTAAAATTAAAAGATTTGTTGGGTTTTTTTAAAAATAATGCAACAGTTTGTCTTCTCTGCATGCAAAAGGAGAAGGGAGCTTGGTTTTAATCTCAGTTTCTGTAGCAACACTGCTAGCTTTTCAAATTGCTTGAGTTCTGAACATGATTAAATACAATTATCCAAAGGGAAGCAAAAGCATTCCAGGAAAGGTGATGTGTGTATGTTTCCACTCCTATGGCAGAATGGAGTTGAACTCAGCATTAAGCACAAGCAATGTCATAATGTTTTCCTCTATAATTAAGCGGTTATGGTGCTAAATGTAGGGATTTACTATTTTGTTACTGTTTTAGCCTCTCTAAAACAACTTCATTATGGGGCTGAGATGAACAAATTTATCATATTTTTGCCAAAAATCAACAGAAACAGCCATATTTTCCCCAAAAGACGGATTTTGGTAAAACATCAGAGCATTTCAAATGTGTTTTTCTCCCATTTTTTCCCCTAACTGTTCTGTGAAGATAAGACATATTTTAGCTTTTGTCTAGACTTTTTGAAAATCAATTATAAAACAAGAAACTTTTAAGTAAAATCTGAGACTTACACGTAGAGGGGGAAAAAAAAGCCTGGTGGATATTCAAGGAGCTAATGTAGGATTTCAGTCTGAGAGTCTGCTCTGCCACAGGTTTCACCTGTGAGCTTTGTCAGGGGATTCAATTTTCCCATGCCTCTGTGCTCAATCTGTAGATGGAATAAGAGCTTTGTTTCCTCACAATTATCATTACCTGAGTGTTTCATGTGGTGATGACTAGCAAATCTCACATGTCCCCCTGAAACTGCTACATTGCACATAGATATGTAAACAGTGGAAATATTTGAAGACTGTACTCACCTATGTGACAAAACAGGATCCTTCTTTTAGAGCAATTTCAGTTTAATAATTGTTCTTTTTTTTCTCTGTATGATTTACAATTTGCAGAATCAACAGTAGGTATTCTCAGGCCATTATTTCTGATGGAAGTATAAATGGGGATACAATTTTAATCTCATAATGAAATGATGACAGATAGACATAAACATATAGTGACACCTTAAAAATTCCCACAGAATTGTAAGTCAAGTGTCATCTAGAAGAGGCGAGGAAACTGAGCTACCATGTTATTACAGGCAGACCTGGTAATGACACAGGTAATTAAGACTGACTAACTTTATTCATTAGAAGATTTTTCTTGCAATTGGTGATAAGATTGCCAAAGTTTAAAACACTGGGACTCAGATTTTCTGTGCCAGCTCTTTGGCTAAGATAGATTTTTGTTGTAATTTTTTGTAACATTTAGTAAAAAAATGATTCAACCATTTCCAAGAATGAAGTAAGGAGGAAATCTCACTGCTTTTGAACAAAGACTTGAATTTTAAACTTGGAAAGCTGGCCTGGTCTGAGACATATGCATTTAATTTACCTTGTAAAAAGACCAGATAGAAGAATAGGGATGAAGACATGAAGGTTAGAGAGCCTAGAGAGGACAAAAAAATGGGAGGAAAAGTTCTTAAAAATTTGACCAAGCCAAACTTGTCATAGTCCTCTGTTATCCTTCAACAGCCTGCAGAGTGATGCCTTGATCAGCTCATCCTGAAGACAGCAACCAGCTACCAGTTATCTATAACTCCCTGCTAAAATTGTAAAGGTTGGAGCTGCAGGCTGTAGAAACAGAATAGATCTGTGGGGCAAAGTGTTGAAGTCCATATTGTATCTCCAGAAGCACAGCCTGTACAAAGAGAGGGCTATACAAAAAAAAAAAAAGGAAAAGTTGCGTTGAAATGACAGAGGGTTGCAAAGTTAAGAGTTGAGGAGTTAGAGCATGTTTGAGTAAGGGTTATCAGTGCAGTGCTGCAGCAGTGTTATGACATATGTGTGTTCTGAAATAATTTCTAATCATATGACTGCATGTTGTTCTCTTGAAGTGAGCATCCATCACATGGGACAAGGTGTGTAGAGGTCCATAGAATTGAATGCTGCCCTGGAGTAGTCCATAAGTCAGTAGCAGATAAGCTTTAAACATAGGAAACCTTGCCAAAAGATAGAAAAAAAATGTTTATGGCCAGGGGCAATGTTCAGATGCACCAGTAGTTCAGCTCTGATCTATATGATGGATATAGGAAAACTCTTCCACCAAAGAAAGGTGCTTTGTGATTATAAATCCATCAACATTTAGTTGCTGCTTTTTTCCTTTTCTCTTCTTAGATGCTCTAATGACAAATATGACAGAGAAGTCTGTGAATCCATTAATGAATGCTGGTTTAGTGTTGTTCTAAGAGGTTGTGCTGGCAATTCTGGGTGCTGAATGAGGCAGAGGTCCTTGGGAAAATCAGCTATCATGTCACTGCAGAATGCAGACATGCAAAGAAGCTTGACATGAATTTGCATGAGGAAACATTAAGCCTGATACTCTCAATCCTGCTCATTTTCACACCTTCATCTTTTCCTTAAAGCATTTTATTTCTCATGGTAGGGAGGTTACAAGAAGTTTTCATGCTGTACAATTCAATAAAACTCAGGTAGTTCCCTTCATGGTTAGGATTAATAGAGTAATATTAATTTAGCCTCAAGTGTGGCTTTCCAGCCTGAAAGGGATCCAGCTCTGGCTAAACTCCAGTTTCAGTTGCATGCTATGGGGAGGTGGGGAGTAGACTTTTGGGGTGCCTTTACTGATCCCACCTGTTTCATGCAGTGGTTTTGTGTTACATTACGCCACGTACGAGATCTCTATTTGGTTGTAATGTGCACGCACTGATGGATTCCCATCCGTGCATGTGAGATCAGAATAAAGCCTCACAGAAAGCTTCGGAAAGTCACACAAAGGATGTCTCTTTGCTCCTTGCCTTTATTACTGCAGTTTGATCTGATGGCTTGTGCTATGCACAGTAGAAAAACAATGCAAGTCAGTCCTTCTCTCAGAGAGAGAGGGTGATGAGAAATCTCTGGTGAAGATTTCAGAGTCTGCTCAGAGCTTGCACCATGAAATAGTTAAGGTCTCTGAGACAAATAGCTTCTTTTCCATTTCATTTTGGAATTATGTGATCTTGCTGCAGCAGGCTAAATCCTTCTGCTGGTATGAAACATGTAATAGTGGCACTCTTTTTCAGGAGCAATGATATGACAGACATAGAGCACTGTTTGTTCTGAGGCAGTGCACCACTGATTTGTGTCCCAAGAGGTGTGAAAAAGTGTTTGCAGAAAGGTGGCAAGCAAAAAAAAAAAAAAAAGAAAAAAGAATTTATGAAAGAGGAATAAGCATCTCCTGAAACAGGAGATAATGGGGAAGGTGCTATGAGAAAAGGGAGTGTGTCAGATCTTCAAAGAGTACCATGCATTGTGAAAGATTAGCTTCTGGAGGTAACAGAGGTAGAACATTTCATTTTATTTACTTTGATGTCTTTCATTCATGTAGAAAAATGTTGATTCTTCCCCTTTTAATTGAACCACCTTTGCAAAAAATACAGGATTAAGTTACAAAAATAAAGTCTATTGTAGTCAAACAAGTTTTGCAGACACAAATATTACTCACAAGCTTGCAAAACCTGGAACTGTGAACAATTCATATGTTCTAAGTGAATACTTGCAGTATCTCTTTTGCCTTCTGTGTACAGTTTCAACTCCTCTGCACGGTTTTAATGTGATTATCTTGCAAGCAGAAAAGTCTCTTTGGTCATCGACTCAAGTGATGATGAATTTATTTTTTTGTCCAGTCCCCTGCTCTGTCTCCTCTGAAATAGTTGTAAATATTATTAATAATTTTAATGAGCATTAGCTTTAGCAGTTGGCCCTGAGATGCATGGTTTGCTTGGAATCTCAGGCCTTCTTCTGTAGCCCCAGCTCTTCCTTCACTGTTCTTCTGAGTGAATCAAGCCCATGTCAGGAATTAGGCACTCAGCACTAATCAGTGTCAAGGTGATTTAGTTTCCTATATACTTTTGAGATGGTCATCTTTTCCTGCACCAAGGAGGATTGGAAGGTATTTGTAAATATAACAAATTGAGTTGGCCCTGCTTCTGTTCTGCAGAAATCAGTGGCCAACCTCATGACTTCCACACACTCAGGTGCTCCTATGGAAAAGTTTGTGTTTTATTTACTTCTGTGTCCCATACACTGTCTTGAGCTAATAAAACTAGAGCTGCTGCAAAAATAAAAAAATATATAAAAAAAAATATATAAAAATCTATAAAAAAATAGAGCTGCTGCAAGTGGCTTGTACCTCCCATCTGCCCATGGAGTTACCAGAACTACCAGGGCTGCCAAAAGTCATGACTCCCAATCCAGTGTGTGTGTGGGCTTAGGGGCTCATAGAGTGAAACTGTGCACATGGATTAATTGTTTCATAAGCAGTCTCAAAAATTTTATGTAGAAGATGGCCAGACTTCCCTTCCTCCTTCTTCAGTTCTTGCTATCACTGACCTGGGTTCTGTTGTACAAGTATTCATTTGGTCCTTTAGCACATTCTTTTCATCAACTTGGCATACCCTCTTAATTCTGGAGCACTGCAGAAATTACCTGTTACAGTGGCTGTAAGAAGAAATCTGAATCAAATAAGTTTGTGTTCCTCTTTGAGGCTTAAATAGAAAAGAGTAAAGAATGGAAGGAGATTTAATAAAAATTAAATTTTTGATTAAAAATATCTGATTTTTATAAAATTTTAAAATGTAATTTAATTAATTGTAATGTGAAATAGTGAGAAGGGAGAAAGCATAATTCCTTTGTTGAATTTCTTGTGCCTTTAAATTGGTACACTGAATTCTATATGTACAATCTTTAGTATTAATTTAAAAAAAATTATTAAACTGGATAAATTTGTCACATTTTCAGAGGAGGTGTGAGCAGGATATTATTTTGAATTTGAATCAACTGGAGTAGCCACAGCTGAGAAGAAAGTTTGAGAGCTGGGAACAGAGCTAAATAGAAGGATGGGAGGAGTCACCTCATATGAAGATGTAAGAGAGAAGAGGCGGGGGAATTATGAATTTGTCCATCCACAGCATGATCTCATGCTTTCCCTAATAATACAAGTAATGTGTCTTCTTTTTTCTCTCTTCAAATACGTCATTGCTAACAATAAGATGAATGTGGTATCAGTCAGCAGGGTTGGAAGGGTTTTTTTTCCTCACCATACTTTCCACCAACGCATCTTTGCATATGGCTTATTTTGTTGGAACAGGGGGAATGAAACATTCTGGATCCGATTCACCCCAACTATAAATCTTGTTGACATTAAGTGATTTACAGCATGGGTGTTCTTGACTCAGTATAGCTACTGGAAGGAAATTATTTGTTTATTTTAGACTTATTTTTCTAAAATAATGCAACGACCTGATTCTGACAGGGGGAGGGAAAGCACGACTCTCTAGGTACATAAGTCAAATGCCTGGTTTGGTTTTAGTGGGTACTAACTTGGATTGAATTTATTAGAGGGAGAAATTCCTTGGTAACCTAAGTTTCTTCGTTGGTGTGCTCAGAGGAAAGTTTTTTTCGAAAAGAAGTGTTGTCTGCTTCCTTCTCTAATGTGCTCTGCTACATCTCTAAGTAGCTCTTTAATTTCAGCCATCTGTTCTTCTGCCACTACATCAACAGACAAGGGGAGGAAGTGACTTCAGATTTTCAGCTATATGTATTTTTTGATTAGTATGTCTGTGTAAGCAGCTATTAAAAGCAAGAAAGAACATAGAAATGTAGCAAGATATTAATACAATTTAACGAGGTTATCAAAGGAGATGAGTTTTCCCTTAGCCACAAAACTACCTAGAAGTCCTATTTCATTTTAGAAGGAAAGAAAAAAAGTGCAAGTTGCTTCATGAGACATTAATAGCCTGAATATGAAGAACAGATCTAAGGATACTCATTCATGCCTAGTAAGATGGTAGGTACTTGCACAACAGAAACTTCAACTGATGTTAGAACATTTCATACATGCTTCTTGGCTTCTGAGAGATTATTTGATTAATATTACCACATTAGATATTCTCTTTCTATTATTTCCATGTACATGTGTAGAATCCCATGCTGCCCAGAAGGGAAAAATCAGTGGAATCAAATGAGTCTGTGAGCTCTACGAGCTGTCGGGATGTGCAGCGATGCCTGTTGCTTCCTTGGGCAGCTAGCTCTGCTAGCTCTTGTTCAGTGCATGGGCCAAGCAATCAAGACTTTTGTCGTACCCCTTGAGTCTCTTCTGAAGTCACTAACTTGTAATTTGTACCTACATTTTGAGAATTCATTAATTCATCTAGTTAGCTCACAGGAGTAATGCATTCAGTGGCTATTCTCCTTTATGTACAGCAGGGATGAGTGTTTGCAAAATCAGTGTTAGGCAGGCTAAGACCTCTTTATCTCAGCCAGATTTCTACCTGGAAATGCAGCAACCTTTCCTGGTGCTGCATGCCCACTTTCCATATTGACTCTAATGGAGGTTACAGGTAGTTTGGGGGAATGTATTAGGAAGCAAATCTAGGGATCCGAATTGTCTCATAAAAACTAAATTTTATTTGGGTTTATTTGAGAAGGTCAAGAGGCTTTCCTACCTGGCCCATAGACCAGTCTACTATTTGTCATCTATTCCCCTGAGGAAAATGCAAGTTAAACAAGCTCAGTGGTGATTATTGTTAGTGGTCCCTACTGGTCTTGTGAATTCACTGGCTTCGCTCATAGATCTGGGAGATCTACAAGAAGCAAAAAGGCAGAAGGCTGTACTATTTCTCGGTACCTTACAAAAATCTTTGCAGTTCTCTGTGCAGTATTACCTCACTAAGTCTTTGGAGGTGAAGTAAGGTGAACCTCACAGACCAATGACTTGCATACACAATTAAGCTAAAGTGTTTGCAGCCAAAAATAAAGTCATCTGTGGTGACTAGCACAATCTACCAATATACATGCAGAGTCAGTTTTGGAGGTGAGCAACCAGAACAGTTGCTGAAGGCCCTGAAACCTGAGGACATCCCTTCAGGTTGGGTTAAGAAATTATAAGTCATCTAATGTGGGAATGAACAGAAAGGTAGCCTAGCCTCTGCCTAGAGCCCCGACAGGTAAATGGCTCTGCATAAATGTCTGGATCAATTAAATTGCTTAACAATAACTATTGTGGCATTGCTGCTTTTGTTAGGTTAGAGTCAGTTGTTACAGTAATGAGCATCACATACGGTTTTAAATCCTGACATTATAAATTACCTCTGGTAGCAGCCTCAGGCTCGATCCAAAGTGGGTCTTTGATGCTGCAACACTGAGTGTTATATTGCCGAGCTTTTATGTGGCTGGCCCAGGGTAAGCAGACACCTCTCTTAAGTGCCTTGGCCCCATACAGGTATGTGGGAAGAGCGAGGTGCATCAGGATCAAGTGCTCAGCCTTCTATTAGGAAATGCTGAGGATACTGTGGGATCTTCACCAGCACGTAGCTACCTGCTGCACCCTTTATTCCAGAAACAGAGCTTGTCTCTCTTCTTCTTCTAAAACATGGCAGAAGAGTAGGTGGGGGTGGCCTTTTGAACAGGAGCCTAGTGATTAAAGCACTCCCCCAGGTTGTGGGAAATCTCTCTCAGTTATTGCTTTTGCCTGAGGGAACTCAAACTCACCTCCCAGAGAGTTTCCTAAATAGTGTGTCTATCTGCTCTCTGCAGTGCAGATACTGACCCTGCTGTGGGATGAAAGAGAGCTGAAAGTGAACTATGCTAGAAACCAAAAATAAGACTGTGCTTCCAAGGAGCACAGTGACTTCTCTCTCCAAGGGCCATTCCAATCAAAATGCCTTTGCTGTGCATGAAGTAGGAACTCGAGTTCAAAATCTTCTTCTTCCTGTTAAGACAAAAGCAAGGACTTTCCCTTCCAAGTGAAACAACCCCAGTGAGAAAAAAAAAGGAGAAGAGTATATACTTCAGAGGCTGGGGGGCTTTCAAAGCAGATGCGTAATGTTCATTTGAACTCTCTGGGGCATGGTGGTGGCAGGCAAGTTTCTTGCATGCTAGCAGGGTGATCTGACAATTGAACTAAGGGGTGGCTGTGTCTAGAAAGAAAACAGTAGCTTCTACTGTTTGTTAATAGTTCCTGGTGTGTAGGGATGCCCTGCAGACTCTCAATGGATCAAAGCAGTGAGGAAAGAGCAACAGAAGAATGACCAGTTTTTGGATTTTGGCATATGAAAAAACAGAACTTTAGGTGTCCTGAAATCTGAAAGTTCCTATGTGGAGGCACCTGTACAATACAGGTAGCAGCTGAATCTGGGGTTATGGATCCGCTTGAATGTGGGTGGAACTTAGCCATTTCGGTCCTTTTTTGGATCTATATTGTTGTCCTCTATCTGGTAATTTACCTTTACTACTGTGTAAACATTATGTCATGAGTGAATTTGTACCATAACATTTGGGGCACACAAAGCAGTGTAGGCCAACATCTGCTCATGATGCATTTCTACACACACTCTGGAGTCCTCAGAGCAGCTGTTGACAGCGGTAAATGTGAACACAAGTGCTGGACATGTCCTTGAGCAGTCTTAGCAGGGTGGTTATGTTTGTCTGTAATGCAGCTGGTTCAGTAACTTTCAGCTCAAAGTCCACTGAAAGTGGTACGGAGCTGATGCTGTGAATTTAGCATTCTGTCCTCGTCACCTGGCTGTGTTAGGGCATTGCTACTTCTTTCAATCTGATATCTGAATGAAACCGGAATAAAGGCAATGACATCTCTGAACAGAATGGGCTGGGCAGTCTATTTAATATTGAATAGTCTTATACATAAAACCAAGTAGTTAATCCACATCTTTGGCCCTGTTTGTCATTATGTGATACCCTATCATCAGGTATTTTACTTCCTAGTGCAGTGGGACTTTGGGAAGTGGAGAAATTTAGATCATGCTCCAAATACCAGTGATACCTGGAAGAAATACTCATTTGCAGTACAAGAAACTTGTACTGATTTGAAAAGATGAAGCCTTTAAATGGCCTTTAAAGCATAGTTGGGCTAACAATCTTTTACCAGTAAGGCTAAGCAAAAATAAGAATGGTTTCTCTTTGTGAAAATTTAATCAGAGCTGAGGCAAAATAAGTATTCAGCTCTCAAGGAACAAAAAGATCCAGGAAATGACAATTCAAAATATTACGTTGCTGGCAAGTAAATTATAATTTCTCAGGTTCTGAAATGACACAAGGAAGTTGTAGCACATTCATCTGTGTAGCATTCTACTGAGTAAACTTCTGATCTTCTGACACAGACAACCTCACCTGAGTAGGTGTCATGGTTCCAGCCAGGACAGGGCTAATTTTTGCAGTAGCCAGGAGAGGCATGGCTGGAACCCAAAGGTTATTCTGTACCACCTCACATCATTTTCCAGGGATAGGGGAAGGCATCATTTCTGAGTTGGCATTGCATGGTGCAGAGAGCAAGTTGAGTATTGTCTAATCTTTGGAGAGCGTCTGTGTGAATTGTTCATTTCTTGTACCCTCCGTCATTAATATTGTTGCTGTTCATTTTCCTATGTCATTGCTGTCTCCAGAGAATTGTTCTCATCTTAACCCATGATCTTTACCTTTTGTGCCCCCAGTTTTCCTCTCCATCCCACCCTAGCAGAGGGAGAAGGGAGAGCACATGACACTTGGTGTGGAGACTCTCAGTGGGAGCACTAAACTGGGGAGTATCATTCCTAAACCATGACAGTATGTCATTCTGGCATCCCTTATAGTCACTGTGCAGAAAGACTCATTTCTACAGTGACATTCATTTCATGTTAAGCAAACTTTTAAATAGGTCACATTCCAGAAGTGTAGCTGTCCAAAGTGATTTGAGGTGGTGATATTTGGTGTTATCCCATAGCCAAGGAGAAGTACCTGTCCTGTGGTGTAGGTGCTGTTATGGCTCCAACAGCTCACTCAGAGGGAAGGGACTATGTTTCCTAGCTGCAAGTGTTCACTGACCAAAATTATAGATAACTGCAGTTATAGATGAGATAGTAACTACAAAGTCATTTTCTCTTGGCAAAACACTCCTAAACCCACCACCATCCTGCCCACCTCATCAATTTACCATACCAATTGTCAGACTACAGACCACTAATGAATATTCTGTTCAAACTGTTGCTCTTTGCATTCTCTTCTGGGTCACACCACTTTTTTTCCCCCTTCTTTTTAAAGAATAACAGCAAATAGCACATGAGGCTGATGGAAATTTTCTGAGAAACTGTCATTCATGCTAAAATTTGTGAAACCTTTTAAAATGTACTTGGCGGTTGTCCACATATTCTTAGGAAGAGAAGAAAAAAAGGAGTAATGTGATCTCGTAAATCATTGTTGCTGAAGCCAGCATTCAGGACTTGATTTGAAATTTTTTGTTTCCCACCAAAATTATTAGACATACACTACCTTGCATCCGCTTGTGGTAAAGGCTCAAACTCACCTCCTTCTGGTGATTCTTACATTTCTGGGCTGGTGAACCACTTTCAGGCACGTGCTTGTGTTTGTATGAGTCTTTGATAACTATCGTTAACAAATATATTTGAAAAATGGATAACTTCATCAACAAATATCCTACTAGTTCTGTTAGCTCCTTTTAACCCAAGAATTGTTTTTGATGGATCTTCAGCATAATTTTGTTTGTGAGCTTATAGGTAGTTAAGTGTGAATGAAGTTTGGGCAGTAGCAAGTTTATGATTATGCCTTACATCCTTGGAATGGCAGCCTTAGGTTCACTTGAATTAAGACATTGAAATAGAATTAAGCATTATAATGATCTCCACAATGATAATATACAGACAATTACAGTGATGCTTCTTGTCCAGACTACATAGTCAGGAATATTCAGGTACAAGTTTAGCAGTGGAGAGACTACCATGTCCTGACATTGTAAACAAACCAGTAAAAAACATCCAAATTGAGTAGTTCAAGTTAGCCAGGGACATATGTAGACTACTCTTGATCAAGTACATCATTATTAAAAATAATAAAACACAAATGTATTTTTATAGGATTCTTGTGTGGGAAAGCCTTTGGGCATTTCACAAAATACAACCAAAACCAAGAATTTTGTTTTCTATTAGAAACTGCAGAATACCCTATTGAAATTAGGAACTGGCAAGACAGCAGAAAATACCTACTAAACAGCTAACAAAGCACAAAAGATAGAGCAATCACCCACAGTTCATTAAATTTCTCTACATGCCAACCCCTCCTGACATCAGAGGGAGGTTTTTCACAACATCAGTGGGAGAAAGATCAAGCTCAAAATGAACTGTAGGAAAGGTCCCATGGATGGAACAAGGGCAGCAGTGCTCTCAGCTGTGCTTGCGCAGATTGAACCAGAAGATGCCTTTCTCTGAGCCAACAGTAACTGGAATAATGGCATTGCCATCTTTTAGAATTTAAAGTTCCTTTTGCTGGAGAAGGATGATGAGATGGGAGCCCTCTGTGTTGATGTTTGGACCTAGGCTGAAGACTGAGATCTGTATTTGAAATATCTTGTGGTGTAAAGGAATTCTGTACCATTTCTTTATGGTTTTCCTTGATGTTCTCCTCTTTGTACATATTCTGGCAAACATTTCTTATCTCAGCCAAAAGGTGATCAAAATAAGCTTTGATTTTTTTAATTTTTTTTTTTTAAGGGAGTTCTTTTCAAATCTGCAGAGTTGATAAAAATGATGGGTTTTCAAAAGGGTTGGCACAGTGAAGATGCAACTGCCTTTTGGGGTGGATTGAGACGGAGCTAAACTGCTCAAAAAATGTTGTGTTACTTTTAAAATGTCTGCAATTCTTCCTCAGGCTTGTAAATCCTCATTTATGTAAACCACAGTCTTTTGTGGTGAAACTGTTCTCTAGCAGAGCTTTTCAGCTTTGTAATAGCTGTTTCTCTCTCAGTTGTTTTGGGTAAGGATATGGTCTGAATTACCATGTTATCAAAAAACACCCCCACAAATAACTTTCACTTCCAGCAATCATAAACTGCATAGTTTTTCCTCTTTTGGCAGACAGTACCTTCACAACACTGCATACTATATCAGATCAAAGCTAAAAAGCCCCATTGCTGTCATGAAATAAAAAGGAACAGGTATCACAAAGCTTGCATTTGTTCAATTCAGGAAGGGAGAATAAAGATTCCAAATGAATTGGAGAATAAAAGCACAATCATTAAGACGGGTGGCCTTTGGTGTGGTCACCTCTGTTAAGATTCAGTCTAAGAGAACTTTGTTGTTGTCTCTACTTGTTCTGTAATGGCCCCACCCTATTCATTTCTGTGGAAGAATGGATCAAAGTGTGCTTGAAGATAGACAAAGTTTATAAAAACAGAAAACTCATTTTCTCATACATTCTTTGGTGCCGGAGGCAAAGGTATTGATTGTAAGGCAACCGAAACAAGCTAAGCTATTCTTGCCTCCTGTATGCTTGAATACTTGTAATTGTGCAATATGCTGTGAAACAACCCAGAATGACGCACAAAGTGCAGTACAAATGAGAGACAAAAGGAGATGAATTGTTTAAATAAGGCAAGGCTGTGAAACCAAGATTCAGATGGGATTTCATCTTGTAGATGCTTCACAGAAGGGATAAAAAATCATTAACTTGCTCAGTGGTTTTGTCTTAACTGTCAGTTCATATGGCAACTCTATACTGTATAAATAGAAGTATGTTTGGTTTATGTTTTTTATTTTTTAATGTGAAAAGTTGGTGCACTTTGCACAGGCACATTAACTTGTTTATTACAAAACTGGCTTGCGCTAGATCCAGGTGTAGAACGTTGAGGAAAAAATTAAAAGGATCTTTCGTAATGGAGCGTGACTCTTTTACTCTGCTTGGGGCCAGTAGGAATCTCTTAGGCATGACTGATGGCTCAAAGAGGGACTTTGGTGATTTTGGTACTCTAAATAAATAGGTTCTCTGTGTTAGGTAATGGTATTTCCCATGAGGAGGTGTTGTTCAAGGTTGTTTGCAAATCACTTAAAATATATGGTGCTGATCCATGATGTATGTATTGCCTAATCCTAATTGATTTTTGCAGTTTTGTCTGTTTGCCTGTGCACCATCTTAACCGTAGCAGCACGTGTCTCCTGCTCATCTTGTGTCCACAGGACTGGTTTGTGGACAGCCTGTCAGACACGTTTGGCGGTCCGCTAACCTCCTCCATGTGTCCAGGCACGCTCAGGTCTGCGTGTTTCGGCTGTGTCAGCACCTCTGGGTCATGCCTTGCTGCTTGTATGGTCATGAAGCTGGTTTTGAAGAGGGCTTTGAGGTCACCCTCTGTGGCGTGGATCGTATACACATGGTGGATAGATCTGTCCAGAGATGAAAGTGCTTCTCCAGGGATATCTTATTCTGTTTGAGGGAGGGGAATTAAGTTCTGCGTGTGTGAGATGCCCTGATACTGGTGTAGCTGTGCCCTTGCTGGGATTGGTGTGCTTCTGCTGCTGGTTTTCTGGTACTGACCAACAGTAAAGAGACTTGCACTGCTGTGGCAGCATAGAGGAACCACAGTGAGGGAATAAATGCTGTTTACGCCCCAGTGAAGGCTTCTCTCTAATCCTAACATGGCAGAGAGCAGTCAGAGCGGAAGGAGGAACAAGGCTCCCAACTCGCGCAAAGAAGTGTTCATTACTAAGCCTCTCCAGCTCATTGCCAAGTCTCTCCAGCCCCTCCCTTGGATTCACCTGGACATGTACTTCTTCAGTAAGATAAATTATGTTCACTTTCCAGTGTGCTGACTTTTGGGTAAGCGGGGGGAAAAAAGTCAAATCAGATATGTTCTTTTTTGTTTTAATTAAGTCATCTGTATTTGAAGGTGGTGACAACTCAGTTTCAGGCTCCTCTTGTTCATCCCGTACTCTGGGAAAAGTTCCAGTCTGATTTTAGCTTTGCTCATAACAGAAAGTTTGCGTTGGTATCCTAGCCCTATAATAAATTGTGAATTCTGTCATCAGCTCTAATGGTACAATGAAATTTCGAAAGTTACACAATGTGCAATGTTCTTGTTCTCCTAAGGACCCCAGCTGAATGGCCAGCTGCTGCTGGGGAAGGTGAAAGCTCCATATAACACAGAAATATTCCTTTGGATGAGAGTGGATTTGCTGTTATTGAGAATTCCCATTATGCCTCAAGGGTCCCTGCCCTACTGTTTGTTTTCCTTAGCAAGGTGAATTCTGCCATGTCAATGCAGATCATTAGGATTTCACTCCTTGTATCCTGCCTATAGATAAATTTAAGGTGCTGTGGTTCAGAGACAGCTGAAGTCCCACTGGTTCAATCTTCCACACCTCTACCTCTGCTGTAGTTAACTTTGCCAGTGCTATGACCTGTGTTCTCCACTCCTCTCTGACCACTGGATGTGCAGGGGGTGCTGACTCAAGTGTTGCTGGGTGTAAGGGCAAGAATGTGCAACTTAATTGTTCATGACCATGGACAGGAGGAGCAGCCCTTTCCAAACTTTTAGGGGGTGGATTGCTTTACACCCTTGAATAAGAAGCCTAAATTTTCCCTGCAGATCTCCTGTATAGAATGATTCCTTCCTTTCTTAAATCCATCAGTAACATTTATCTTCACCTGCATGATTTTAGTGAGCACCCTGACAAACTCTGGGATAAATATTCTATTGCATTTTACTGTCTTGTGTTTACCAGCCATGCCATTGAATTCATCTGATCATTAACAGGCTGATCAGAGTTTTGCATCTTGATGCTTTTACTACTAACAGTACAAGGCACTGATCTCCCTTCCAGTTTTGTCACCTTGTGGTACTGTGGAAGACAATATAATATTGACTAATGAAAAGTTATTCCTGCATAGATGGGTGTAGCTATAAATTTCCCTTCTCTGGAGCATTTCAGGAGATACAGAGAAGATAGACACAGCCTTACACCCCAGTGCTGCTCAGATGCTGGAGTAGTGGTAACTTTACCAGCTGTTCAAGCGATTTAATCCTGCACTGTGAATCAAGCCACAGAATTCAATAGCTGCAATGAAAATATAAAGGGCCTTTCTATCCTCTTACCTGTATTCTGCATCTAAGAATCAAAACTATCCTTGTGCTGACATCTCATAAGGTTGTCTTTGCCTTTCATTGCTGACATTCAATGATACCTCTTTGGATTTGTGGAAATCGTCTAGTCAGCATTACTGCTTCTTAGGACAAGCAGCAGGCAGCATGGATAAATAAAGCATCCAAACTGTGGTGAAGTAGGTGCTTGAAAACAGGCTAGGCATGTCTCAGCTTTCAGAGATTCTACCTTTGTTTATGGGCACTAAGGACAGGATTAAGTCAAGATTTTCCATTTTAACAGCATTTCCAGGAAACATTTACTGCCACAAAGAATAAAAAATGTAACACAAACTGATAAACTGAAGATTCATCTGATAAACTGAAGAACCTGTTATTCTGATGGCTGTAAACTTTGATGATCTTATTTTGCAGCCATTCTGTGCCCTTTTCTGGTGATGCATATGCTGTATGTAACACAGTAGTACCTAGAAGCACTGAATAGTGTTCCGGATCTCATTGTGCTGGATACTGTAGAAAAGCAAAAAAAAAAGCACCCAAGACCAGAAGGTAATAAATTGAAACCTCAAAGTATCTTTCAGCTGCTGATTGATAGACTGCTAAAATTCTGCTTTTTCACCTTCCATTTTTATACTTTCTATAGGAGACATTCTAGCAAGAAATTCACAGTTTCTTTTAAAGAAACTTGATCTGTGGAATTTCTGATGGGTGGTGCAGTTCCTGTTGGATCCTGTCAAATTTGTGGGTGCAAAACACCTTCCTCAGTTAAATCCTTGCTGACTAGGTCTTCTCCATTTTTTCCCTTGCCATCTGGAAAGTGCTGTGCATGATGCTCAGTCAGAAGAAAAAGCACTTTTTTCTCTAACACTTGGCAGGGAGCTAGCAACAAGAAACTTTTGTTGCCAGAATCCATGTTCTCTGTGGGGGTGGCTCAGATGGCACAGAATTAACTCAGAGACTTAAAAATGAAAAGTATTTATGCTAATTTTTATTGATGGCAAGTAACTAACCCTACCTCTAGGGCAACTAAACAAATTGGCTTTAAGAACAGGAAAATGGGCTTCTCTGAATGGCCCTTAGACTTTGTTTTTATGGAGAGATTCCACAGGTATTCTTCAGCATACATAATGTCTGGGTCCTAGGAATTACAACTTTATGACAAAAGGCATATATCTATTCCTTGTATACAATTTTAAAATTCCTTTGTTGAATTAGATAGGGGATAAAGTCTTGGGGAAATAGACAAAGAGATTTTAGGTGTCTATATTTGTGATCACTTTCAATAGATAGTTGGAAAAGAGGGACTCCTATTAACACTTTATTCCTACTTGAATGCTCTATTTCTTCCCGTAAAAGTGAAGGGCTAGCATTAATGATCAACCTCTTACCCAGCCTGAGACCACAGCCCACTGATCAGTCAGCCTTTGCAGCTCCAAATCAGATGGAACACTCACTGCTGCTTGTGCAGGCTAACAGATGAACACTGGGGAGGGAGCAGAGAGGTTCTGGGATTGCCAAGGAAAGCTGGTTTATGTGGGGGGTGTGGGGCATACATCTGCAGGAGACTCAGCTACATCAGTTGTGTTGCTCACAGAACAGCTCATTGACCTTATGCCTATTAGTTCCCTAATTCTCCACCCGCTTCTGTGAGGGCTCAGGGAACAATAGGGAGAATATCAACCTAGTGAATCACTGTTGACTGTGTCCTCCACATTTCCCTTATTTGGGCAGCCATTTTTGCTTGGGTATGCTGAACATCCACAAAGTGGCCAGGTACTAAGCCCTCAGACACTCAGACAGGTGCCTCAAAAGACATTCAGGAGAATTACTCCAAAGTTCATGAACTAGATTTTTAAATAAGTCTAAAGAATTTGGATGTGGGATTTGGGACCAAACCTCCTTAGGCTTATTTACTCTCTAAAGGTAAGATATTCAAATAAACTTGACCAAATTAGAGTAATTAGAGTCCTTCATCTTACCCCTGCAGCATATCTGTTGTACTTGTCTGGTGAGTCTACTATTCAACCGCATCAGGGATCTTTGTTAATTTAGTGGGAATAAAGGATATCGTCGGTATCTAAGCTAAGAACCTTGTGTTTACCATCAACATGCCCAATAGATGTGCAGATGTTAGTCTGATGTGAAATTATAGTTAGACTTCATCTTCCACTTGGCCAGTTCATAAACCCATGTCTTACAGGCCTTTGTGACTGCATTTGGCATGGGGTTAGAGATTTCAAGATGTGCTGGTGTTTGTTTACTGTGTGTGTTTGAGATAACATACCAGAGAGAGAGAAGCACAATTTGTGCTTTGGTTTACTTACACACTTGTAGCTTTTACATGCCCCTTAGGTGCAAGTGCTCTCTGGGGTGCTCTGAAGCTTCACCTTTCACTGATATATTTGGGACAAAATCCTGTGATGTCAGGTGATGCAGCGTTGCCAGGCAGCTATCACAGTTGAAGAACTGGGTAAACTTGGATTTCTTTGATTTTTTTTTTGTTGTTATCTGACAGCCATAAGAACCTTAGAGCCTGCAGTTCACTGGAGCATCGTTTTTGTCTCTTTCTGCATCAGGACTTGCAGAAGTAAGAGGACTGCTTGTTTTCTTCATTTGTCATTGTTGTTCCCACATCCGACTGACAGAGAAGGCAAATGGAGTCAAGTGCCAAATTGGACAAAACCCAACAGCCAAACCAAACCTCCCAAAACCCCCTCAGTTCTATTCTCTGTGTTTGTCTTTGGAGGAGTGTATGAATGAACTACATTGTTGATTTTCCACTCAGCAGTTTTTAGGTGAATTAGATTTTGAAAAGCTTTTTGGAAGAGATACTTCTCTTTTATTGAATTATTTGTGTCATTTTCATTTTGTTTGTTGAGTGCCAACATCTCATTCAGATCCAAGAAGAGGCTAATAAACAAATCCTGACTATTCTGTGGAAAAAGCTCCAAGATGAACAAAAGCCAATGAAGTCTTGAAACTATTAGCAGTGTTTGACTGTGCTTTCAACACCTTTTTCAACTGAGAAAATCGACTGAGAATATTTAAATGATGGTTTATGAGAAATCATGATGTTAGTAGTTTGCAACTGATGATACAGCTTTTTTTTGAGGAGGAAAAGACTGACCCATCTCTGAATATTTACCGTGGGGGTTATTTGAAACAGAGGCGTTATATGGATTTTTCTTTTTTCAATCCCCAAAAGGTGTTTTTTCATCAGTGGCATGGTTACTCACAGGTATTGAAGCAGTATTTTGGAACATCATCTAAAGATAGACAATCCATCAGGTTAATGAAAAGGCTGGGGGTATAAAACCTCTCTGCTACCTTGAAATGCCATCCTGCAAGACACTGGCAGCTGTGCCCTTTATGTTATTTGGCTCCTTAATGTTGCCTTAGATCTGCAAATACTTGGTCACAAAAAGCGTCACTTGAGTTTCAGGAGTGAACGCTTCTCTCCCATTCTCTTTCTTGCTACTGCCTCATTGAGTGTTTCTTCATGAGAGATTGTTAGGTTTGTAAGCCAGATTGCTTCTGCTGTAACAATGCAGTTACACCAGGAAGAGATTTGGGACATTTTAACTGTACTTGGTCACATGAGCCATGCAGAGACAGCCTTCCCACGCAGAGCATTTGCACAATGCTTTCCTGGAATTTGAGGATGAAATACATCTTGTCAGTTGTGCTTCAGGCATTTCACCCAATGACACAGAGCCCTGCCTGCTCGATCACATTAGTTGGATTAGATCAGCAGTGACAGTCCTCCAGCTGTATTGCTGGAGCTTTGTCTTCATCTAGTACCTGCTGACCATCATCCCAGACAAGCTATTGCTATGGGTGTACTTTTGCTTGGCCCAGATAAAATTCTTTTATATTTTTTTGAACAGCTGGTATGCTTTTAAATAGAACATTTGAAGATGTGCCAGGAAAAATCAATTTAGAGGGTGTCTGAAGAGGATTGTGAAGAAAATTCCTGAAATGCAATGGCTGCTGATAACTTGTGCTGATAAATGTGATGACAATTATCACTGTCTGAGTGTTGTTGCTGTGATCAGTTTTTACGTGGTCCATTAGGCTGAATGGATATAATCAGTTTTCCCCCAGGTATGTCTCCCAGGATTCCTTTTGCTGATCCTTATTTTCCCTGGGCTGAACCAGGCTGCTGAAGGACTGATGTGCTCCCTTGATTTTGTCCTTAATGCATGCAATATTGGAGCTGTTTGGACAGAAGTGGGTGGTGGGGGGAATCACCCCCTTCTCTCCTTGGTGTGGAACTCCTCTTGGAGGAGGTTCCCTAGAGGTTTTGCCGCTTTGTTGTTGAGGTCATAGTTAGTTGCTAGCTATCAGCTGCTGAAATCAGGACTGATCTGCAATATAAATGAGGATGAAGGCTCTTCATCTTTCCAAGAAGTGGAGCAGTACAGTTTTTGTTTTTTTGATTTTTTTTTTTAATTAGACTTCATCCATAGTTTAAAAGCTGTCATTGATTTATCACCTTTTTTTTTTAATTTATTTTATTTTTTTATTGTACCTGTTCTGAGCTCTGGGAAACCATGCCCTGGGGGATTTCTTTTCCACTGTGTTCTCTCCCTGAGTTTTTTAAACACATGCCTCCATTCCAAATAATCTAGTAAAGGTAATTCCATCTTCCTGGTTCCTCCTAAAGTCAAGTTCCACCTTTGTCCTTTTGTAGTCAGATGCTGAAACAAAATCTATCCAGAGGCTGCCAGGGAACTGTTCCATTTGAGGCATACTTGGAGGAGATTAGTGCCTAGAAAAGAAATAAATGGGTCATGGGTCTAGAACACATTCAATCCTCTTAATATGTTTCAGTTATCTGAGTTATGTGAAAGCATGTGAGAGAATCACAATGCAATCTGCTGTCAAACAGAGATGATAAATGACAAGCTGTTTATTTATACAAGACCTGATTTATTTATGTACTTGCTTAATCCCTGTAGAAGATATATTTAGGTGATAAATTCAGTTCAAACCTTCCCAGGTAACTCCCTTTGTCAGAATCCATTGGATTTCTGGTGGTCACCATTATTTTTTACCCCCTTGTTAAAATCAGTGGACTATCACAGGCCCCAACGGACTGTTTTGGTTTTGTTTTTTTGTTTCTTTGTATGGGTTTGATCTTTTCTCCCCTAGGTTTTGGCAATGAAAATAGTATAGATTACCACATCTCCGTGTTTTATTTGATCAGGTCCATGTTTACTACTTGTCTGCATAGCCCTCTTGCTGATGTCTGTATCTGGTTTGGTCGGACAAATAATAATTTGTCCTTTATATAAACTATACTTTCTCTCTAATGGAGTATTATTTTTGCTTATAAAATGCATGCAGTCACACAGTTTATACTGGGCTTCACGCATCACTTCCTAGCATTCTCCTCTCTTTCTTCCCAGTGAATCTATGAATTTGTTGGCTTTTTGGTTAGTTAGGCTTAAAACTGTGAAACTCATAAGATTCTCTGTTTATACAGACTTACCTTCTTTTTGCTTTTAGTTTTAGGAAACAACAGAGCTGTAAGTACCCATTTCAAACTGCAAAAAGCATAGGAATCACTCTGCCATCCTGGAAAGAGAATGTACTCTTTCTTGAAGCATTTTGACATTTAATGATCCAGTGTATAGCTGGATCATTAAATAGATCATACAATATGATGAGGTTTAAGTGGATTTGTTTCTTGTGATATTTGATCAATCTTTAAAGAGAAAGAATTCCATTAAAAAAGGTTCTGAACTAAAATATAGTTAGCAGGTGTATACATGAGTCTGGGCTGCAGTCTAGAGCTCTGAAAGACGTTGCTAATGAGCATTAACAGCTTCAATTGAAAAAAATACATTTAATTGCAGTCATACTCAGTGGGAGAAGAAACAGCCTACCCAATATTAATGAATTAAAGGCACGTGCTGGAGCGATTCATACCTCAGTCATTAAAGAAAACGCACAAAAAAAAAAAAAAGTAGAGGGAAAGAACAGCAAGTAGTCATCTTAATATTAATATACACCAACATCTTGTTGATGTACAAGAGGTATGTATTAACATTGCAAAGCTATTTTTTAAAGCCCCTAAGTCTTGGGTTTACCAGCTGAAAATACTTACTTGTTTTTAACATCAAGAATTACGGTAAAAAGTTGGCCTGTATTTTGAGGTAGAAATGAGAAACAAAAATGTTATAATGTGACAGTAGAATGATATCCCATGAAGCTTATCCAGGGTAACTCCATATCCTGGCCTTTGCCATCACATGCAGCTCATCCCCTGGTAGTGCTAGACTGGTGTTCCACATCTCCACCTTTTGTCCATCACTGCCTGGCTCACCATCCTGGGCTCTGATCAGCTGGCTGTGATCTTTCTTCTTCCCTTGTGTTTGGTGTAGCAAATTCCTTCTACCAGCTAACCTGATTCTGGTCAAGCCTCTTTCTTTACTGCATTCCAGCTCCAGTCTCTTTGCCCAAATGCTTTCAATTTCCCTTTCTCACAGTCTTCTGCTGTTTGTTTGCCTCCCCTATTGTTCATTTTATTGGGGTGCTTCCCGCCCTCCCCTTGTTCTTGTCCAAAAGCTGCTTCTTCCAAAAGCTGCCTGGAAATGAGCAACTAGTAACATGGATAATGGAGGATGTTGGGCCTGATGCAGTGCCTGTCCATGTTCCAAAGTAACCAGGGCTTTTAGCTGCTAAGAAAAAGAAAAGAGAAAAAGAATCGTCTTTATTTTATGATGAAAGATTTTCAGTTGTTCTTTGTGACTGGGTCATGAACAGTCTGAACACAACAGGGCTCCATTAGGCTGGAAAATGCTTGATGAAACTCCACCTGAATAATATATTTATTCAGTGTTCAGCTAGCAGCTTTGCTAAAATACAGGAAAGATAGAAGGCAAAATTAATTATGTAGAGCACAGTAAATCTTCTCTTACTCAACACCTCCATAGCCTATATATGGCTCCCTTTTTAGGATTCAGCGTGGGCTTATTGTAGAGCTTAATGGCTGAGTTGCCCAATCATAATGAGCCACTGTGTGCAAGAGCAGAGCATGATAAAGCACTCCTAATGCGTCTACAATGCAAGGCATTTTAATTCCGACATGAGTGCTGCAGGAAGACACGACACTCTTCCACACAAACACATGGACAGGCTTAGGTGGGTGGTAGTGCTGCTGGTGGAATAAAACTCCTCCCAAGTGGTGAAGTTTTTCTCACTGATCCTAAATATAATATCTGAGAAACCTAACTTGTATTTGTCTGGCTTTATAGAAGTGCCAGTCCTTATTTATATTAGAAAGTATAATCACAGAATCACAAAATATTCTGAGTTGGAAGGGACCCAGAAGGACGATCAAGTCCAACCCTTAAGTGAATGGCCCATACAGGGATTGAACCCATATCCTTGGCATCATTAGCACCATGCTCCAACTAATACAGCTAATCTCAGGGTCATGTTAAATACTTTTTTATGCCCTTAGCCAAACACACAGTTCTTTGCTCCTTTCTAGGGTCTCTCAGTGAAGAATGTGTTTCTGTTCCACTTAAAAGCTAAGAACTGCAAACTTAAAACAGGAATCAATTCTCTAGAGTAAGTACTAAGGCACCTGTTTGATTTTTGTTATGTAGAGAGGCTTCTCAGATTTCAGTGTTGTGACATCACTCGTGACTCCAGAACTATTCAGCTGTCTTACTGCTCTTTGGTCCCTTTATATTTGTGAGGATCCTGCTTTTACCGGGTGCTTTCCAGTTCCCTCTCGCCAAAGGGAGCATACATCTGTAGCACAGGTCTTTCCCTATCTCTGGGCCACATCTCTTCTGGCACTCCTCTTCTGGCACTTCTTTTCCTACCAGATTGTTATCCTTCTGGGTCTCAGGCACTGGAGACAGCCAGTGCAATACCAGGAAAAGCTATTAGGAAAGTGGGATCAGGACCTCATTCTCCCAGGTGTGCAAACCTAGAATAAAACCTGTTACTGTTCATCAGGGCTGGCCTAGCCTGTGAGAGGTATTTCTTCTGTACTCACCACTTCAATATCCGTGTGTTAGCAATCTGGATAAAGAGAGAGATGAGACATGGAGGAAGCTCAGGAGCGAAGAACTGACGTAGTTTCCCAAATTGTTTGGTTGTGACAAACCTGTTGGGTTGTTTAGACTGAGGCTGGCAGAAGTGAGAACTGAGAGGGCGCTGGGAAGAATAGACACAGATCACTGTCTGTCTGGGTGCAGTTGTTGACACCATTCTTGACTCTAGGAGTGACTTTTCCATCTCCTTGCTTTTCATGCACTTGTTTGTCTTTCACATTTTTTTTCTGCCCAGGCATAAATTTACTGATTGTTCTGGGGAAGGAGCGAGGCATATTCTTTGACTTCTGAGTCCCCCAGGTTAGATCAGGCCTCTGTCCATCACTTCTGGTGCTCCTTTGCCGTGTCGTAGGACTTCCTGAGCAACATGTAAATACCTATACATTTGTAAAGGTCCTGTTTCCCTGCCTCATAATTTATACTGTAAAATGGGGGTACAAGGGGATGTAAAGGGGATGGTGGTTATCACCCATCATGGTGAGCTTGCTGGAGGGAGGGCCTGTGACCCAGACCATGCAGAATGAAAGTTGTGCCTCCTTATGTGAGGGAACCCTCCTGAGCAGTATGAGGCTGATGTGAATACAGGTGTATCCCTCAGTAAATTTAATTCGAAGTTCATCAGTTCAGTGCTGTTTACATGCATGGCAAATATGGTCCTTCAGGATGTGGGGAGAAAAAAATCCATGTTTACTGATAAAGAAGCACAGGACATTGTTGGCACAATGATTTCTGAATCTATTATAGGAGTCCTATCATGCACGGTTGTAATATGATAGTGGGAAGATAGTAATTTGGCACTAGGTAGAAAAACATATTGTAGAGCTTAATGAAATTTCATTGTGCACTCTTAATTGATTTCAGCAAGGAAGACCTTTACAAAGCAAATATAGCTATTAATCTAATTAGTGTTTCAGCTAGTATACTGAAATTATATTTGTATATCAATATATCAGACAAATATTTGTACGAGATAGGCATTTCAATGACTATGCAGCTGAAATGAACAAATTAATTTCTTTGGTTATAAGGGCCTCGTTTCCTACAGGTGTACTTTGCAGTTCATTTTGAATTTGAATGCCTAAATTAGGCTGTAAAGTCCACAGTTAATCTGAAATAATTGCTTTTCATTTTTTCCTCAAGTGATCTGTGCAGTGGGAGAACTGAGCAGTATTGCTTGTTGACTCTGCTGCCTGGTTTTCCTGAGGACTGTGTTAATGGGTCTGTGTCACTGGGTCTGTGCAGAGTATGGTGAGAGCCTCTTGGAATGGGGTGTTGCCTGATAATCATATTATTCTTTCTGGAAAAGATGAATCTGAGTGCACAGCATGACATGCTCTGTTACCCTGTACGTCTGACCATCCAGCTTGTGAAATAAATGTTTTCCTCTTTGAAGCAATCATGATGCTGTTAGATGTTCCTGTAGTTCCTAGATGGGGCTAGGATAAGGCTGAGACCTGAATGCTCAGAAGCACTCTAGGATTTGCTGCTTTGGCTATGGTGTATCTTTTCACCCATCTCAGCTACCACTGGACAGCTTTCAGTGAGCATGAATACAAGGAGAAACAATCATACACAGTCAAACACAGGTCCTCACTTTGTTGTTGTGTTCACCTCTGTGGAGCATACTAAGAGCTTCATTGAGACTGGAATGAGTTTTGTTCCAGGCCCATTGAGACCTGTGGCAAAGCCCTCAGCAGAGTTCAGGGTCAGGCACAGAATCACCTTGAGTGCAATCTAGACCTTTGTTTTATGGTGCTTCAGAGCCCTATATAATAATTAAGGACAGATTCTTTCAGAGATGCAAAACAGACAGCAGGCTCTGGATGTGCCAGGTACCAGCTAAAAGAAATACTAAGAACAAGATATGTCTGAAATTCTAGCTAATTCTGTCTGAAATATAGCCCATTCTCTTGGGCTAGTGCATGAGGCAAAATACTCTGATCAAACATAACTCCATACACCCACCTGATATCCTGAAAAATAGGTCTGGAGACCTGAAGTCTCTTCTGCTGATGGTTATTCACAGTTTTGGTCTGAAGCTGCTGAAAAAGACTCATTCCTCTCTCTTACACAGTTTTTTTGGCCAAATTTGTCTCATGTTTTATATAACACCTTAGTGTCTAGACATCATTCAAGATCTGTCAGACCCAAGTCCAGTTTCATACTTTGCTTGAGGTGCTCTTACTGTTGTCTCCCATCTCCAAGGGAAGTGTGGCAACATGCTCCACTGTCCTGCAAAAACTATTTCACTAGTCAGGCAATAACTCAAGAGAGTCATAGAGGGTCTGTGGTGAAGTTTGTGTAGCCTCCTGGTTAAGGAATTCACACAAGATAGAATCCAGGATTTTGACCCCTGTTTCTAGGACTTTTCATGTACTTTATTGTTTAATGTAAAGCTCAGGAGCAAAGACCACATCTCAGGGCTCACCTTCTCAGGAAAGGAAAGTCCCACCTTTGATACCCAAATACATTATCAGAGCTCTAACAGTTTTGGAGTTCAAAGATTTTTCACAAGGCTCTGGATCTTCCCTGTTCCTCTGGCAGCTGTACCTCCTGGAAATTAATGGATTATATCTTTGGACAAAAAGACTACCTCAATTTTTCTACCAAACTTGAACTTAATTTTGAATCTTCCTTTGAGTTCTTTGTGAAGTCATTCACCTCAGTGGGAATTAACTGCTATGTTGAACTTTAGTGTAGTTAGGATCCTTCATCATGATTCATAGTATCACTTTCTTTATTTTGTGTCTGGCAAGTAGTTGGCAAATTCTGCCCAGTTATGGCATAAAAAACCTTAAATGCTCTACTTAAGCTGGGCAGAATTTGGGATCCACAGCTGCTTGTTACTTAAGTCACTGCTATCACAGAATACACTGGATAGGACGGTGTCAAGGACCTGGTGACAGTCTTGGATACAAACTGGTATGAAAGTAAATGAAGAGAAGGGATGAAAAGATGAACGTGAATGGAGATATCTGTATGGAATCCAAGGGAAACAAGCCATGCTGGGATTTCTATTCCTTTTGCATTGTAATAGCTTATATTTTTATGTCTGCTGTGAAAGGTTAGAGGGACGATTTTCAGGAGTGATGAAAATATGGGAATTTCTCCATGTGATGGGTTGTCTGAGTAATCACTATAATAATTCTTTGCTCTTTTGTACATTATAGAAAACAGAGATGGCAACAAAGAAACTGTACGCTAGCCATGTGATTTTGTTGTGAGTTCTAACACCACAGACTGCTAAAAATAAAAAACAATGTCAAAATAAATTTATCTGTTGGTTTTCTTGGTACTGTCATTACAGCATGTGGGGCAAAAGGTAATATCAGCAGAAACTTAGTCACTGTTGCGGTAGGGATACAGTTCTGCAGTCATAAATGCTTTGAAGGCTCTTCATGTTGTTTCTTGAGAAAAAAAAATTGCTGCTGTTGGAAAAACGGGATGGAAATATTTTTCTAGTCTTATATTTTGTTGCTTTCATAAAAGCCTACATTTTGACTTGAGGATATGGACCTTTAAATGGAGTAAACTACTGCCATTATTAAAAACACCTTCCTGGAAAGAATTCAGAGATGTTCAAGCCTATTCTTTCTTTTTTTCCCTGGCACAGTATTCTAATTAACTCTCAACCATTTCTTGAGTAATGTTTTTAAGGTCACTAGCTTGGCTGGGTATTTGGTAATAAAAATTACACCCCATGTCTGCAATAGGACCACTAATTTAAAATAGCCATTTGATTCAAACTGACCTGTTTGCCAGCATAACTAATGAAGTGTCACTTTAATATTTAAAGTACTGTTCTTTCAAGGTAATTGCTATTTACTGGTAATTCTTCTTCATTTGATGGTTTATTAGGTACCTATAGGAATTTAAATTGGGCAACTGAAAAACTGTAATTGTCTAACTAGCGTAATTCTTTGCTATAAATAAGCCCGGACACCTGCTTAAGGAAGGTTTTCTGTTTCTGTTTTTAAGGAAGTTTTTTATTTCTGTTTTTTATACCATAAAAGAATGGGGAAGGTAGATTTGGAAAAGAGATTTTACCTATTAATAAGATATTAGGAAAGAGCCAGCAGAAGGTGCTGGCATCCAAAGGAATGCAGGGACTTGTTTTGGCTAATTCTGCACCCACCCACGTGGGCGTCAGCATTCCACTCAAACGTGGCAGGACTTTGCCTCTCCTTGTGGAATGGGGGATAGATCTGGGGAAAGAGACAGAGGGAAAACAACTAGGAAAGAACTGATCTTAAAAGTAATTCCAGAAAAAGCATGAAACCAGTGTTCTCTTAAGAAAAGAAACAAAACAAAAAAAAAAGCCTGGAAAAAAAGTAGCTGGTAAAATAAATACCTTGCTTGTTCTTTTTCTGTTCTAGCTTGTTATTGAATGTCTACTTTTGTCCTCAATGCATCATAAGGCTTTATTTTGTCCACAGACTATAGCTATATGAATTAACCTTCTGGTTAAAAAGATGGGGAGTTTTGTCCTCCACAATCTGATAAATGCATTAGAAAGGAGACAGGAAACACCTCTTTCTGCAAAACTCCTGCTCACCTTTGTTGATACTTGCCTCTTAACAAAAACTCTTTCTGAGTGGACCTTGCAGGTTACAGTCTTATTAACCTTTTCTTTCTTCCTGCTTGAAACTGGTTCCTTTTTGCTAAAGCTCAAGTCCCCAGCTCAGTGTTTAATAACTTTTAGAATTGTTTCTGTGTCACATGTGTTTTGTTGTTAGCCTTTACCAGTAACAGCTACTGTACAATGTTTACATTACGTGACCCTAAAAGCAAGAGTTCTTGTATTGCCTTCATGTTTTCTTGGTATGATGTGAGTTCTTCAATTATTAGTGAATTTATCATTTTTGTATCTGTAGATTGGGAGCTAAGAGCCAAAGTAGCCAACGTTTCATTAGCTTACGCAGATTTTTTTCATAAAGTGGGTACCTCCATTTCCCAAGATTAGGAGATGGTTTGGTTTTACCATCTTAATTGTAAAAGAAAAAAAAGAAATGTTGGAAGCAGATCTTGTCATGGAAATGCCAGACCTGATACCCTTAGGTTTAGCCAATATAAAGTCAACCAGAAAGAAAGTACTTAAAATGAGAAATGTTGGGTAACCCTATCTTTCAATAGGTTTACCAGTACTTTTTGTCCTTCTAGAATTTAAATTTAAGAAAGATAGCAATAGTGTTCCCTCCTCCACAGATCCACATTAGGTTTGATTTGTGGCTTGGCCATGCTTGGGCAACGGGAATCATTGAAATGTCTGTCTGCACCTGAATTCCAGTCCAGTGGTGTATCCAGTGGGTGGTGTGAAGATGCTATGTCATTTGCTCCTAGGTGCATCACCCTGTGGAGATTTGCCAGATGACTTCATCATCCCACTCAATCTTGCTACTATATTCCACACTTTTGCAGCACAATATCCTGGCGATCTGTGTGTGCATTAATGAAGTGTCTGCCCACAGTTCTTAATGTAGAGTTAGTAACAATGATTGCCAGCATAATGCACTATTTAAATGGCTTGTGTGGTCTAATGTAGCTATATACCTGCATAAACCACAAATTATTTTGTCATGGTTGCTATACTTTGTGCAAGTATTTAATGAAAAGCACTGTTGCAAGACGTTAAATGCTCACTCATATTTTTCGTGACTGAAGAACTTAGTTCTTCATAGCTGCATTACTGTTTTGGTCCACAAGCTTCATGAGTTAATGTTGACACAAGTTCATCTGTGACAGATCCAAGAAAAGCCCAGACACAGTACCTTTGGTGGTCAGGCCCAGGAGAGGACTGAACCAGAATTCAGATTTGCTGCTGAGGCCTGTTATTCTTTCAGATCCAGTACTTGAAAACTGATTCAAAAGTGGATGTTCTCTCAAAAGCACAGATGAAACTCCCCTAGAAAGAGTGGTAGTTACTGCCTCTGGGCGTGTGCATATGTGAACAAGTACGTGTGTTTGTGTACATGTTCATGCATGCATGTGAACACACATTGCTTTTGTGTGATGGGTCTGGTGTTGATTCACAGCAAAAGCTGTGTACTTTTAGGTTTTCCAAATGTAGAAGCTTTTCTGTACACTAATTGAAAACTCAGTGTAAAGAATTAAAAAATTAGTTTCTTCGCATTATTAAACTGTTTTGCCCTCTCTTCCCATTCTTCTACTTCAGGGGAAACCCTCTTTCAGAGTAAAAGGGAAACAGGGATGTGAACTGCTATGAAAGAAGCCCATGGTATCCAAAACTGTTGTGGTGTCTGTTTTTTCTCCTGTCATGGCATGAGCTCACAAATACTATTCTGAGCTCTTGAGGCTCTCTTTCTTCATCGACTTATCTTCTTTTATGTGCAGAGTCAATAGGAAACCTTATGAAGGCTTATATAAATACATACATTCAAACTGAAACCAAGCTGGCTTCCAGCAGTCTGGGTTCCCATTATCTCATCTTGTTTCAGTCAAAACGCTGGTATGAAGCAATCCAATGGTATCAGAGTAAACACCATTGCATACAAATTTATAAGTACTCTGCCTTTCCCACAACAGTTCTGTGCTTGAATAAGGATCTTCCCTGCCTTGAATGGATACTGTGTCTTGGAGTGCTGAGTAGGTGCCATTGCTCTCATGTGGGTGGTTTTGCCAGCTGTGTAAGCTATGGGGAGGAAGGTACTCTTGCACTCCTGTCCATCCTTGTGTGATATTATGTCTGTGTTCAGAGAAAGAAAAGTGATGAATCCTAGCATGGAGAGCTGTTGGAAGATGGTTCACAGGAGCATATTCATCTCATGATGAACAGGGCAAGTGACAGAATTTCTCTCTTGGGAGGGAGGGAGTTAATGAAAGAAATTTGTCTTTACCCTTCCTTTTTCACTTATGGACACTTGGGGTTTTGTACAATTCCCTAAGGGCTTCCCTTTGTGTAATCTCATGTGTCAGAGGTCTGTGCAATCTTCTCTCACAACATGGAAGACTGGCACACCTACATTCCTGAAACTTTTAGCTCCTGGTAAGTGCAAAGCTGAGATGTGGAGGGCCTAGTCAATGGGAGGCTTCATGAGGGGTCTGCAGAGCATGGAGCCTGGTGTTAATGTCTACTTAACAGTAGCTTCTAAGGAAAGTTTGTGCTCTGAGACTCATCCACTGGAGTCTCAATACATACTGGATGAAGAGGGGATATGTCCCGTTCTTGCTATATGTTTGGCATTGGAAATTCTCCTGTGAAGCAGTTGTTGCCTTCTGCTTTCTAACTACTGTCAGGTCCTGAGCTTCCCTACTCTACTGCAGAGGGAATGAAGGGTTCTATATATTTAAGGTAAGCTCTTGCTTAATTGCACTTTTCTTTCACCTAAGCACCTGGGCCCTTTTTCACAGTATTTCCATGCTTTGATTTCTCACCATTCCTCACACTTAAAGGAGTCAGCTGTGTGTCTCAGATGTTCAGCCAGTCTTTGGCTCTTGCCACCTCCTTCTAATCCTGCTCAGAAAACAGGGATTTTAAATGTCATCTCAAGTTCCCCCTACTCAATATCAAATTAACTCAGCTTAAAAGATTCTGAGGTTTTTTTGGCTCGTACACATGGCACCATCTCCCAGACCTGTGACACAGGCAAGTTTTCATTGTAGTGTTTGCTCACAGCAGGAGCATGTGAAAGGAGCGCGATTTGAGAATGACTAAACATCAAAGTGGTTGTACATGAGCTGTCCTGAGAAGCATAATGCTTATCCTGGAAGATGGAAGAAGTGTTTATGTTATGCTAATGGCCAGAGGTCTCAGTTCACATTTAGTTTCCTCTCTACCACAGTTAATAGGAATAGAGATGAGAAACCTGTCCTAGGCAGATCCAGATTTGTTGATCTCTCTCTGCTTAATTACAGTAAAGAGAAGACAGGAGTATCTGTGATTGTCGTTCCTGCCTGGTTGCACTCTATCATCTCTTAGAGAACTGCATTTTTGCAACTCTAGAGAAAAGGCTGTTCTTTTTTTTCTTTACCCCTATGGGCTTGCCTAGGAAGATACCCATCTTTAATATGAAGCTTTGAAGCATTATTATGGTAATGTCAGGTAACTGCTCTTCAACATAGATTGACAGCTAGCTATTAAATAAGGGTAGGGAAGAATGTGGCATCTGTGTAGTGAATGATGCATGTGGTTATTTTAAAATGTTTTTTTTATAAGCAGAGACACGGCAATTGCAGGTTTTCTTTGCCTTTTTGATTTAACAGCATTTCAGAGTCTTTTGCCAAACCACAAGTAAAAGCAACACTCAGATCAAACTGCAGTCTCAAAATATTTTCCCCACCCTGATTCAAGTACAAAGGATTTAATTTCTAATCAATTGCAAAATGGGCTACTGGAAGACAGTATCTTTTCCTTGAGACCTTTTGAGCCTCTGAAACAACCAAAAATGTATTAGTTTCTAGAGTCACTCAATTTCTGACCAGTTCTCACTAGGATTTAAATTGGCTGGTACATGACAACTGTGATGGATCATTTTCAATAATTACTTGAGCTCTGAATTGCTACTAGTTGGCACTGGCAAGGATGCCATGATGAGCTCACAGAGCTCAGTACATGTGCTCCTTTTCACAGTCAAAATGACATGTTCTGCCAACCCAAAGAAAATTGCCAGCAGCAAAATATAACATTTTCCTCCATGCCATGGGTTTTGGGGCTAGCATCTTTTTTCCATGCCTGGTTAATGTACTGTAATATAGTTATTTTTTTATTTCTTATTACTTATTCTTCTTACTTATTTTTTCTTAATATACTTTTTTTTTTTTTTTTTCATGTTTCAGAGTATGTCAGGGACCAGGACTTTATCATGGAAATAGTGGCCACCTGCGGACAGTTGTTAGTGATATGCTTCTCTCCTTTGATCCAGAAGACTCCTGCATAGAGCCAGTTACTGCTCACATATCACTTCCATAGCCTTGTGTAAGTCTTTCTAAGCAGAGGAATGCAAATTCTGTACTCATTATTTAGCTAAGAAAATTGTGAACTGCTGAACCTTTTTCCATTACAATTTTAACAGAACTTGACCTAAATACAAAGGTTGAAACCTGCATAAACTTTTTCTTCTCTATAGTTGAGGTCAAGAAAGGGAAGGCAAAAATATCAGACTGACTGCTTGTTCTTGAAGCTTGTCCAGCCTGACAGGCTGGTGGGAATGCCTGTCGGTCTCCCACCCAGCTTGATGGTTCCTTGGGGCAAAATATGAAGTGGGTCTAACGTGGTGTAACTTGCATTCCAGAGAGCAATTGCTTACTAAAGTACTCCTGAAGTTGTTTGTTGAGTTTTCCTTGTTTGCAGCAACTTTAACAAAGCTTGCAAAGTCTCCTTTCAACTCTGGAAGTCATACCATTTCAGGTTCCACTGCAGAACTAAGCAGGTATGAAAGCAACTTCAAGAGAGTCTCCCTTGATTTTTTGAGTGGGGTTTTTTTAGAGCATAGGAGTGTAATGAAATATCACTGCATATGTTCACTGCCAAGCCTGGTTCAAGACAATGACTCCTGATAGATCTCAGGCCCATCACAAACAAAACTTCTTCGCACAGGCTTCTTTAATTTTTTTCCCACTCCCCATGAATGTGGCACATTCAAACACTTACAGATCCAAAGACAAGGAGTGTGTTGAGAGGTTTTAAAAAAAAATCAAAAAAAAAAAATCAGAGAATTAGTTTTTGGGTTTTTTTCCCTAAGGAAGAGAAGATAAATATGACCATAACCAAAAAGTCATTATGAAGAAGATGGTGATCAATTTCAGCTCTGTTCACTGAAGAGAGGTTGACTTTGTTAGCAACAGATTTAATTGACATTGGCTGTTAGGAGAAGTAGTCATCTACTGAGAGATGCATAAGCATTGCAACAGGCTACTTGCACAAGCAGTTGGCGCTCTTCCTCATGAGAGAATTTAAGGAGCAAGTTAGATAAACCTTTGTTTGGAATGGTCTAGGAGTACTTGTTTCTTTTTCTGAAACTTCCTCAGTTTTGTTTTGGACTGGTATTCCTGTGAGCTTCAGCTTTAACCCAGTAACTTCTGAAAAGGAATCATCAACACACGCCAATAGAAAATTGCCTGAATAAACACCATTAACACAACAGGGCATTTAAAAGACCTCCCATGAATCCTCATCCTTGTCTGGTGAAAAGCGTATCAATGGGTACCCACAATGCTTAGAATGCCTCTAAAGTTTATTGGAAAATAAAGCAACGATGGTATCTAATCTCTTAACCCTAAAAGAGAATCTGCTCCTCTGCCTCAGATTGCAGGCATACCATGAAGTGCTGAGATTGGCATGAGCGGCGCACTTTTTATTTGAGGGGAACATAAATCCTAAGTATCTTGTTTGTGTATAATTATTCTTGCCCTGAGGTTGCAGCATCTTGTGCACACAGCTGCATTGTGAACATTTTTCCAAGTTTATTTAGCACTGAGTGCAAGTACTTTACATGTCAGAGCTGGGAACGCTCCTGTTTCAGCTGACTCCACTCCTTTGGGGTGTTGTAGAGCGCTTAGGTGACTAAGCGAGAGGCGGTTGCACAAGCCTGGAGAGACAGGGAGCTTATTTAATCACATTAGAGAAAGAGAGAGTAGGCGCCTGGGAGCAGACAGAACTAATCTGCGAGGAGAAGCGAGAGTGAGCAAGTGTGTCTCACGGAAAGGCTCGGGAGGTCACTGGATTGGCAGGTGGTGCACCTTTAAAAGAGGATTTCTACATACTTCCTCAATTCACGTATCCATATCCATACCTAAGAACCTAGCTAAGGGCCTCAACTCCTCCCGGCACACGGCAGCTAATGAGCTAAAACTGTGTTCCAGTGTTCCAACAGGACACTTTATTCTTTGTTTCCTTTTGCTACTTAACCATCTCAATTTTAAAGAGATCAGCAAATGTGTTGGTGGCAGTGGCTTGTCATTTGATCAGCCAAGTATCTTGGTGGTTTCCTGTCCTCTTTACATTGTTTTGTTCTTGTTAAATGGTGCAGAGGGCAAAGCAAACCTGCTGTGTGGCAGGGATGCCACCTGGAAGCAGAGATCTCAGCAGTAGCACAGGGGTTTTTGAGGCTCTCTAGCCTCAGTTTTACTGAGGATACAATGTGCAGATTGAGAGACTAGGATGCTACACTGTAGAATCAACCTGCTCTGCCTGCGCTTTGTGGAAGCAGACACAAGGTAAAGAGGCAATCTCTGTGAATCTGACTAAATGCCTGAAACAGAGCACATCTGAAACGCCTATATGTATGTTGCATCCAGGCAGTCACATGTTATGGCCCTTTCAGCTTCCGCTTTATTTATTTATTTATTTATTTATTTATGTATTTTCAGGAGTAATATTGTTGTAGTAAGTAAATGATAAATTATTTTTACTCTTCATTCAGCCCTTTTATAATTTGTTATTAATGGAAGTACATAATACGGCCAGTCCAGGTGTACCCGTAGACCAGGTCAATATGTAGGCAGAGATGGCCACTACAGAACACAGGAAGGTGAGGACAAGGAAGAAATTCCAGTTGTATGTGTGCATGCATCCTTAGCAACCCTTCTGGTTATGGTTTGTACTCCTCTTTGTTTTCAGTCAGATGCTGGACATAACCTATAAATGACCTCCATCTTTCACTCTCTTTTCAGTGTAGAGCTTTGAGGGAATCTCTTTTTGTGTGTGTGTCTACGTGTACAGCATGTGTCACTTCTTGGCCTCCAACTTGCAGGCAGTCCAGGAACGGTGTAATTAATTTAGACTTGTTTGGGAAAAAATTTGATCATCATTTGATTTTATGAGGTGACTGATGTGTTGGATGACGTCAGCATGCCACGAGGCCGGCCACATGAGCAAGACCCCATGTTCCAGTAGGGCTTTGGAAGCAGAGGGAGTGGTCAGACCTGTGTTGGAAACAATGTTGTTAGAGCAGGTATGAAACTGACTCACAGGGGGAATTCAAAGAGCTGAAATTCAGAGTCTGACTTGTGTCTCTTTTCGAACAGCAGCAGTTCTTTGTAAAAAAGAAATAGGGGTGGCCACAGCACCAACAGGCCTGTAACATGCAGCTCTTTAAAAGTCCCAACACGGTTTTCTGCAGATGTCATTATTGGAAAATCCATTCCTGTTGCTTTTCTTCAGGGTGTTAGAAGGACCAAGGAGGTAATTGTATAAAGCAATTGTCATAAACATTCAAACTAGATTAATCTCCATGTCAGGTTTTATTTCAGCCTTGCAATTTGGGCTAGGTTCTCTGAACTCTGCTAACCTTGGCAGATCTACAGGGAAAGCCTGCACAATCCTTGAGTTCAAAGCAGGCAAAATATATGACACCTTTTGAAAGTTTGGCTTTGAGTGTTGAGTTTATTTGAACTTACGTTAACCAAAGCCAATAAAAAATGGCTTGCATGAGCTCCCGCAAGGTGAAATTCCAGCAGAGAGAATGAGAGTAGACAACCTTTTTGCCAAACACAGTTATTTTTATTTGTGTTAAAGGAAGAAAGTTGATAGAGTTTGATTCTATATTTGATTTAAATTTTAAAATTTGATTTAAAGAAGGAATAAGGAAGATTGTATCTTAAGGATATTATGTAAAAAATATTATCCCTCTGGGAAGATATCCCAATCAACTTGGACTGTATCTACTAGTCATAACACAAATGAGTTCTCTTTCTGCACAGTTTGTATTTCATTTTGCCATAATACCTGGGAATACTGAGGAAGACAATAAAGCACCAATGAAGAGATCAAAATATGAATAGCTAGTACTTACATTTTTTGAAAAATGAGTAGATTAAATAGAAATAAAATCTGGCCAAAATTAATTGCACTTTGCTGTGGCGTAATCAGTCTGTGGACAACATCACACTTAAATGAGTGGGCTAAGGTTTTATTAGGTAAGAAATGAGCTTGGATAGCCAAGACCCAGGGGTAGAAAGAGATTGTATGGGTCTGGAATTAAAGTTTGGATATCTGGGGGGCTGAAGGGGGAGGATTCCTTTTTAAAATATTTTTTTAGTAAAAACTGTGTCAAGGAAGGATAGATGAGTATAACCACTACTAGGTGCAACAGAGATGGCAAAACAATTGTGAAGATAGTTAAGATTGTTGCTGGTTGATGAGGGGTTTCACATAAATTTTTGGGCATGACATATCACTGAGTGTATATGCTGTAAGAGTAAATCACTGGACTGCAGTTTGTCCTGGAAATGGTGGGAGGAGTTCAAGTGAGTATTTAAGGACATGACAAAGGGGGTTGGGCAGGGGGCTATGCGTGTGTTTGTGTATCTGGAAACAGTTACTGAAGGAGAAGGTGAGGAAGGGGAGGAAGAGCTGGAGTACAGGTACTGGAGCATACCTGACTTGTGAAAGACAGAAGTAAACACTCTGATGTTACTGTAAGCCTTTAATGAGGTAAATAAGGAGAGATAATGACTTAAATAGCCAACCTAATAGAGCCACAGATATTCTGGGGAAGTCTGATTGCTGGGGAAGTGTGGTATATCTGCCAATGACCTCAAGAACTGGATTTGGTAGATACCAATCTTGCTTGTTAGAGGTCTGTCATTATGGGAAGCTTTGAGTTCCTGGATTATAGAGGGGAACAAATAGCTGAATTCAGACATTTCTGAATGCAATAACCAGCAGAGTTCCTTACCAGTCACTGAAACAAAAAGCAAAACTAGAGCAAAAAGCAATATTTTTAGATCTGACACTAAGTTGTAGAATGAAGTAGAAAATAACCTTGCTTTGAGGGATTTCAATTTCAATTAAAATGAAGGGTAGACAAGTGCAGATCTATGGCTTAACTATTCAGCTCCAGATGGATGGCATATCTTGTGAAATGAAACACGTGGAAGAAAAGTTATCAATATGACTGAATAAGGAGTAGAAAAAAGAACAGGTCAGCAAAGAAAGCCATGTGTAAGAGGTCAGGAAATATATGGGTAAAATGAGAATTGGCATGAGACAAGCTGAGTTTGACTCTGCAAAGGAAATAAAAAAAATAGTAGAAGGTACTACTACAGCCACATAAATAAAAGGGAAAAAAAATAGTAGTTTGTCATAGCCCAACAGTTTATCAGATACTTTGTTTCAGTCAGGATGCTGATTCTGAATATTCAGGCATAATTGGTTTTTAGTGGCTATAAAAACCTGGAAACTGAAATGGCTTCCACCAAAGTGGGAGAAACAGCTCAAGTCAAATATTGGAGAATGGCTGGATCATTGTCATCTTGGTATCTGGAAGGAACTGACCCATATAATTGCAGGCTCAAGAACACAACTTTCAATAAGACTTAACAGAGGAAAAAAAGACCCCATTCAGTTGCAGAATGTGAGTCTGACTAACAGGAAAGGAGGGCTATTCATAGCAACTGTTCTACTCTTTCAAAAGTAAGAATAGGACATAAAGTAGCAGAAAAGGAAAGAAAATGCAGGAGGACAGATCAAGCATGCTCTAGTTAAACCTAGTCACTGATAAAACCACTGGTGTTTCTAGTCATGGAAGTGCAGTCCTCCTTGCTTAGCTCCTGGTGTGGTGTAGTATGTGAAATGGAGAGACATGCTGAGTAAGTAATGCCAGAAAAATTGTGAGTAATAAGTAAGCTAAAGGGCAGATTTCAGTGATAAGAGACCTTTCTGACTGGGGGAAAGTTGTTATTGAAAGCTTTTCCTAATGACCAATTTTTGTAACCAGTCTTTTGTGCTAATTTTACTAGAGACTGTTGCCTAGAAAATGAAAGTGTGCTAGTGAAACTCGCCACAACAGAGATGGGATGTAAAGGTAGAAGGAAAATATAACTGGAGAACAAAAGGTATAATGCAGAGAGAAATAGGTTTGAGATTAGTTATAATAAGTAAAAGTAAACCCTTGCTAAAATAATTTTGTCTGTAACTGTGGGGTTCACCAGTCTGGAGTAGCTGAAGTGGAAGAAAACACTGCTACAATTGAATGTCTCCAGTGCTCTGTGTGTGTGTCAGTGAAACAGCCATCCAGGTCCTGGAGTATGGCAAACAGGTGGTTTTCAATTTGGACAGGTATAAATGTTGCTATGTTATGTTATATTGTGTTATCCAGTCTGAATCCTAGGGTGGGATACAAGCTGAGGGATTTCTTTAATGACAGGCATTTCTAATTTGTGTTCAAATATGAATGCAGCCATATGCATGAATTACTCACTCTCTTCCTTCTCCTTTGTTACTGATCCTGGGATTTAGAAGAGCACAGACCTGTCCAATGTTTCTTAATCCAAAATTTGGTATAGACTGTCATTGGCAGGCTGTATTGTCAAGAATCCTGCTTTGAAATGTCAGGTCTTATCCTAATTGAAGTCCTCTTAGCAGTTATGGGATTTGTCAGACCTATTCACTAAGGATATCTTGGCATGAGAAGATGTACCATTGTTGCCAATGGAGAGGAGTTCCTCGGGCTCCAGCTAGAGGTAAAAATAAGTCAGCTTTAGTACTGTAGCCATTCCTCTTCTCTGCTGTCCTCTCTCCTTCATAAGAGATCTTTTTTTTTTTTCTTTCCAGTAGAAGCTGTCATACAATAGTCATACAATAATACAAGACTGATAATATCTAGAGTTTATCTTTTCAGTGTTTCATCACATTTTGAGATACTGGAATCAAAATTCTTTCTACTTCTTTCTCTCTAGCTATGTTGGCAGCATAGTCCCTTTTCAGAGGCTAAAAGAGTGCTTTATCCTTGGAGATTTACAATATCAGTTGCAAAATCAGATTCTGCCACATGCTGGGAAGTAGATTCCATTTGCACCCCTCTTCCTTGGACGTGGATGATGTGCAGCATGGTAAATCTGGTCAAGGTTTTACCAAGTTCTACCTCACTGCTGGTCTTCATTTTTCATTTAGATAAGCAATTGATTATGTTCACCACAAACATTCTGTGTTTGAGCAAGCTTGGTTTCTTCAACAGGAAGATGAAAGGGATCAAGCCTGGCTTGACTGCCATAAAAGGCCTATGATGGAAGAGGAGAATTCTGCATTAATTTCTGATTTTCTTGTGTTTTGGGAGAGGAGGGACATTTTCTGCTTTGAGAGATGGCAGAGTTGGCACCTGAAAATGTCTGTCACTTCCTCGGTGCTCAGTAGCAGGCCTGTTTGTTCCCAGTCTGATCAGCTGCCATTGCATGCCGAGCAGGTACAGGTGAGAGGAATGCAGAGGATTTCAGTTGTTTGAGAAGAGGTGGGTGGGGGCCTTCAGAGTCCGTGAATTCATTAAAATTCCGTGTTGAGTAGCAGTGTAAACGCGTGGGCCTTAATATGCAGGGCTCCAACAGGTAAATACTCGAATCTTGGATACAAGACGTAGCAAGTTTTTACCTGCTCTTCATCCAGAAAGCTCACCAAGTACTCTATACCCACCCAAAAGGCAGTGCTCACCGCTACCTGAATGTAATGCAAACTGATAGACACAAGCACAGATTAGGGGCAGCAATTCACCTTTAGATGGATATCTGCCACAAGAGTGTGCATTGTTTGCACTTCAGAAGGCTCAGAAGGAGTCAGACACTCTTAACGTTGTTGTTCTGTTCGAATGTGCTTTACGTTGCTGACAGCATCTATTTGTGCTGCGCATTGTATAAACCAATCTCAGTAATTCAAGCTGCTCCCTTAAACCCCAAAAGTCACAAAGCCTCCACTGGGCATGTAATCTCATGGATCAGAGGCACAGAGAATAGGGCCAAAAGCTGCTTGCAGGCACCCTGCCTTTGCACACTCCGTTTGAACCCTGTGAGGTAATTTGGTCCTTTTTGGGAGCAGTCTGCTCCGTGTGCCGCGATCCTCTCATACCAGAGCTGGTAACTTTGCTCAGAGCCATTTCACTGCAGACTTGACTCCTCAGCCACCCAGCCCAGGGCAGTGCTCCTTGCAGCAGGCGTGGGATGAGGGAGCCACAGTGCTCTCTGTCCTGTCTCATCATCCAGATGCAGCACAGGATCTTGGAACTGAATTTTCTCTTCTTTCCTGAAAAGGTGTGAATGTGCAAAGGTGGCTCCTGAACCCCCACAAAAAAGGGACTAGGTACCCCTGGGAGCTGTGGTGCTCATCTGCAGCTGCAGTTCTCTGCAATTTGTGGGGTATCTGGAGGACTTGTTCTTCAGTCAGCATGCCTCTTTTCCAGTTTCTTGCTCCTTTCAGTGGACAAATCAACTGGGGGATTTGAAACAACACAGCTTTAGATCTTGTTCATTTATTTTTAAAAATAAAATGTTAAAAGAGAGCTGTGGTCACAGGAAAAAAAACTTTCTCTGCTGTAACAAGGGAATGAAAACATCTGCATGAAGAGAAAACACTGAAAGTAGAGAACTGTGTTATTCTTTGGAGAGAATGTTGGGATTAAGGTTTAAAAAAACTTTTTTCTTTTTAAGGCATCCAGTTTTTACAGGTCTCAGTTACATCAGGGATCAGATATTTAAAAGATATTTTCTTGATCTGACTCTTTTGCAGGACCTGAGTATTTTGAAAGACTTCCTGCACATACATGCCAGTTATTTGATCTGATCATTGTTTTAATAAAACTATTATTTAACTAACCACGAGTTAATTTCTTTGGCCCTTTGGGAGCCAGCCACAAATAGTAGCAAGTTATTGTGTAACCTGGCTAAAGCTGAGCTCCTTGTCTTCCTTGCCAAGTCCCACCATTGACAAAACCACTTACAACTGGATTTTTTTTTTCTTAATGGAGTTAGACTATTACAAAAAAAACCCCATAAATTCTTGGGAGATCCTTAAAAGTTGTCTTCATCTAATCTTTTTCCAATCCCTTTTAATCTGATTTTTTTCTGCCTAAGGATGCTAGTAGATGCTCTGTAAGGACGGAAAGGATTGTCTAGTATCTGTTGTGTGGAACAATTGGCACAGAGAAACACTAACTATAAATGGACTGTGCCTGGCCTATACTTCAGTGAGAGGAAACTAGAAAGCTCACTAAAATTTTTTCCTTCTGGTAACCAGCAATTTGGGATAACTTTCAAGGAATTTTCCAAGAGGGGGAAAAAATTGCTCAAAATTGAAGGGTGTTTATTTAAACTATTTTGGAAAATTTCAGAATTTTGTTTTAGAAGCGGGTAATTTTATTTTCACTGTGACATGAAGTGTTCCAAAACTTCCTTCTCTATTACTAATGAAACTTTGAAACAAGCAAAAAAAAAAAGATGACTGTGCAGATAAACCGGTGAGCGAAGAGCAGTGTTTACTGGGAATGACTGCATGAGACTATCAGGTTCCACAGTGATGTGTTAGTAAAATATTCCTGATGTACAAAAGAGGCTGTATTTGTTATATATGTATATATGCAAACATATTTCCCTGCACACAAGCATTAGCTCCAGTGTTTACTGCTCACTGAGTCAGAATGGTTGTAGGCTACAGCTTGATTTCTTTGGGACATCATAGCTGTTGCTCCAGTGACCTATTCTGGCGTAGATGCTTAGTCTAAATTCAGAATAAACGAACAGTTTCCAAGAAGATGAGACAGCTGTTGTGTGGTCTGCAAGTGTGTAGTGTAACACAGGAAACTCTGGCTTTATTTTAAGGAGGACAAGGTGGGTAGAGTCACCGAGAGCCCTTGTGAAACAGCCTTGCAGTCGCACAAGCAAGTGGAAATGGATGTACCTGGGAAAGAGAAGTGCTGCACCAGGACTGCGAAAGGGGGCTTGGGGTGGGGGAAAGAGTCTGGAGGACAAGGGTTTCAGATCAGCAGGAAGCTGACTTCAGAGGCCTTCCTAGGGTACTGTTATGGCCAAAAGGATTAAGGTGGCCTTGGAATATAAAAAAACAGGTAGGAGCAGTAAACAGAGGCCTAAGTCTTGTTTTGATGTGGGTGAAGAGTGCTTTACTGGTGCAGACCACATGGAATGGGATGTCTTCTGCTGCATCTCAGTCCAAAGAAAGTTGAAAGACAGGATGGGGCAGAGAAGACCAAGAAGACACCTGTTGGGATGTGGAAGTGGGAAATACTTGGGAAAGATTTTTTTTCATATTTCTCTGTAGTTGAGGTCATCTGGTAATCAAAAATTTTCAAAACAGTGCTGAACTCTTAATCTCCAGAGATGGCCAAATGAAGACCAGGAGATCAGCTCTTTCCCAGAGATACTCTGTAGTTGAACACAGCATTTAAGCTTAGTCCAATAACAACAGAGCAAAAACTCCTCAATCTTTTCTACAAAACACTACCTGCAAGAAATATTTTTGGCTCAAAAATGTATCAGCTCTATAGATGTCGATAGTAAATTTACTTAGGCTAGCATTTTCAGGATGCATCTTTTGCAAGAGTAACCTGGAAGTATTTTCAAATAAATTCATAATAAGGTGTTTACTGGCCTTGTAGCTGTCTCAGTCAAACATGGAGAAAAGAGTTTTTCTTTTCTCAATTTTTTTTTTCATTGCTCAAAGCTAGACAGACCTTTGCAAAAGAAATGCAAAAGAGCAGTGCTGTACAACTTGTTCTTATACTGCTGGGCTTCAAGTAAGCCATAAACCATTGCCTGAAATGGTTCATGAGTAGACAAATGAAACAGAAACAATTTAAAGGTAATAAAACCCTGTTGATATGAATATTGTTCTGATAAACCACCTGGGACATATTTACAAGCAGAAACCAGCACCTATTTAACTTTATCCCAAGAGAATGAAGCTGTTCACATGGGAGGCTTTGTAAGTATAGAAGGTCTAATTCACCTACAGACTGTCCTGCCTGACAGCTGTCCTTGACAACAAACCTGTGCTTTCTCAAATCACTTGAGGAAGTTCTGCCTCAGTGAAGGTTGCTGTTGAGCCTCAGCTGGGAGGGAGATTTTGAGAGCATTGCTGCCTCTGCATGCTGTTGTCTGGGGGCCAGTGCAGGTGCTAGAAGGATCTGTGCCATTCAATCTCCTCTATCAGTGTCCCTGGAAGCTTTGTTTGGATTGAGAGGCAGAAGTAAGACATTTTTTACAGAAGGTCTCTGTGAGAAGAAAGGAGCCAACTTTGTTGTAAATCTATTTGAGCATCTTCCAGGGTCTGCTTGAGGGACCTGAAGCCTTTCCAGGTTTAGTATCAATTTTAGGTACTGTTTCTTTGTTACAGAAGCATCAAGAACAAAGTGAATGCAGATATCCTTTCTGGGTCCATCTGCTCTAAGGAGAAGGCCCAGAACAGCGACAATGTCTGTGTATTTTCTCTCTTCGCAGGGTAGAGCTGTCACTGGAGTTTCCCACTCTGACAGAGCAATGGTATTTTGCTTTGCAGCAGATTTCAATGCCCTGCTCTAATCTTAAAGTGAGGCTGCTTCCCCTGGGAGTGCATAGTCCAGCTCACGCCAAGGAACTCCCTACAGTGGGAATCATGGTTCTATTTTAGCACTGTTTCTCTTGCAGGTAGCATGATGGATGGGGGTAGAAATTAGAGCCCTGTTTTCTGTAAATGTATGTTGTTTCCCTGGGTGAAGATCTCAGTAGTTTCACTTCTCCTGGGGAACGAGTCTACGACTCTTACTGAGGTAAATGGGTTTGTCTCAGGATGCTTTCCTCTGAAAAAGGGCAGGATAATAAATACAGTCATCAATACACATTGCATTTTGCACTCTGATCTTGCTATTCTACTTCTGTTCAGATAACCACAAATTCATTGTCCTTTTGAGTATCATGAAAAATTAAAAACAACAAAAGCATGGTCTCCTTGATATACAGAAATTCCCAGCCTAATTGTTCCTCAGGGAGAGAAATGACTAATTGGTGAAGTTCAAGATTAAGAGGGCAAACACATTTTAGGCAATGAAGAAATTAATTTGTGTTGTTCAGGAGAGCTGGGTTGTTTCCTTCTTTTAGGTCCTCCTTACCTGTGCTCATAAGTTCATTATTTTTCATGTTCTGAAGGGATACAAAACCAACCCCTGTGGGGAGATAACCTTTTTGAAAGAAAGCTAGAAATTGAAGTGAGTACAGAATTTGCAAATGCACCTACAAAAAAGAATGAACTGTACTGATGCCCTGGAAGAGATCTGACTATGAGGGATACTCAGAGGCCTTTAGGAACAGTAGAGAGAAATACACACAGTAAATTACCTCACCATGTGGTACTTAACTGGCATGTATGATTTGTAGTGGACTTCTGAAGGTCCATTCCTTTCCTGTGAATAGCAGAGTCACCCAGTGATCTCCTCAGTACCCAAAAATTTTGACCTAAGGTAACGAAGTGGCCTTTTTCTTTTAATCTTTACATCTCCTGTCCTTATGGTGAAGCATTTTGTTCTTGCAGATTCTTTCCTCATCTTTACAATGGGGATATTTACAGCACTTCCCCAAACAGCCTGGACTGGTGTCCTAGCATAGTGCCAATGTCCCAGTTGTGCAGGCAGGGTCCTGCTCACAGGCTGGGGCTGCTGCTGACCAAAGCAGGGTAAGGGAGAGAGCTCTGGGCTGCTGATCTCTCATGCTGCTTCCCTCTTCACCTCCTCCTGGGCTTCCTTTGGGCTCACACCATCCATTTAGGACCCTCTGGGACAAGTTCCTGACTACAGCCCTGACTTCATTGCCTCTTCTTGTCACTCTCTCAGTGAACTCATCTTGGGCTCAACCCACAAGTATGTTAATACAGTCCAGCTTTGGTGCAGGCCTGCTGAAATCACTGATTTGGAGAAATCAGTTAACAAAATTTTTAGCAGGTTGCGTTGTCATGCTGGCCAATACTTACCATGAAAAATATTTTAAAGCAATTTTTATCTGCAATTGGCTAGCCACAAATAATTGTGATAGTACTATATTCTGGATTTTTCTTGCTGTCTCTCTAGTGCTGCTCTCTAGTGTGATGGCATATTCAGTCAATAATTTTTTTTGTAAAAACCAGCATACCCTATGCACATTATTAAACTTAGTGGAGAGACTTGAAGTTTTTTGGCCTAACATCAGCTTGCAGTGAAAGCAATAGCCAGAGCTGTATAGCTGGTGATTTAAATCCCATGGCTTTGTTCACGTATCCTGATTGGTTAGTAAACTTTTGGAGGATTTATTCTGAAACTCTTTTTTTGTCATTTTGTCCTTTGATTTGATACATTCTGTAACTTACAAGAGAGAGTAGGCAAAATATTTTTAGCATGACACATTTAGACATGCCTAAACATAGTAAGATATATATTCTTTTGTGGACAAATGCATAAAAATATGTTACCTGTATGTTGAAGGCATTTAAAATATATATGCAATCCAATATAGTATAAATTGAACATACACACTGACTTATTTGCCTGCCTGTGTATGAGCATCTGTGTAAATTTACAGGTGAAGAAAAGAATATTAACATCAGTATGCATGTGAAAAGAAGATAGATATCATGCCAAAATGTGTTCCATACTTATTAATTTTTATTTTGTTCTATTTGGAAAACAGCAGCTACAATGTACATATTAGATGGCCTGTATATAACCCCAGTCTGATGGTGTTACACTGGATCTGCATTCATAGGTGGGTTTCTTGCTCAATTCTCCTACTTTAAAGAGACATGTCTGGGTGATTCTCCACAATGCCTCTTTGGATTTCAAACACTAAAGTACATGAGTGTTGCATGTGTGTGAGTCCTGAGGTTTTGGTCTTGCAAACGGCATGGGAACAAGGTGGAATCTGCAGATATGGGAAAGGTATGGGTTAGAATGGAGGAAGAAAGCGAGCTACCCGTCTCTCTTCTAACTTAAACCAGGCTGCTGTGAGCACAAGAGGCAATATATGCAGATCAAGGTTACCAAGGGCCATAGACACCTCTGGCTGAAGTTATTTTCCTTATTAAACCAGCAGTGGAAGAAGTAAGTGGTGTAAAATTCTCCAGATCAACTCAAAAGCACTGAAATATCATCCGTGCCCCAGAAAATTTAATTGGCTTTTGGTCAGACAATGCCCAGCAGTGTAATCCTGAGACACAAGAGGATTTGGATTATAAAGTACTCAAATTAAAGGAGTGCTTATATTCCGGGAGTTTGATTCTTCCTACCACAAGTGGTGTTTGGTTCTGGGATTTTTGTTTGGACCTGCCTGTGCCTCTTACAAAACCAAAACAAGCAAGCTGTCATTTTTGCAAAAGGCCAGATGTATTTTTGCTTTTTGCAAAGACAGACAAATATCAGTGCTAAGGTATTAAAAACACAGCTACTAAAATGTGTTGCAATTCTTTCTGTTTGTTTCCCCCCCTTTCTATATTTGCCTGCTTTTTTGTGCCGTTCAGCTTGTTTGCTTGTAAAATCTTCCTTGGAGCCACATTCGTGCAGACAGACTAAAACATTTTTGACTCTGAATGAATCCCCTGAGGTAAAATTTACTCAGATAATATCTTGGTTACTACCTAACCTGTTTGGGTTATTTTTGAACACTATAAAGCGGTAGCACCAACAAAGGAAAACTCTGCATGGTACATACCAGTACCTGCTTACTTCAAGTAACTTAAGATCTCTGCTTTTGCACAAAACACCTACATCTTGTGGCTCTCTGTAGAAGTTGGAAATTGAGAGAATGGAAAGAGACTGAAATGTTTCAGGTGATCCCCCCAACTCCCCATCGATCATTTTTGTTCCTTTGTGCAAAAGGGAAAAAAAAATTAGATTTACCTGATCACAGACATAACTATTAAAGAATGCCAAGTGTACATAACAGCACAGATGTGAATGAACTGGACAAGCAGTGCTGAGTAATCACTCTATAACCAGCTGTGATTAGGCACAGGTCCCACAGCAAAAGCCAGGCTCTGAACAGGCCTGACTTTTCTGGTTCAGATCAAAACCTCATGGCTCTTTGTTTCTATAAACCACTGAAGCAAGTCCCCGGTTCTTCAATTTGGAAACAAACCCAGATTCTAATTCCAAACCTGTAGCTTAGCTTCATCTCTAATAAAGCTGATGTTCCACAGATTTGGATTTCCAGCCATTTCTCCAGATGCCTGTTGTAAGACGGATGCTGTTCCAGCAGAGGCTGCCAACCTGGCACACTGCTCTTTCTGCTGTTTGTTTCATGTGGGCTGAGAACAGCAGCTCTGCTGACCAGCTCTGCCAGCCCTCCCTGTTGGGGGAAAATGGGGGAAAGAGATAAACAAGGGTTTCTTTGCCTGATAGAGAAAATACATTTTTTACTCTCTGCTGCTGCAAACTTATGAGAAGACTATAAATCAAAATTTATCTACTTAGTGAGTGCAAGACAGGTCCTAAAATGGTGGGAAAGTTTTTAAGGGGAAAGCAGGTTAAAAGAAAAGCTATTGGGCATAAAAGAAGACCACAAGGAACAAGTCTGGACACATTAGTCAGAATGAACTGAATTACAGCTATGCATCTCTTAAAAAACTAAATCTCTATTAAGCTCTACAAACCTATTCCCTAAGAGGAATTTCTGTTTTGCAGAGGATTTTGGGTTGTGTTATGATGACTGTAAAGCATAGTCTTGTCAGCCTCTTTTGGGATGCTGAGGCCTTTGCCCATGTGCTGACAGACGAAGAGCTCAGGGACTGGGGAGCTCAAATGACTTTGTTGATGTTCATCTGCTGAGTCCTGCTGGGGTGGGAGGGGAGCTTCTCCTGCAGAATGCTCTGAGGCCTCTGCACAGAAACTCTCCCCCTTGGGGCCAGCATGGACACCTCTTCAAATGCCAAGTTTCCAAGAGCTGCTTGTCTCTGTGCTTGAACAGTGCTGGCAGGTTCAGGGGAAAATGGCTCGCTCCTGCAGCAAGAGAGGTGAGTGACAACTGGGTGCATGAGCAGTTGCATACAATGGCAGGAACTGGCCTGTCCTGGTGTGAAGGCTTGTCAGATGGGCTTTCCCTTTTTGGTGAGTTTTTTAAAAAAATTGGGGATTGGTCCTACTCTTGATTCAAGTCGATTTTATCTTACATTGATTTAAAGGCCAGAGAGGCAGCACAATGTATGTAAGGATTTAGAGTCATCTCCAATTTCCTTTCTTTTTCATTGTATTAGGACTTGCTCAAATAAAATCATGGAACAATTTGCACAGTAAAAAGCTGTTCCTCCAGTAAGTTGCTGGTAAAGATAGGATAAACAGTATAGTTTTGAATATGAATAGAAACCTCCAAGGATGAAGACTGCTAAGAGAAATTCAGAGAAAAATCTAGCCTGGAGCATTTTTAAAGCTGCTTTATCTAGCAAAACCTGTAAGCAGTAATCCTTCCTGGACCAGCGCTAGTTTTAAAGACTTGGCTATATCTGTTCCCTGTCAAATGAAAATAGTTTTTTTCTTCTTATATATAACTTCTTTTATAAAGGTTCTGTGATTGTCTCCACTCCAATTCTTAAGTTTCTTTTTATTTTTCTTTTTAGGAATCTAGATTGGAATGATCAGAACCTACTTTTAGGACTGGAATGCTCTTAGGATTATTTCAGGGATTCAGACAACTGTCAAACTGTTCCTACTTAACTGGTCTCAATGTGAATTTCAGTGCTCATCATAAAACATGGGGGTCAGCACTAGCCAATAAGTTAATGACACCCATTTTTCAGCCAGACTCAAGCTCTCTGAAGTTGCACAGAGGGTCTTGTTGAAGGTCTACAATGTGATCCAAAGCAGAAAAATAATAAAAAAAAGTAGTTCAATTGATAAAATGCTTGGTGTAAACACCAAACTATTGTAATTTGCTGAACTAGAGCTTAATTAGCTCTAGTTCTGTAAAGCAAGTAAGTGTGGATGTGTTTTAAATGACCTTGCTTGTGTCTGTTATTCAGTCAAGACCTTCTGGTTTTTTTGTGTGCTGAAGCTGTGAATGCCCCATTCAGCAGATACCCTGACAATCTGTGTGTGTTCATGCCTTGCTTACTAATTAAAATGTTTTATTTAAAGCTGAATTAAATTGTATCAGTTTGGTTTATGCTTTCAGGAACAGTCTGAGATACGTGCAGAGTGCATTACAGACATTGACGTACTCAGTATTTCTCTTTTCTTGTATTGTTTCTATCTACCTAGATAAATTCAGGGTAAACTTCTCCTCCCTCTTGAGGAACTTGGGCAGTTCCTCAGATTACTGCGCCTTGCTTTAGCTGGGTGTGCCTTTAGTTTTTAATTAACACTGTTAAATAAACAAAACAACCAACAAACAATTCCCAAAGGGAAGTAAACCACAGGAACGATGTTGAAATGCTCATAAGAGCTGAACCCCAAGTCTCAGGAGCTGCAGTGTTATGGCCACAGCTCTGCCCTTGACATGTCCTTTGGCTCTAAATAAGAGGAGGTGTTTGTTCCTGAGCAAAGAGGGAAAAGTGGTGTAAGGTTCAGTGTAGGAAGCAGCAAGGCCTGCTCGATGCTGGTTCAGGTACAGATCATGATTGCCTTTCCAAAATCTACAGGTGGACATTGGCCTCTTTTTCTCAGTTTCTCACCTGGCAAAAAGAAATACTGGTACAAAATTCCTATAGGAAATACTTAGATGCATCGACGCTCTTCATTTCTGTGTTTTGGGATGAGTAGAAAAGCATCCTTCCTGCCTGCTCCCCTCGCCCCTCTGCAGTGTCAGGTTAGGAGGCAGCACACTGAGTAGGTGCTCTGTTGGAAACAGCCATGGAGAGGGGACTCCTCAGGCTCCCATTTCCCTGTAGGTGGATCTGTGCCTCCCACCAGTCCTCCATGTCAAAAAAGAAGTTCCCTAGGCTGGACTTGTGGTGTCTTATGTCCAGAGAATGGGAATAAATCCTATTGATAACCTGAGTTTTGGTGGTTTTCAGGCACACTGAAATAGTGCATCAGATCTGAGCACTGCTGGAGCTCGGTGGCAAAGTCCTGGAGTAAAGCGGTAGGCTAAAGTTTCCAACTTAATTGCTTTTAATTAGTCTAACTTAAAGACTTAAACATGTTGCAAGGATGGATTTTCCTTTGTTTAGCTTCTTTTGGTGTGGCTTAACAAATTTTAACCATCTAAAACTGACTCTTGGTTGGAGAGACCATAGGTGGTAGAGCACATATCCTTAAGTGGAATAATGAAGTGTTTACATTATGCAGTCCTATTGTGAGATCAATCAGGCTGCAAGGCTGGATATATAAACAGAATCTGCAGGTGGTCCCTGCATCTCCTTGCCCAGAAGACATGCTTTAATCCTCAGGAAGTAGGCAGAGTAGAGGTTCCAGGAGGCAGCCAGCCCAAGCAAAATAAAAGAACAAAACCAGCCAGAACAATGCAACGCGTGTGAAGCTCACAGCGCAGTCACTGCAAATAGCAGCTGACGGGAAACTTCAATTCACCCACCACCTAAAATTGCCAGACTTGGGATCCTGGGATTAATGAGCATCACACTCACACACTAGAAACATGAAATGTCAGGCAGAAAGGGTGGGTAATGCATCTCATGTGGCCCCCAATTGGTTTGCTCCCTTTACAGCTGCATTAGTTATTCTGCGGAAAATCTCTTGCTGTTGTGTTCTTGCATTTGTTCATTATTTTTTTTTCAGCTGCTATTATATGTGCTATTATAGCCCCTTAGTATTTCTACTCCTTGATGATGCAAGCAGAATGCTAATTTTTGTGTTACTTGGGCCTCTCTGTAGAGGCAAATGGGAGAATTGAGCATCCATACATGCTAGTACCTTTGGTGTGGGGATTGCGCTAATAACTCTCCAGCATGTAAGCACTCAAAGGGTGTGAGCAAAAAACTTATAGCTCAAGCTTGTTCAAAAAGAGATATAAATGAATGACCTCTGAAAGAAGTTTCCAACAGTGTTCTTCCAGGACTCTGTGGAATGGAGGAAAGTTTTGCTGGAGTAAGGGCAGAAGGGTCTGACTCAGTAAAAAGAGGTAGAAGAAGATACTGAAAGCACAGAATAAATAAAATAAGTAAGGGCCTGTTTAGAGGAAAAATAATAACACTAAAAAAACCCCTAAACCCACATAGTGGTGTTGGCTTAAATTTAGTTTGCTATAGGGTTGTTTTAATTAGATTTGTGAAGCAGGAAAATGCCAACTGAGATGTTCTGCAGCAAAAAATAAATAGTTTTCAAGCTGAAACATGGCACATAATGGAACAGAGTTGTCCACATGGGTGCATTCTCTTCCTCTTTCTGAAGAGAGCACCTAAATCAGTTGAGTCAGAAACTAGTGAAGGGTAAAGCTCAAGATGTCTGGAACTCTCCTGTCTCTTTAGATTCTTATCTGAAGTGTATTTAAGTCTTTGGAAAAGGCTTGCAACCTCATGAGATGTTATTTTTTCCCCACCCCACCCCCCCCAAGTGTTCACACATTTCCTGATTATGAAACAGCCAGTCATCCCTCAGGAATGGGTGGGTGGTGGGAGATGGGGACAGCTTTATTTAGTTATTTATTTATTTTAGCAACTTTGCATTTCATCCTGTCCAAAAGCAGGAGTCAGGCATTTACAGTGTGTGAAAAGGGGGAAAAATGAAAGTCAGCTCCTTTGCTGCTAAACTACTCCATGTGAAATCACCTGGGAAGATGTGAGAAGTTTCTCTGCTTGTGAAATGAATCCATCTGAAGTCACCTGTGTGCAGATGACCCTCTTTATGGACACAGAGATGTTACCCATACACCCAACAAGATTGATCTTGCCTGATTCTGAGGCAGGATTTTTCTGGCAAAATTAATACCAAACCCTACATCAAGAATTATTTCCACTTTCAGCTACTCTTAGATCTCTAACTCCTGTTTATCTATGTCTCCCTCCCTGACTCAGTTTTACTGTATGCAGGATGAGAAGTATGATTGGAAGGTAACTTCAATGCAAAGTCTGTCCCCTCTTTCAGGGCAGCCTTACATTTCATCTCCTATGCTAACTTATTATCACATTTAACTATCACATAAATTTGTTCTTTTCAAGCAACTTTAGAGGTTTTTAACCAGTGATCTCATTTATCATATTAATTATAATTTAGATCATATATATTTAGTTTTGCTTCATTACCTAGAACTTAGGGAAACCTTGCATAGATTAATCTGCAAATAAAATACATCATTTTGGTGGTGGTGATGGTGTTCAGGTTTTTAGGTTTTTTTTATTTTTTTTATTGTTTAAGCTCTTGTCCTTGCTCTTTATTCACTTATCAGAGCAGTTCTAGCATCTGAACCACCCTAGCCCAAAGTTTCTATGGGACAAATCTTGGAGACGTTTTCTGTACTGTTTATGGCCTGCTGCTCTAATCCTGCAGGACTGTGTGAAATTTCTTCTTTTTGAGCCATTTGAACAGATAGTGAAACTAAAAATTTGTAATGTTATGTTCATACCCTTTCATTATTAAGATTTTTCTTTTCTTGTATTCTGCTGATCATGGAGACTGTATGTTCCCTATGTAAAAATTGATATTGATGTCATAGCCTATACTGAGCTTGGCTTCAGTTAATTTAAGCATTTCTGTTAACCATTCTGATGAAAAAAGGGAACTGTGTCAGATGTCTCTCAACACAGTGGCTTTATGTGCATACCTAAAAATAATCAACCTTAAGAAACTGTCTAATCATCTCTAGAAGACTGTGACGTCTTCTGTTGCTGTTGCTCATGCTTCTCTCAAGAGAATTTTTATACAGCTCTTGCATATTTTGCGCTTGGTTTTCTTTCCTGGTTGTCCCAGAGCAGCTCAGTTGTTGTTCTGATACAGAAGGTCTTTGATGTGTTTGGAATTAATCCATCAATGGTGACATGAGAATATATTCTCCCGAGCTAATGATGTGAACATCATGTACATGCAGACATTTACAAAACTGACATCAGATTATTAACTGAGATCCTGTTTTAGCATTTACCCTTCCCCATTCGCTGTGAAGTAAGCTCTGAAGGAAGAGGAAGTGGTAGATTTAGGGATTTTCTAGAATGAGCTGCACAGAAGCATTGTGCATAGTGCTAGGAGGAAAGTGACAAGGGAGTGGCAGGGAAAGTGTACAAGAAGGTTTTCATGGAATAGACAGCATAAACTTAATTTGGCATGGTAATACCCAAGTTATGGGTCAAGGCAAGCAGATTGTGTGTGCCAGATGAGGAGTGTTAGGTGAACATGGCATGGGTAAGGCTGAGAGAGTGACCAAAGCAACTGTTCTGACAGATGTGGAGTGCAGACTGAGGTGGGAGCAAAGCTAGGCTGGGTCATGTGGAAGATGAAGAGCTAACCAAAAGTTAAGAGTTATGAAGGTTAGGCTTGGGAGGCTGCAGGGACACAGACTAAAAAGGATGAGGCATATTGTGGCCACGATGTGATTGGACTGTGAAGCACAAATTTTTCAGCAGGGGAATCTGAATAAAAGGAATAAGGCCTTCAAAAAGTTAAATTGGACACATGGAGCAGTATTGGCACTGGTTTGCCCTTTGCAAGAGCTCAGAAATGATGATTTAGCCTTAGAAAACTAAAAACCAGAGACAACTTACAATGAACCACTTCTCTGAACTGCTGAATTAAGTCTAACATTTAATTCACTTACAACCTTCAGTGCAATTTGAAAAATTGTATTTTGTTTACCTGTTTTCTATTTCTTTACCATTGCATTCTGAAGATGCCTGGCTTCTCTAAGATTAACTCATCTGAAAACAGAGACATTTCCCTTCCTCTTCTTCATGCCCTTCTGCTTTCATCTTAATTATGACACAGAGCAGATAGGCATTATTTCACAGTCTTCCACAGCAAACAGCCATTATACCAAAACCACGCTAGCGTGAAGAGGGTATATTTGTTTTAGCAACATTTTTGTGCTTATGTATTTCTGTCATTCACTTTAAAAAGGCTGCTAGGATATCTCAGAGCTACTGAGGAGCTACTTAACCCTAAAGACTACATGCAGCCCCTGGGTTTGCAAAGTCTCTAAACCGCAGATTTCCAAAATCCAGAAGGATAACAAGTAGGGTGTATGTTGCTGTATGTTTGCCTTGTTCTTACATTCTTTCACAAATAACTGCCACTGGCTATGAGATGCAGTGCTCTGATATCCTGTGATATCAGATAGAAGATAGCAGCTGAATGTCATAGAGCTTTTTTTTTTTCCCATCTGTGCACAATTAATCCAAACACACCTGACCATGGAAGCACGTTAAGTAACATAACATGGGGGTTTTTTTCAGAACAGTGCACTGAGGAAATCCTCAAATTCTTCCCAACTCATGTGTATCACGGAGAAAAAGATTAGAGCAGTAGCAGATGTGGGTAATTTTGGTCTTAGCAGTTAGCCCCCTTCTCCTTCCAAGCAGCAAAATGCTTTTCTCTAAGGCAAGATCATTCAGCAAGGCTGACAGGTGCCAAGTCGCTGCCCACACAGAAGAGGGAAAGAAGCCAGTGTTCCTTGGAGTGGTGATCCATGTGAGGAAGGGCATACCTAAGGTAGCAGGCTGGTCCTGCAGCTTGGAAGTACCACCATGCAATGGAAGGTCACCTTTCTAGATTTTCATGGAGAAACCTTTTTGGGCTAAAGCCCTCCCTGGGACATACAAATGGAGGCTGGTCAGCTGTTGGTGTTAGGTTGCTGCAATAGGTTACATACATAAACAATTCATGAGGAAAAATGGCGAGGATTTGCCATCACATCCCCCAGGTGTGGAAACAGGCACGTGGAACTGAAATGGCTTACATGAGGGCACAGAACTTATGAATGATGGAGCTCAGCTTCTCCTCTAGAGCAGCTGGCAAACTCCAAGTAAGTAAAGAACTATCAGTATGTAAAAAGCCGGAAACACCTATTGCTATTTGACCCATAATCAGTTTACTATTTTCTGCTTCTCGGTCAGACTGTTTATTTGTTTCAGCTGCTTTCAGGATGACGAATTGTCTAAGAATGTGCTGGTGTTTAGCAGAAAGGGGGGGTTGTCTTATAGCATGCCCAACTACCTGAGAAGTACTGAAAAGTGAACTGCATCACTGAACTTGAACCTTACCCACGGCCTGATGAGCAGAAAGAATTCAAATGTTGGGTGGTGTCTGACCTTGCATCTGTAGGTGTCGCCTGTTGTATGACTGCAGTGAAAGGGATAGTGAAATTATTAAATAAAGTCTGGTAGCAGGGCTGGCTCAAAGAATTATTCTAGCTATCCAGGTCTATAATTTTTAGTCTTCCTCACATTGATAATTTTAACTCTTGTAGTAATTTTGTTATCAAAGTGATGATGGCTACTTGGGTGATGAGGTTTAGAGCCTTCAGGAAACATCAAGAAAAATTATTACTTGCATAGAGAGATGTGAGTCAGGCTCTGTAAGCACAGTAAGATCTCTTTATATGTAAGTCTATATTATGAATTGGAATACAAAAACTAACTCTCCCCACAAAATTTTCTTGCAAAGAGCCAGGAAGAGAATCTATAAACAAAGATTTAGGTATAACCACTTAGATAATTACTTCTGACTTCTCTGCTTTTCAGACATACCTTGCTAATGCCCTTTTTGCTTTGAGACCAAGTAGGTTTAGGGGAAGGTGCTGTGACTTTATTAGGAATGGAGGCCTGTGATCAGTACAGAGATATCACCTGGAGTCACAACATAAAAGTACTCCTGCATCTGCTATGAAATGAAAAGAGACTGACAGTGGTTTCTGTTCTTGTTGCTTCTGATTACAGCAGCCTTAAAGTCCCTTTCCATTTTACAGGAAAAGGATTTTCCAGTGCAGAAGGTTATAATGGCTTCAGAGTACACTGTATTAATAACTTTCTTCCATTTCCTCCCTGTAGAGAGAGATGCCAAGTCAGCCTTAATCATGAGATGTACCTGATTTGTCTGCACCTCCTTCAGCCCCTCCAGAGCATCCACACAGCATGTAGGAACAGCCCAATGTTCTTGTGTTTTCTTTGCCTTTAGGATAGTGCCAGGTGTCAGGCCAGAGAACAGTAGGGATGATCCTTGGGGAAGAGTCCTCTGCCCAGACAACAGCATAGCACTGAGTGCTCTCCTCCTGCTGGGGACATGCTGTCCACAAGGGACTCCTGCATGAGACTCAGCACAGGATTCCCCTCAGCTGGCCTGGAGTCAGTGGCATTCAGAAAAGGTGCAAGAACTGGGTAAACTTAGCTGTGGAAACTTGGAGACCATAAGTGTTACTTCTGGCTTTGTGACTTTGAAAGGCAGCCTGTACATAGGGCAGTGGAGTGGCCAGGAAATTATGGTGATCTCTGCCTTTTCCAAAGAAAGTGCCTGTCCAACAGAATAGTGATTTGCTCCAAGATTTCCCCTGAGTTAAAAAGAAAAGGGAAAGGGGGCTTTGCCTGTAGGTCTTCTTTTACATACCAGAGAAGAACAGATTAAATAGAGCATAGTTCAAAGAGGAGGCGAAAGATAACATATTTCAAAAGTAGTTTCAGTTGCCAGTTTGTGGCCATTGCAGTCAGGTCAGTGCCAGTGGGGGCACTTCTGTCACTTTGAAGTGCTTTGTATCCATACACATCTTGTGTAGCACCAGCTGATACGCTGGCCACCTGTGTGTTGTAGTAGCAGAAGAACAACCGTTTTCCAGTAATATTTTGAAACTTCAGCTTTTAGAACAATTGATAATTGCTGGTTCAGACATTAGAATCTTATTTCCATTGTTTCTAGATGGTAATTTTTTTTTTTTTAAAAAAAGAGCAGCAGAGTCTGAGAGAAAAGATAAACAGGTTCACCTGGGTCTAAGCAGTCCACAGGTAGATAAAATGTATGATTTTCAGTAACCAAAGGAGCCATGTGAAATGATATGGCCAGAATCAGCTCAGGCTACATTTGGTTCTTGAACATCAAAGTGACCATTTACAGGAGCATTGATTTAAGGTAGTTTTGATGTAAGCTTATAATACACTGACTTCCACTTGCTTAAACCTGCTCTACCTTAATATGTGCCTAAAATAATGTGAAAATACAGGTCTGGTGGTCATTATGATGATTTTCAATAACCCTTGAACTATTGAGAACAGAGTATATGGAGAATGTGCAGTTTTTCTCTTGAAACTACTTCATCTTTTCCTGGTGTAATTATATTTTGTGCTGTTTTCATCCTATTTGTATTCTGGCTCACTCAGGCAATAAGAAACCTTTTAAAAATAAATACATAATAAAATAAAACTAGCAATTTTTTAAATGCACAGGTAATAATGTGACAAGAATCATTAGATTATCCTGTTCTTCCAGCCCCACTTGTACCATTAGCAGTGTATTTTAGTGTACAGCAAATAATGCATTCTACTGTGCCACAGACTACATGAGTGGAAGGAAACAGGAAACTCAGACGTTCTACCTGGTGTTTTCATAGGCAGGAGCAGGTGTGCAGAAGCCCTTTTGCAGTTAGGCAGATGTTGTGAACTTTGTCAAGCTTCCTTTGTGTGCTTTGCCTGGGCTCAGGTTCATGGCTGCTACCCTTAAAGTATGAAGCAGTTCTTTTCTGTCCAGTAGTTCAATCCATTAAATATGAGTGAAAGAGAGTGCTTCAAGATAAGAGTAATGGAAACACCATGAATTTATTTCTGACTTGAACAGAATACAAAAATGAAGGCCTGGTTTAAAAATGGGGTAAAGCAAAAGCTGTTTATTAACATTAAAATTGAACACCCACCCCTTCAAACCCTAACAGTAAGACATCTCATGGATGTGTTGTTGTGATTAAAAGAAGAATATTTGTTACCCATCTTTTAGGTCAGTCTTGGGGTTAGAAAAAGTTGTTAGACTATGTAAACTCACTGAGATCACCACAGATTTTTTACATAAAATGTTCAAATCCTTAATATTGAATTAGGATTGAAAAAAAATCCAAGGAAAAAGACCAAGAGACAACCTTTCCTTCCCTCTCCTCTGTCTGTACTTCAAATTTCTGTTAATTACAGGAAACAAAATAATCTTTTTTCCTCATAGGCAGGTTAGGTGTGGATTTTTCCAGACTGATCCTTGCTCCCTTGGCCACCAGCCAGGGTGGGGAGCATACTTACTCTTGAACCCCAAGCTTAGAGCTGTGTTAAGAAGTTATAATAAATGTTTGTGTGTAGCCTCTCCCAGTGTGGAGAGGATTGCTGTTGAGAGGAATCTCTACGTGAGCTGAATGCTCCTTTGCACGCATAAGCACGGTCCGCTCACCTACTTTCAGTCTATGTAAATGTGAAGTTGGATGTGTTATCTTATTCTATAAAATTGATTTTGGATTGTCACATGTTGCTGCCTCAGAGTGACTAAGCCTCTGAAACAAATAATGCAAATGTAAATTAATGCAACTCCACTAAGAGAACTGCGCTGATTTATACCTACAATGCTATGGCCTCAAAGCATTTTTTCCCTTGTTTTTTAAAGATGGTTAAATTTCTAGCCTCTTCTCCAGACAGATTTGCATGAAATTACCTTTAAAACATTAGATTATAAGGACTTGAGAAATCAGTTTAACAGCAGAACAGTGTGAAATTTCCATTACAATGGAGAAAATGTAAACATTTTCTAGCTATTTTCATTACACAGATAGGTGTGGTTCTTATATTGCTGTTTCCCCGTGGGGGGAGGAAAAAGCTGCATAAGTTTTTTAACTACAGAACCATGAACATGTGCAGTGAAATCAGTTGAGAGAATTGAAATCCATTTTTTCTTTTATCTTTAAACAAAGCAATTAAATTAAACACATGTACATTAATATAAAGCTTAAGTTACAATTATGATCATGAGAGTCTTTGAAATCAGTGGCAGAATTCCCATTCTGTAATGATGAAAGGCAGCACTCAGGATAAAAAGTAGCAACAGGCGACTTGGCAAAAATCTCTGTTTTCCTCTTGGGACTCTAAGGGGAAGCAGCCTGAAAGCGTTATCACTCTACAGCAATGATGGATAAAAGGCACGCTTATGCTTGCAATAATATGATGAATGATTTTTCTTTTGGAAGTGTTGTCTTATAGAAAACTGTTGCTTATTACTGCCCCATTCCTTCCACCCTGGATTTGGGGTTTGGTATGGGGGCTTTTCCTCTTTTTTTTTTTTTTTTTAATCCTTCATGAAAGGTATTCTGTATTTAATTTTTTTCATTTTTTTTTTTAGAACTGTTGTACTTATTAAGAAGTTGATTGTTCTTTGGGAATTTGTAGCTTGTGAGATTCACAATCTTGTTCTCTTGGATCAGTTACTTTTGTCTTTTCACAGAGTGTTATCTCCATATCCAAGACCTAATCTTATTGGGAGGCTTGATCAGGGCTACAGAAAAGAGATGGGAGCAGTCTTACAGCTTTCTTAAATACAAGGATCAAACCTGCTCCTAAATGTAGCTGTCTGCACTGACTAGAGAAGGACCCTAGGCAGCTGGTTTAACCCATGCATCTTTAAATGGCTAAAGCCAGGTGAACTGAGTCCCACCATTCACCTCACCTGTATCTCTCCCTGTATGCCAGAGGGAATCCATTTAGTTGAAAAGCTGACAGCTAGAGAGTCAGGAATGTAGTGGCTTGGGTGAGGGGACATGCTCTGATTAGCTGATGTTTGTGTCCTGAGATTTCATGTAGGTTTCTTGGGAAGAGCCTTCACTAAGATTGTAGCTGGTTGTAGCCAGACTGATGATGCAGAGGGGAATGTGGATAAAAGGGACACAGCACTGGATTTCTTGGCTTACTGCCCAGGGAAGAGCCTCAGTACCAACCCTTTTTTTGTGGTGTTTGGGTGAGTCAAACTAGACCAGTTTGATTTATTATTTGTTGCAAATTAACATCTATTCTGTGGTACCACCTTAAGGTCTGACCAGGTCAGGAACTTAGTGTGCTAATCATAAACATAAAGCAAATGGCTTTCCTTGCTTCAAAGTATCATTAGAAATTTTCAACAAATTCTTTCTTTGTGTTCCAGCTCTCCAATGAGTGTTTACTGGCAGGGAATGTTTAGGAAAGCTGTGAGTGTTTAGCACAGATGACGAATGCAGAACCATGAGTATTCCCACCAGAAGCCAACCTCTAGGAGTTAATTCATCAGGGAAGAGAAGCATAACATTCCAGATGACCTGTATATACAGCTTGAATTACAAATACCACCTAGTTACAGCAAATTGTTCACATTGCTCTGTCTGAACAGGGCAGGGAATTACCCATGTGTAAACCACAGCCTGTTTGTGGGCAGACCAGGATAAGAGGTAAAGCCTAATCTAAATTTTCCCTCTTTTATCACTTGATTATTTGTTCATCCTAGATCAAAAAGAGAGAATGACCAGATTTTAGTGTCCTTGGACACTTGTTACTGGATTTTTAGTATTAAAAGACACAACAAAACTGGGCAATAAGTGATAAAAGCCACAAGACCACACCTTGCTTCATTTCCCTGTCCAGGGAAGATAGTGAAACTTTTTGGCATAAAACAGAACATAATCCAAGGATTCTGTTAACTGTGTCAGAGCAACACTTGGGGAAAACTCTTGAGTTTTCTGAACTCCAGAGTTAGGAAGATAAAAGTTGTGGTGAAGTTTGCAGAGCCTGGTCCCTGAGCTTCCAACTACTAGGGAATTCCTGTTCTCAGAAAGAATGGCAGTATCACATGTAGGTCCCAGAAGAGTAAGGTCTTTTAAGCAGTTATGAGAGATTAAATGCATTTATATATATCATTTATGCCTGCCTAATCTATGCATATATGCTTGTTTGTCTATTTCCTGTCTCCCTCTCAAACTTACAATACCTTTTCTATGGTGTCTAGATTGCAGATCAAATCTTTGGATTGAGTCTTGATCAGAATTTACAGTTCTGAACTTGTAGCCTCATGCCATTACCCCAGTTTTCCACCAGTCTTTTTGTAGAGTCAGAAAGAGTCCTGGTGTACCATAGCTAGAACAGACACTTGTATGAGCTGTGTTTAGTGGAATGCATCGGTGAAGGCTGCATCTATCCAAGGAGGATAGATTCATTCCACGGTAGTATGAGCTGGTTTTGGTGGAGAGTACATCTGTGGAGTAGTCCAAGGATGATTAATACTCATTTACCACAGATTGAAGTTAGTTATTTTGTGTATATCATTGCTGACCAAATGAAATAGCGACAGTCTGTGGAAGTCCAGGAGATTGTGTTGTAGAGCTTGGAAAGCTATGGAACACATGGTCATGCTTTTCAGAAACCTGTAGTATTTCTCCAGCTCTTTCAAGCAGACACAAATAATTCAGTCCTAGATGAATCTAAGCATAATCTATCAGTTTGCATAAAGATTTTAAGTTTTTACAAAGCCTTTAAAAAATCTCTGCTGCTGAAAATCAGAATATGGGTTTTCTACTAGGGCGGCCAATGTTAATATTTGTCTTTCTGTGGATGGTGAAATATTGCACATGTAAACAGTTCTGCTGAAAAGAAGTAGTTCCTCCACGTGGTCTTGGAACATATGCAGTGAAACACTGAGGCAACGTGCCTCTAGAGCACGTCATAGATGGTTAAGCAAGGCTGTGAATTTGGGTATTTAAATGTCTATTCCTCATCACTTATAAGATCTTCTCTTTTTAATGTCTTGCATGGTGCTCAGATACAAAACATGGCCTTTGTACATGAAGAATAAACCCATGTAGACACTCGCACGTGTGTGTATTATCCTTTCTTTTTTACAGGAAGCCAAACTAGAACACAAGCTTATTCAAGTAATGATGGGCCAGTTTCTCTGAAAACCTTCAGAAATGTATACCTTGAAATAAGTGTAAGATACATTAGAGAAGTCTCTAATTAGACTTTGAAATTGGAGGCATTGTTGTCTTTTTTTTTTTCTTTTTTTTTCCCTAGGACTGAACAATTGAGTTTGAACTGTTTGTTTAAGGGTTTGAAATCTGGGAATTTAGGCTCTCATCCTGCCTTACTGTATGTGTTTGCAGTTTTCCCTCTGGTTTGAGTTAATGAAAACGGTGTATCATCATCCACAGAACTGTACTTTTTAGGGATTAAATCAGTAAGAAGGACCAGTTATTACTTGTCATTTGAGTTAGTTTTCTATCTAGCCTGTGTTTCTCCCTACCCAGTAATTCCACACATTGAACTAGCAGTGGAAATCCTGCTGCCCTGCAAGAATAAGTGGTTGTACTTTTTGGCACAATGCCACAATGCAAGATCTGCTCTGTTTCTGACAAACCTGTGTAAAGTCAAATGTCATAATAAGCTGCCTAATGCCACGTCCAAGAAGGACTGTACCACTATTTGATTTATTCAACATGACACAAAAAACGGAGGAGTTTTGCATTTGAAGATAATTCTTACACACTGGTGAAAGAAGCGCAGAGATCTGCATCTGCTCGCTGAGAAACCTTGGGGATCATCTGCATGCTCGTGACTCATCCTACTTGATATTAGGCACTGTTTGTTTAAATTGCACAACATACTGATCCCACCATGTACCGACTGTTTCCTCGTGTTATCCGTCTGGATCTGCTGTCATGCCTCTTCATGTATGCATATTGAACAGTGAAGCCAAGTGACACTAATTGCTAATTCCATCCTCTCGTTTGGCATGTCACTCCTATATTCTGGCTGTGAAAAAAAAAATAAAAATAGTGTTAATTTCAGCCCATACCTTGTCAGCATGTTTAATGTTGTGGGTAAGCAGTTTGTACTAGAACTTGATTGGGAGAAATTGTGTCTCGTTTCCTTGTGGATCAGACACAGTGAATATTCTGCTTACCTGCTATATTGAAAAGAACTTTTCTCACAGACAGTAATCATCAGTCTTGATTCTCAGCTGTGTTCTCAGTACCAGGAGCAATAGGGGCTAGGAGGTACAGCTCAGTGCTGAGCAGGGGCCTGTTGTCAAACCTCATGCCATGCAAGTGTCTAAAACTCACACCAAGCCAAACCAAATTAAACCCCTGTGTCTGAAATGCCATTGAAGTTTCAGTGCCTGGAATCTATTGCCAAGCTGTGTGGTGAGGGTTTAAGTGAACAGGCCAAAAGCTACCCCTAGGTGCAAGAGAAACATTAAGCCCACTGGAACTTGCACGCTTGTGTTCAGCACTGACAAAGTCCAGGTCACATTGGCTCCAGTTGCTAAGGACCTATTTCAATATTCAAGTAGGCCAGTGGGTGTTTTTCTTTCTCTCTGCTTTGGAATAGAACCAAGCCTTGTGGAAAGCATTTTTCCCCCCTCTGAGTTTATGCTAGAAGTGTTACAATAATCCACATGCAATAAAGGGAGCACTACTGCATGAGAAACTACCCATGAAACAAAGTCTTTGAGGTATTGAAACCTGATGGTGTTAGCATGAAGAATCCAGAAAGTGCCCCTTCTTTTATTTAGGTATGTGGTGTCCATTAATTATAGTTAGAATAATTAGAATTTTAGCCATCGAGGATATTGCATTTTCTTCTGTGCTGGTGAGAATACATTTAGCATATCTTTAACAGACATCATGCTGTCTGTCTTACTGTTACTATGTGTAACAGGCAAGTGAGTTTTGCATACTGTAATCCTTGACTTAAATCAAATTGTACTCAGATTTTTTTGAGTCACTTTGCAGGAGTGATTTATTTTTATTGTGTCCTTCATCAGATGAGCATACAAAGTAGCAGGTTAATCCTCACTGCATCAGAGAACAGCCATTCCTCAATCTGCTGCAAATGTTTGGGACCCAAGTCCAGTTTGAACATGAAACTGTGGTTGAAGTGAAGCCCTCCAAAAGCCATGCAGGTTTTGCCAAAATTATTTTAATTTGAAGTCCTTACTTTTTCATTGAACTGTTCCAGATAGCAAACACAGCAATGTCTCCTTCAGATAACTCAGTCCAAGAGTGAAATTGTTTTCATGCCCAGAAAAAATTCTTGATGTCTGGTCATTAGCATAGTTCGAAGCTGGAGCTGTTCTATAGATACTTAGCATTTGGAGCAGTGCGTGGAACCAGTTGGGGATAAGAACACAATGTACTTCCAAAAAAAAAGTCTTTTTTCTTAAGCAAAGGATAAGTTAATTACTGGGAATTTTTTTCTCAAATCCCAAGTGTTTTGGTCTTCTTTTTTCTCCTTTCTTATTAAAATTACAGCCTTTTTAATTCTCAGTATCAGAATGTTCATTAAAACGTTAATATCAGTGAAATTTCTGTCTCAAATGTCATTTACTTGTGTTTGGATGAGCAATTCTTGGTTGACTAAAAGGCATCTGTAGGCTGCTACAATTTGTTTTAAAGTTACTTGTTTGATAGAGCAAGCTGATTAATGTTTTCCTTGCTAAGGTCATTCTTAATTTTCTTTGCTGTTATATAAATGCAATATTGCTAACGCATTTATGTAATATGAATTGCATTTTGCAGTGGAACAGATATTTATGCAATGTGTAACTGTAATGATTACCAACTTCTCTTTGGATTGGTTATTTGAACAATAAAATATAATCCCTCTTCACTGGCTTCACCTTGGTGAACCTCAGCTAAATTACAAGGCTGATGGTAAAGATGATGGCAATAGCGCTGAGGGTTTTTATTAATTGGATGGGAAAAATCTGACAATTGGAAAGTTGGATCCACATGACAGGACTTTGGGTTGTTATGATGGCTTTCTCAAGAGGTGTCCTGAACAGAAGGTCATTTTGGGGACCTGCCTTGCAGGCTGTAGGGCTCTTGCTGTCTCTGTGTCCCAAATACATACCCAGTCCTTCCCTGCCCTTCCTCAGGGACCATGCAAAGTGCCCAGCAATTAGGGCAGAGTGGGCTTCCTGAGGAGCCCCTTCATACCTTCCAAGGGTCTGGAGACAGACCTGGCTCATACCCAGGGCAGCTCTGGTGGGGCTAAAGCAGCAGCATAAATGCACTGGATAAGGGAACATTTATCTTGCAGCTGAGCTGGAGATTGTTCACCCAGTAATAAAATATGCCCCTTGACACCAGTGTTAAGGAGCAGCTTCCTTCCTCCATGTGGATCCTGTGTGACCATGCTGTTGCCAACACATGATGCTGAATACAGATGTTTTATTTCAATATACCATTGCTTTTGGCGAGTGACAGCTGCAGATGTATTTGTCTTATCTTCATAAAGAATACCAGGGATTAACTTCATTGCAGAATCATTTAGGTTGGAAAATACCTTTAAGATCATTGAGTCCATCCATTTAGCCAGCACTGCCAAGTCCACCACTGTAGAATGTCTCTAAGTGCTGCATCCACACATCTTTTAAATACCTCCAGAGACTGTGATTCCCACTAACCTGGGCAGCCTGTTCAGATGCTTGATAACCCTTTTAGTGAGATTAACAGGGAAGTTTGTCCATGTGAGGAACCTTTGTTGTGAAGTATTTCTCAGTTTGAAATCTTTGGTCTCAGTGACTTGCTGCATGTTTGTCCCTTCACCACCTCAGTTTCCAATGAAGAGGTTAAACACACATCTGCCAGAAGTGGTCTAGGCATTGCTGATACTGCTTAGATGAACTTTCAGAGTCTATTTCATCCCTGTGCTCTCTGATGCTGTGACTTTCCAGGCTTACTCTTATGAGCTTCTAAAAATATTTGAAGATTGATGGTTAGCAATGAAATTGCTACTTCCATAGAGCATTAAAGCAGCTGTGATACAATAGGATTGAAAATTGCCAGCAACTTAGTGTATATTGAATTTAGAGAAAGTAAATTGCTTCTTGTAAACTTTACTGCCGTGTAATTGTCCAACAACTTTTAAAGAATGTCTCCTGAGAATATAGTTGGGTATTTTCCTTTTTCTGTGAGCTAAACTAAAACTCCTTGATAAACTGCAAAATACTAGTTATATAAGGCAACAAAATCCCCCTTTTAAAATTAATTTCATGTACATAGTAGAAGCATTGCAGAAGTTGTCATTGCCTGCAATAGGAGTCAAATAAAATACAGAAATGCCTACTTATACTCAGCTGTCAAGGTAAATGCAGGGCAGGGGACAATTCATTGAAAGTCCATAGGACCCTTTGGCACAGCTGAGGCACAACTCTGTAGGTGGTTGTCCAAAAGCTGGGAATTCTTTTTCACCAAAGAGACTTGCTCTGTGTTACGTGACTTTGCTGTTCTTATCTGCGGTCCCCCCACCCCACTCTTGTTTAATCGGAGGTTTTCAGGTGAGGACACATTACCACATCCACAAAAAATGTTTTGCTGCCGTGTGATTTGGTAGTCAGTCATTACCTTACTATCAGATAAAGCCTATCTGATTTGAGCATTTTATTCACTGTTGAATAAACATTTCTGATATTTATTTTTATTTTTTTTTTTAATGGGAATAACTGAAAGAGTAAATCTCAGTGATTGCCCTTTGGAGGCATGCCAGTTTAAAAGGAACCATTTATTTCCTTGCAGTTCTCCAGCAGGATACAGGTTGAATTTTTTTGTGAACTCTTTGGACAATTCATAGCTTTGGACAATTCATAGCTCTGCAATTCATAGTACAGAGACACTTTTTTCTGCTCTTTGTAGCTGGTCACTCTGGGCTTATCAAATGTGTGAAATAGGTGTTACTGTGAATACTGTGAGGGTCGACATGGGCAGAATTAGGTCAGGTTTCTAATGCTGTTGAGCCAGGACTCTAGTCAAATCAGAGGAAAAAAAAGGAAGTGGAAGCTATGTAGCAGTGCTCTGCACATCACCTGGAAGCTCTGCTCTTCCAAAGAGGTGCCAATTGCCGTATAACTCCAGCCTGGTTTCCAGCTCTCTTCCTCCTGGTGAGCAGCACCACACTCCTCATTGAATACTCCTGCTTTCATAGAAAGATAATATTGACATGTCCAGCAAAACCCAGGAGAAGCAGCAGCAGTGGCCCTAAATCCTCTAAGTCACATTGTCTACGTGGCTGAGTTTGCAGTCAGTTGGAGATGAGACCCAGTTGTAGAATCAGGATGGTGTTTGCCCTGTCTGAGAAGCAGGGGCATTGGTTGTGCAGGCTGGAGCTCAACAAGCAGGAGCTGATGGGGGAAGAAAGATTTAAGCAGGATTTCCAAGCTGATACTGTGAATGGCCTAATCTTCTCTCCTCCTCCTCATATATATCACCATGAGATGTCAAGGATGCAGTGATCTCTCTGCTCTCAGAAGAGTGAGGAGGAGGGAATGTGTGCAAACTGAGGCACCAAGGCAAATTGTTAGAAGCACGGTTAGGCATGAGGGAACATTATTTCATTAAAAAAAAAAAGCAAAGTGACAGTGTCAAATTTTATTTCTGATGGGAAAAAATCTATATGAAGAAAGGCTCTTTCATTCTGATTTGGATTTTTATTACTGATTTGGAAATTTATTATTTTTTTCTTCCTTTCTAAGACATGTTTCATGGGATTTGTCCTTTTGCCTTTTATGGGGTTTTTTTGGTTAGGTTTGTTTGTTTGTTTGGGGGTTTTTGTTGGGGTTTTTTGGAGGGTGTGGCTAATAACTGTGGCAAAATAATTTAAGGGGACAAAAATAAAATTTTCCACTTTTCTTATGTTTGTCTATGTATTTCCAACACCATTTTTCAGCAGGGGAAGGTGAAAAAAAAGAGGAAATTTTATTCTGCAGTAACCTCTCTTTCAAGTCTCCTCTTTTAGCTACAATTTCTTTAGATTTTTAAATATGGAAAAGCTTTTAAAGGGTTGGGTTTGACAGAAAGCCTTTAGCAATCTTCGTCTGGTATGACAAATATCATCATATAGCCAATGTTTCCTTTTTTCTTTATCCGTTGCAATTCTGTCTGTGAGTCAGCTATTCTTTCAGCAGCATTGCATTAACAGATGTTGCCAGCTTTTCTGTGTTCATGGTAGAACTGCTCTCTTGATCTGATTTTCCTGGGACAGTGGGCTAGTACAAGTATGGAAAGAAAGCAAATAGACAAATGTTTCAAGTGAACAACTTCATCAATAATTACAAAGGCTATAGTGTTAACTCCACAGAGTCCATTCTTTATTATTAATTGCACAAAAACTCCCCTCAGGCTGCCTGGCTGTTTTAATTCAATCCCCTTCTGTTAGTTGGACACAATAATCCATAACTTGCACCCCCATCCAACATCTTCCAGTCTTGATTCCTGTACAAATTCTGTATAATACCTGGAGTCTAATGCTTCCTTCTTCCATTCTCACAATCAAGCTGCAGCTCTTTTATTCTTTCTGCCTTTTTAGCGCTGGTATGATGCAATGAAGTGATAATTTCTCTAGCACTGTTAGAAGGTATGTGGAAACACGTATAACAAATCCATTACACAGGGTTGGAGACAGGAGTGAAGTGTTGACAAAGGGCAGGGCTTCACAACAGTGTTTGTGTTAGCTCATTCTGCTGCTGGTAAAATTTAGTTTGCCATTTCCATAAACTGGGGCTGAATCCAGGTTAGTGATTGCAATCAGGTTGGCTGGCATTAATGCTGAAGTATTGTCTTTAGAGAGATAGGCTGGGCTGATTGTTCCACGGGATGGTTAAATTCAGGTTGGATAAACAAAGAGCCCTAAGGCAAGACAAGAGTGCTTGTGTTCTTTTCTTCCTTTTTCTTTTATATGTTCTCCATAAACTGTTGCTGCAGGTTTTTTTAGCGTGTTGAATGCTCCCATTATCCAAAAATTCCTGATCTCTGAATGAAGCTACTGAAAAAAGATGCACCATTCAAAGGACATGTCTTCAAAAGAGTAGCAATGGATTTGCAGTTATTTATGCAAAGCTTCTTAGAGATATTTATTATTAAAAAAATTTGAAATACTGTAAAATACGTTGAATACATTAAAGGTTCACACTAGAGGGTGTTGATTGCATTCTCAGTTGCACCCCTAGGTTTTCTGTACCCTGGTTTTCTTGTCTGCTGAAGGGGCTAATTGTTATTTGTTAGCTTCTACAAAGTGATTTGAGGTTGCCGTGAGCACACTAAACACACCAAGTGCACTGATACAGCTAAAAATCCAAAGCCTAAAATCTACTAAAATCACCCAATAAGACGTTTAAGACTGTATATAAACAGATGGTGAAATAAAAAGAAAACAAGCCAGAAAAAGGCTTGTTTCTATTCTGTGAGGGATTGCCTAGGAAATCTTTTCCTTAATTGCTGTTTGTCAATGAAAGGATTTCCAATATGTTTGTCTAACTCGGGCAGGTAGGAATGATGGTGATCTTTCTCTTACTAATGGTTCTTTGAAAGGTGATAGATGTTCTACTGGGGGACAAATCAGATAGGAATCTGGTCACATAGCAGCTTTTCTTAGAGTGATGAAGCTGCTTTTTTTTTAACATTTGGATGCTTTTGTGGTTCATCAGGTTGGGTCAAATGGAAGTATCTGATCTCTAGCAGCGAAGAAGCATCTGCTCTGTGATGACCAAAGGGTAACAAGGTCTCTAATCAGGTGAGAGAGTGCTGGTGGGCAGGTGTTTTCCTGTGTCCTCCAACATCTGTAAACTCTAGGGCTCCCAGAGGTAGTTTACACAGACGTTGCTTACATAGATATTTTATTTTCCCCCACCAGCTCCTTTGAAAAACTTTGAAAGTATACCTGTGATGCTGGTAATGCTGGCTTTCTGTTAGAACAGGTTTCCTCTTTCTCTTCTACAGTTTAGCCTGCTCAAAGCCAGCAGTCTGTGTGTGTGTATATACATACGTGTAGTTGTGTCTCCCAAAGATACAATTAAGTGTAAAATATTTCCTTAACTAAACAGCCCCCTGCTACAAAAAGCAGGTATGCCAGAGGTCAAAAGGGTCATCTCTTTGTTAGATTTCCCCCGCTCACCCCAGGCTGTGTGAGATTTGCCTCCATATGCAGGCATATATCCATAGTGTAGCTCATTTTTTATAAACAGAGGGAGGTAAAAATATGTGCAAACTTGTATATGTACATATCAATGTATTTGCATATATATACAGATATATATGAGTTTTTTGAGCTAAACTATAGGCAATCCCTGGTAGATGCAAACCAAACCAAATAACTTCCCAGACAGCCTTACAGGAATGAAAAGTCTGTTACATATTAAGTGGCGGGAGTAAAAGAGGTCACAGTTTATTGTTTGCTCTTGGCTTGCTTGCTCAGTTTTGCCAGGGTGGAGGACAGCAGTGGGGCAGAATTGACGGTAAAGTAACTGGTATAAAATGTCCCTAGACCCTTACTGGCAGAACATGAATTAGGGGTGAGCACCTTGGGACAGGTCTGTGAGCAAGGGAATTGTTTTTTGGTCAGTTTTTTTTTAGCAAAGCGATGTGAGCTTCTGGAATATACCCTTCCTTGCACTTGTTCAGGATCTCAATCCTGCATACACTGGGCTACTCGGAAACATTTTGTTTCCCAGTGTCACTGGCAGCACACGTCACCATGGCAGTGAGAGCACATGGACCACGAGCACACCAAGGGCTTGTGGCTACAGCAAGAGCTGCTGCCTTTATCTCTGCCCAAGCACAGAGATCCAGTGTTCATCTCTGGGCACCATGGCAGACACAAGGGTGTGTTTAATGCCAAACTAATTGCTTGAGAGAGCCAAAGGATTTTGCTGGGGGAACTGAGCATGTGAAGAAATCTGGTATGTGCCCTCTACTCTGCATTAGAAATCCTGAAGGAGGGGAGGGTGATTGCTTAAATCTGTATAGCATCTACAGTTTATCTGATGTTACTTGGACAGCAGGGTCAGGTAGAAAGATGGGAAAGCAGGAGTGGTAAATTACTGAACTCTTTGCTATGCTAAAAAGAACATGAAATAAGCTTGTAAAACCAAACATCTGTGTAGGCATTTTTCTTAATATGAAGGGCTTCAATGAGCAGTTATACCTGAGGAATTTCATTAAACCCAGTAAAGCTGGACTGCTCTGGCTGAGATCAGGGTTTAGCTCATTTGCTGTTCCCCAGGTACATCAGCTGATTAGGAGTTATCAGAGGCATGTGAGGGAGGTGATCAGATGAGCAGCTATGTGCACCCCTTCCCATCAGCACAGGAATCATTTGCAAATATATTTTATTTAACTGCTGCAGGTTCAAAACAAGATGAGGATGAGGATGTGAGGCAGAAAAGCAGTGCTAGTAGCTATGCTGTGTCCAGGGACTTGTAATAATCATGTTTTCCAATTCAACAGCTCAGGATAGAAGAGACAAGAGATTTTCATTCCTGTGGTTGCACATGCATAGCCTTTCCTTTTAGGAAGGAATAGGTAGGTAGTCCTTGTGTTTTTTTATTGCCAGAGGGGTTTGGAACTGCTGGAGGTAGGAGATTTGTCTTGGCAATTTAACCCCTGTAGAAAGTAAAAATCCAACAGAAAATCCAAATTGCAAAGGTAGCTTTTCTCCCCTCTATCCTGCCATGCCCCTGAACTTAAATTATTATTGGGGGAAGCTGCGATACCCCCTATTGCCTCTCCAAAAGGCAGCATGCTCTGTACACAGAGCACCTGCAAACCCGATTGCAAAAACCCAATTTGGGCACAGGGGGTTACCTGTAGCCACAAGATGATGAGGGAAAAATACCCCATCACCTTTGAGCTCTGTTGTTTCTCGCTCCTCCAGTTTGATCCGATATCCTCACTGGAGTGGATGCTGCTAAAAGCCAGAAGAGTCACCTTCCCTCTGCCCGTTTTCACTGCAGAATGTTTCCACTGAGATCCATTTTATCCCTTGAGTGAACAGATCAGTGAACATCTCTTTTGGGGCAAGAATATGGCAAAGCCTCTCTGATTTGTCAGGTTATTTGGGAGTGTTGGCAAGGCTGACACTTGTTAAGTAATAGGTGGTATGTGAGTCTTCTCCATAGCAGTTTACTTCAAAACACAAATGTTTTTCTTTCAACATAACATCTGTGGTGGTGAAGAGGAGGATTAACCTGAATAAATCAGTCTGAGTAGCACGCAGCATCCCTTCTAAACTTTTACCAGTCAAAAACCCTGCTTTCATGACAAATTTAATGACATCAATTTCAAGTTATTCTTCATTTTCTGTGTAAACGAGAAAAGAATCAGAAGAACTTCCAGTAATATCTTACTAAGTGAATAGAAGGTAATAAAATACAGTGGATAAATGCCTTCAAAAGAACAAGAAATTGCTTATTGGATTGCTTATTGGTCTGGAAGAATCAATAGCCTAGCAGGTGCCAGCTGTATCCAGGGACTTTTAAGACACAAACAAGAGAAAATTTCAGTTTGAGTAGGTGGACTGCACCCCAGAAAAAACTGGGGATATATTTGTCAGTTCTTGATTCCTTCAAATCCAGATCAGAAGAATTTGATTTGAATTTGATCCTTCAAATCGAGATCAGAAGACCTTATAGAAAACATGAGTTAGTTAAAAGTAATTTTTTCCTTTAATAATAATAGAAATATAATGACTTATGAGATACTGGAGATTGGAAGTAGTAATCTGGAAGGTTGTTTAGACATAAGGGCTATGCATCTGTGAATGAAATCTCTTAAGTCTTGGGCCAGCTAAAGCTAAACAAAATAAAAGGAAAATCATATTCAGCTTGAGAAGCAAAAAACTGAATTGTGCTCTCCACATTCCTACTTAAAATCTGTGCAGTTTCTGTTGCTTGTCTGGATCCAAGGCTACAGTATGTAAAATCTGCTCATTGTAGTGTCTTCTACCATCCAGTTCTTATCAATTCCCAGTTCTTATTCAGGTAATTTGAAACCAGAGGTGTAGCTTTGGATAGAATCTAAACATCTATCAAAGAGCAGGGAAAACTCTTTGCAATGACAGATCTGTTCTAGTTTAATACCAGACCATATAATGCTCTGTGGCAAGATCAACTCTCCCAGCTCCTTAAAACAGCAGGTTTGGTAACAAACCTCCCCCCAGGGATTTTAAGCTGATCCTGGTTATTCCAAACAGTACATGGATGGGAGACCATGTGAGAGGCCCTGGAGACTCTCCATCACTGCTAAGGGCTCCTTGCCCCTGTTTGTGTTGAGTAGAGCTGAGAGCAGGCTTGTGCTTGCAAGCAGTCCCTCTTGATACCACAGCATCACTGTGGTGTTTCTGGCATGTGGGGGGCTCCTGGGGTGGCAGAACTTGTGTGTACAGAAGGCTTTGGTCCAGCCAGCACCCCTCTCAAATCACTGAGTCACTCACCTAAAAGGCTTTCCCGTGATACAACGTGTAGACAACTGCAAGGACCTGCCAAATTCAATTTATTAGGAAGGAAAATTTTAAGCCGTGTACAGGAAAGCACCACTGCCCCACATCAGAGAAACATAAACAGAGAATAAGCTTCAAGGTTTTTTTGGTATGGGAAGCCTGGAGATATGAAACATCACTCAGTGACAACTACGAGTTGTTCATATGTAAGTGGGTTATTATAAGGCTGAAATGAGACTCCCGAGGCATCAAAATAACACCAAAAGCAATCTTGGAAAAGGTGGGAGTGGTGCTGTACAGTCTCATCACTTTCACAAAAAGCAGATCTTCAAGGAAGAGAATATATTAAAAATTGCTGAGCCTTTGGAAGGAAGCAAGCGCCTCAGGAGAAATTTTACAAATGGAGCTCACTTGACAAGACAAAGTTGACTCTCCCACTTGACCCAAACAGGATATCACTATCTCAAATCATGTTACAGCAGCATGCTTTTCATAACCAACAATATTTGCAACATATTTTTACATTTAGAGGTGTCCCAGTTGCTGCCTGTATGCTCATCACCGTAGTTCTGCTTTAATTACTTGTGATGTGGACTTTAATAGGATCTCACCCGTTTGTCCCTGTAGAGAATTTTGCCTGTGGCTTTCACTCAGGACACTTGAAAGATCCTTTGAATCTGCTTTTGGGTGCTTGGAGTTTTAATTGCTGTGCTTTGAGTGGATTTACTGGAGGGTGGAGAACTCCAGGTTTTAAAGGTGAAGGCATCCTCCACCTACTTAAATTAAAATACACAAGATGTGGTAACTCAGGTGCAATTAATTTCAATAATAATAATAACTAGTTATTTTGGAGTCAAATATGGGGGGTCGTGTGCATGTCAGATTGTGCAGCCATTCTTTGCCAGGTGCATTCTTCTTCATCTGCATTCTGATGCAGAGGCTCAACAAATTTTGCTGTAGCTTGGCTGACTTGCATGGAACTGAAAATTTGGTCTGTGGCATCTCCTGTGGTTTCTTCTTTGAAACCTCGGTTATACATTTTCTCAGCTGTGCAGGTTGTTTGTGCCTTTTCCTCTCATGTGCTTGCCACAGTCTTGCCTTTCCCATATCTGAACAAAACAGAGTACTCTCATTGTAGGATAATGTTTGTGTACTTTACCAGCTCCAGATTTTGATTTCCAGCAGTAGGACACCCATAATAGCAAACAGAGCGACTTCAGCTGTAAAAGTGAGATGTGCTTGAATTAACAATTCAGTTTACAGTTCAGATTCATTTAAGGGGAAGCTTTTCCTCCCTGTCTCTTGTCCTACCACTATCACACCTGTAAGCAGGAGAGATTTTGCCTTCAGTAGTGGTGGGTGGAGATTGTGATTCCCTTGCTCTCAGTAGGGAAAGGTGGGGTTTGCTTATCACTTCACCCCATCTACAAAGTCTGGCCCGCTAATGTTGTTGCTTATGAACTCGAGTGTGAGAATGTATTTCACAGCTCATATAAGAGTTTGCTGCTTTGACTCTTGAGTTCTTGTGGCTGCTGGTGATGCAATCATCTTGGGAAGGTGCAGCTCCAGGCAGAGCAACTTTTCTTTGAACTCCTGCTACAGCTATTAAAAATAGGTCAGGATAGAAAAAAAGTAGGTCTAGCTTTCAAAAATATATTAAGCTAATTTATCTTGCATTTTAGACTGATACATGTTTAAGGCAGCAGTGATAGAGCCAGTCTCATGAACAGTAACAATCTTACTCAAAACCAGTTGGATGTGCAAAATACACTTTCATACAATTGTTGGGAAGGGTTGAGTCTGATGTTTAATATACCTATTTCCTTTTTTTCATATTCCACCTCCCCAACCCCTCAAAAAGGAAAACAAACCCAGAAAACCCACAAGAACCAAAACCCCAATGGCCTGAGTGCCAGCTTCTGCCTTTCTTTAATGAATTACTTTGTTCAATGATAAATTAAAAAAGAAATCACACAATAATCAATCAAGATGAGCAGGTAAGCAGAGATTTCAGAGCTATAAAGAAGAATTATCATAAGGTAAACCAATGCATGAAAATGGTAAATACTGGATGGTAGAGAAATCAGCTGTTTGAAACTACTGTCTGAATGATATTAAGGATATTGATTAGATAAAATGATGTATGGATAATTACTGTGAGACTTGCACACAAGAAGAATTGAGTTCTTTATGTTGGGCTGTACTTTTTCCCTGTGCCAGATCAGCGTTAAATAAATGAGCTCAGCTCAATTGATTTCATATGTGTTTGTGGAAGTAGTATCTTACTGTTTCTGTATGTTTTACATTGGCACAATCCAAAAGCCCAATTTTTTGGAAAAGCATCTAAGAAATGGGATCTAGATACTTTTATTATGAGGCTTGTAAAAAACATGCGAGTTCCCATTTCTGAGAAAGATGCTTCAGGGTGGTAGAAGAGATTGCTGCTGGCTTCCATCTTGTTGTTTGCCCACACTAGTTAGAGAAAAAAAAAACAACAAAAAAAAAACCCAACAAAATTTCTGTCATCTTAACTGGATGCAAAAACTCTCCCTTGTAGCCCTGTGTGTAGCTTTTTCCTGTGATGAGATCTAGGCACAGAGGGAAGAAGGAAGCCAGGAAATGTGTGCATGATTAAGAGCTCTGTGCTCTGGTCCAGAGGAGGTCATGTAGATTGGGATGGCTTTAGCTGTGTTATTTTGTGGCAGCTAGAGTAGCACTTCCCACAATCATGGATGAAAAGAAGGAATCTGTGAGGCCCTGATGAAAAGCCAGGTGACCCTTCCTTCTTCTAGAGGAACAGAAAGCAAACCCCCTGCAGAGTTCATAAAAAGTGAATACAGGTTTTCAGGGTATGGCACTGGCTCTTTTTTTATCCCAGTGCTGATACAAATCACTGAAGCTTTCATAAATCACTTTCAGACTTGGTGTTACATTTGGGTGCACTCAGGTAACTTACAAAGCAGCCCTCTATTTGACCATGCACTTTGAACTGGTAATAAAAATACATATTTAGTAATTTCTAGTTTATCACACTATTTGCCTTTCTAAATTTGCAGCAATTGGTGTAAAAAACCAAACAAACAAATGAAAAACTAGTCCCAACACCCCTTTGCCCTGTACAACTACAGAACTCGTGTGGTTTTGGTGAGGATGTGTTTTGCTAGAAGCATAATCCAAAGGTACTTTCCAGAAATGTCGGCAGCTGTTTGACGCATTGCTTTAATTTGTTGTGGCCATTATGGTTGCTGTGATTTTCTTGAAGCTCCCAAGGGATGACCCTGACCTCTGTTTGAGCATGGCCAGTTCAGGCATCTTTTTTGGTAGGTCTGGCAGAATTAAACTTGCTGGCCCAAGGTAAAAGAGCTAATGCCTGTCTGCTCCTGCCACCAAGCTGGGGAAGTGCCCTGAAGAAAATCCAGGCTGGCTGCCGCTCCTTCTTTTGTATGATGTGATTCTGGGGAAAGTAACAACTGTTTCTGGGAGGCTGCTCTCTCCTCCATCACCCCTGCATGGTGGTAATTCTGCACCCCCACTTCCTGCCCACAGCAGGAACCTTGGCTTTCCCAGACTGTAACATAGGCGGGAGCAGAGTCTGCTGCCTTAAGCATCTTCCTTTATTACCTGGGCTGACAAAAAACACTCACTAATCCTCACCACACCACACATGTCTTGAAATTATTTAGACAGGTTATTTTGCTTAGTGTGATTGCATCCTGCCCCAGAAGCTTTGGTGTCCCCATGTCTTCTCTCTCACCTTGCAAGGGGAGCTAAGGGGATTCTCATGTAGTGACCATGCTGTGGAAGGAGATAAACACAGGGATTTTTACTCTTTTTTCAAACTCCTGAATTGCCCCAAAACATCACTGCACCTCAGATGTCTGGGGAAGAGGAGAAGAAAACTGAGAGACAGGTTTCCTGCCAGTAATTATTTTACATAGCTAAGCAGAGGAAAACTGGAAAGAGGGGAAGGCAGTGCAGAGAATGATCTCACTGAGGCAAAAACAGAATGCAGAAGCTAGAGCTTTGCTTGGAGCCAGCTGGCCCCTTAGCTGGCCCGCTCTAAGGTTGTCTCCAGATGAAAAGCAGCTGGTTGCTCTTCTCCCATTTTTTTTTTTTTTTTGAGGAAAAGCAAGTGGCTGAATGTTGGATGGCATGGCAGGGGCCTCATTTCCACTTTACAGATTAAAGAGTCCTGCCTGAGTTAGTCCAAGAACAGAAAAAGTATTAATTCTTCATCTCATGTTGGCTGTGAAGGTTTGATTCTCTGAGGGCCTGCCTTCCAGGGACTTTTCAGCAAACAATAAAATGATCAAACAGCTGAAGTTATTGGTTCTTAATTGAGCAGATCTCGCCTGGAATGAGTGCATTGTTTACTGCTTTGCAGCCTGCAGAGTTTGATCCAGCATTTGGACTCAGTTTGAAGAAAAAACAGAAAGAGAAGGAAAACAAACATAAAATGTAGAATCAATTTTGAGTTGAATTCTGCTCCCTAGTGTTTTTTTGCTTTGAGTGGATTGAAAACAAACCAAGAAATTTTCCTTATGCAAGAGGTTCTCACCCAGCATAGCATCTGCCTACCCGACCCCTCTCTTCTGTGTCTGCAACATCTCCTGTGAAGGATAGGAAAGAAGATGGTGGAACTGATTAATGGTGCACTGGATGCCAACAGAGCTTGACTACTAGGCAGGTCTTCCAGAGACAATTCCTCCTATCATCAGCTCTGAGATGGACAGATGATCTTGAGACACCTGGAGATCACAATTTCATAGTTTGGAAGTGGGATTGGATTCTTCTAGCACTTAGGTATTACAATTTATTGAGGATAATAAATAAATGGCAGGTGAATAGGACAGAATCGGGGAAAAATTATGTGATTGAGCTAACACAAAGTCTTGCACAGAAAAGCTCTTCTTTGCACTGAAAATACAGATGAATGTGAGTCTTCCTGAAATGGCTTGGTTTTGCTCTCATGACCATGAGAGTTAAAGCTCCCCATTAACCCAAGCAACCCAGAAAGTAGGAAGCAGATAATGGAACATTTCTGTCACCACTAAGGAGGGCTCCCATTAAATTGCTTGTAGGTCTTTGGAAAGGTCAGTCAAAGCTTAAGCAACCCCCTGTTGTTTGACAACATCAGAGCTCAAACTCTGTGATTCTGGAGAACTCTGCTCTTTGAAAGAGGGGGATGTTTAATTACCTTTTGAAAGCTGGCAGCAAGACAGGATGCAAGGATGTTTTCTTTCCTTTGTGTCAGTTGAACAAGTTGCTATTTTGGGACATGAGAGCAACTAACCTACTGCACTAGAGGAGACTGTTTCTTCCTCTGGCCTGCTGTTGGGAGAAAAGCAAAGGCAAGAGGATATTAGTGAAGGTGAGCCTGCTGCAGGAAGGAAGCCTTGTCACGAGAATGTTTGTGGAAGGGGATGCAGAAGATCCTGATGCCTTTCTTAATGTTGTATCAATGTGTCAATTCTATTTTCCTTTAAATATATACTTATTCACTGGTCTTGTTTGGCAGGATTGACATTGGTGCAGTTGCAGGAAATCAACTGCTGTCACTTTAATAAAATTTGCTTTCATCATCAAAGGCACTGGCAAACGGCAGGAGTTTTAATTCTTAAAATTGCATTGCATCTGCTCCCTCCCAGGGGCAGTCTTTCACAGTGCTGGTTTTATGTTCTTCAACTATATATATGGGTTTTTTTCCAATGGTTTGGATTTGTGGCATCTAAACAAGCTAAACAGAAACTGTGCCTCAGGGAGAAACATCCTCTTAAGTAACTGAAAATAAACTTGTATGGCATGCCTTGTGTAATATACAAATTCAGCTGTGCACATGGTGGGAACAGAGCATTAGACATGGTACCTGCCACTGTAGAGAGAACACAAACGTGTGTGTAATGTCATCTTGGGGTAAACATAAAAAAGATGTATAAGAGGAAAAGGGAATTTGGCTTGGGTGTCTCCAGCTAAACCTGTCCAAGAAGCTGAGTATCCATCATTCGAATTTCATGTACTGTACATGAAGTAAAAACAAGGGCTTACGCGCTAATTCTCCCTTCCATCAACACAAATTCCAAAGCAGATTTGTCTCACCCAGGACATGCTGCCAGATCAGCAGGCACACCAGCTCAGTGAGCAGGGAAGAATTTGTGCCTACCAAGGGGCAGTAGGGCAAGTGCAGCCTTGTGCAGACTCGGTGCTCTTAGGAAACAAAGCCCTGCCTAGGAACAGAAGTTGATGCTGTAGATGTAGGAGATCTTTATCCTTGCTGGGATATAAACAACACCAGTGTGGAAGAGTCACATCTAGGTTTGATGTAGGCATGAGTTTATCTCTTTATAATGGGCAAAATATATAGTCTTCCTTTACTCTCTTCTTTAGCTGTGTATTGGTTTTTGTCTGGGAAAGAGTTAATTTTGTTCATAGTAGCTTGGGCGGTGTTCTGTTGTGGATTTGTTGTGGTGAAAGGGGTTGAAAACACAGGGTTTTTTAAACTTATTGCTGTGCTATGCTTGCACTGCATCAGGGCCTTTTCTGCTCTGCCTTCTGACCCAACAACAAGGAAGCTGGGAAAAGACACAGCCAGGACTGCTGACCCCAGCTGGCCAAAGGGAGATCCCAGTACCACACAGCACCATGCCAAATGACAAGGTCTTGCAGGAAAGGAAGAAGGTGGGGGGGGGACATTTTGAGCTATGGCTTTTGCTTTCCCATGTAATCGTTATGTGTGACAGAGCCCTGCTCTTCAAGAGATGGCTGATGGGAAGTAGTGAATTAATTTCGTATTTTGCTTTGCTTGTGGACACAGCTTTTGCTTTCCCTAGTAAATTGTTTTTATCTCAACCCATGAGGTTTTGCCCTTTTACCCTTCTGATGTGCTTCCCCATTCCACAGTGGCTGTGTGGGGCTGAGCTGGGTTTAAACCACAAGAAGCTGGTAGACCACAATGGTCACTGGCCTTTGCTAACCTTCTGGAGATCTATTTACACAGGTAGCCCAGAGCTCTTGTGCCTTCAGTAGCCATTGTCTCTGGTGCTAATGGTTAGCTTTGCTGTGGCCAGGCAAAGCAGATGATTAAGGGTTTAAGCAATAATAAGAAAGGTCAACCGTGCATCAGCTGTTCGTCATCCTTCGCTGCACTGTACACATGCGATGACCAGTCTCAGAAGCCTCAGGCATGATAGGTCTTGGCAGACTGGACATAGCCACACCTCAGCTGGGCTCCAAGGGAAGCCTGGAAACCCCTGCCCAAACAGCTGCTCATTAGGCTTGGAGGTGCTGAGTGTTCTTACTGCAAACTGTTCTGCTGACGGTCATGTTGGCTGGTATGAAGGACTGGGTGGTTGGGCACTGCATATCCCTGAACTGGAAATGTGGCATTTGTGATACTTGGGTGATTAGTTTTAATGCCACATATTAGGCAGAGGAATATTGGCTAAGACAGGTAAGCAGTGCTAATTACATGCTGAAAGAATGCCGCAATCCTAATAGGCGGAAGCAGGCACGTGTTATATCTCAAATCTGTCGTTGCTGCTCAGTGCTAGTGCAGATTGATCCTTTCTGGTACTGTGCAGCTTTGGCCTCACTCACCTGTGACAATGCAGCTCTCTTCATGTCCTCTGCAAATGTCACTGACAACGAAAAGAGAAATCTCAGCATCTGACTATATATATTGGAATCCATATCAGGAGGTGGTGTAATTATGAAAGAGGTGTTGTCCTGTAGTATTTAAAGCATTCTGTGTAACGCCTATTCTGGGTGTTACACACGAGTCTTCTATAAATCCCCACCCATTTTCCTCATCAGCTCAAGCCTAGCTGAACAGGAAGGTTTGCATGTTGATTACCCTGTGAACGACAATATAACCCTTGCCCCATCCTTGTTCATAATTCTTGGATTATAATTTGTTTCTGACAAAATGAACATGTAACAAAAGTATTTTTTGCTTTGCCATGCACACTAGCAATTTTGTGATGACCATGTTTGACAACTAATTGGCCTCTAACCAAAAGTGAAAACAATAGACACCTATTTTCAGCTGGGAAATCCATACTCGGTATGTTCCCTGGCCAAGATAAAGCACTGAAGCAGTGTGACGCAAAGTGCTCCAAGCTCCCTCCATGGCTTTTCATTTTTTAACAGATCTGCTGATGAATTTGCCTTTTTGTCTCATATGTCTCCTCTCTTCTAGGGAATTGACCATTGACTGAAAGTATGTTTTCTTATAGTTAGGCTTTTCTTTTGCACTAGAGCGAGTGTCTAAGTGCATGTTGCTTCTTGAGAACAGGCATGCAGCTGTGCGTATTACTAAAGGAGGTGTACTCCAGACTTGGTGAGAGGTTGGGAAGTCCTGGCATGGTGAAAAAATGTTGTTTGCTAGACTGGAAATGAAACCTTAGAAAAATGTTTGACATGGCTCTAGTTATTGTTTCTTTGGTGCATACTGTTGCTATGTTTAATATGTGAAAACTGGTGAGAATAAATCAGATTCCTAGACTGATTACTGATACTTGAAATGTTAGCTGCTCTAACTGACAGAGGAATGGTAACATATCTTTACATATGCCAGTGGCTAAAAGAGAACAGTCATTCAACCTTTGAACACTTGCAGAGATGTTTTCAAAACATACTTCTCAGACATGACTAAAGTTGGAAAAGATTTTTCAAAATCTCTATTAGTGGAATAAAAATACATATGCTTATTCTACATTAGAATACTTTACAGTCTTCAAGTTTACCTATTCTTTGTAAATGTGACAGTTTCTATTTAACTATTCTGTTCTATTAAACTATTCTATATAGCTTCTATTGAGCAATTCAGGCATGATGTTTAAGCACAGAAAGAAAAAAAAAAACAAAATCAAAGTGGTTCCTGCTCCAAAACGTCTTCTACAATACCTATATGTTCTGAGGAAAGAAGCTGAAATTCAAGTAGAACAGTCCTGGTAGGTAATTTTTTCCCCTTTGCCCTCTCTTTGTCTTCCCCGGGAGTAACAACACACAAAACACATTACTTTAAAATCTTCAAGATCCAAAGATTCTAGGAGTACTCATAGCCATGGGTCTCTTGGTGACATACCAGCATCTTTCTGAGAAGGAGGCATAGCAGAAGAGAAGGAGCTGTGTAAGGAGCTGGATGGATCCCACTGCTCCTGGCTCCCTGGCAGGTGGGGAGAGCATGCACTGTCCCTGCATCCAGCTGTTTAGGATTGTTTATCTTGCACTCCTGATGTTTTGTTTAGTCAGTGATGATGCATAAGATACAACTTGTTTTGACTTCCAGGCAGACAAAGTCCATGAAGCAAACATTTGTTGCTGGCAGAATGCTAAATAAACAGTAGCAACACCTACCTGTGTGGGTGGCAATTAATCACATCAATCAACCAGATCAGCTAGCGAAGCTTTTTTTTAACTTTTCTTTCCTTTTGCTCCTTGTCTCCTCCCACCTTCTTGTTTCCTGGTCGTTGCTCCGGCTGGCACTAGAACTGGGTTATGTAAACCCTGTGACACCTCTTCTCAGGTGGCCTGACCATTTAATGCTCTCAGCCCACTTTAGCAGGGGACACTCAGCCTACCTTTGAGCATGGATTTCTTCTCTTTTTGTATTTCTTAGAGAACTGAGCCTGAACTACTGCCTGTGGGCCCGTAGACTTATATGTGCTATACCCATTTGAACAACCCTCCTGGAAATTTTTGAACTCATTGTTTTAGCTAAATTTGATGGAGCAATAGAATTTTCAAAGATAAGTTCCTACATCTTTTCTAAAATAAATATTCAGAGGGAAAAGTAAGTTAGTCACAGTGAAAAGTACCGTTGCAAACTCCTTTTTATTAGGCACCTGTAATAAACATGGAAGAAGACTTTCTGAAACATGGGACCATGGGAAAACCATCCTTCAAAACCTGGATAGTCACCAGTGGTAACTGCTTTAGACACACAAGTCTGCAGTTTTGTTTTCCAGGCATTTTTTGCCTTTTTGTTTTAATAGAAATGGGATGGCAATTTTTTATCATAGCAAAAAAGCATTTTTTTCTTAAAATTGGAGGAATATTTTCCTAGTATTCCAGCTTTCATTTTCTTTTTCATACTAGGTTTTATGCAAAGACTTACCAGTGTGAAGTGCTGGAGTTGCAGGGACTGGTGCTTGCAGAAACATGCAGAATCCAAGCCAGTAAGTGAAGTGACTGTGGCAGCTGATAAAGAAAAGGTGACCCATTGGTGGAACTTTAAATTTCTTTACTCACAAGACTCTGGTTTTCCTAGAAGGAGAAAACATTGAATAAAAAGAATATGTATTTATTGGTGGTTTGTTATTATAAAATGCCTGAAAATTTTATGTGGAGGGAATAATTACATGTTAAAAAAATCTTAAGACCAGGACAGGGCCCAGTTTTCCTTTCCGCATATACTATTTCAGTTTCCTTCATCTTTTACCTCATAATGGGATCCTGGTTTTTGTCACAATATCTATGTTGCCATTTTTTCTGAAGCTGAATTCAACCCATTACTGGAATCAAGAATTTGGCTGTGCATGATCTGGTGGGATCAAGCTTTCTGTTCAGAAACCTTTCCTCTAGCACTGAATCCGCTTGTATGTTTTACACCTCATGGAAGAGCATCCTGACAGGACTGGCATTTGGAGAAAATAAAGAAAATAGTGTAAAAATATCCTCCTGAAGTTGTGTTCTCTTACACAAAAGAATGGCTGTGCCATGCCAGACTAAGTTTTCTTCTATCCCTGAATCTGTCTCCAAAGGTTTTAAATGTGTATGTCTAAGGAAATAGTGTATGGAGAGGGCAAGTAGCAGTGATGTTCTTCCAGCCTCCTGTGATTTGTGGTTGTGAGATTTCTGAACCAGAGTTTAAGTCTTTGTATAATTATACAAAGCCATGAAAAATTCCAGCTGTAAAGGAATACCTATTTTCATAATAAAATGTTAATTAATTATCCCTGAAATTCTCCTGTGCTTACCAGGGAAGAGCAGTTTTATCTCCCTGGTGGTGGTAATCAATTACCACAGAATAGGCTAAGACATATGAGAACAAGAAAAAAAAACATGCTGGAAACGTGCAGGTAGGAAATTTTTGCCACTGTCTGCAGCTGGGCAGATAACAGTTTATTTCCATACAGACTACAAGTTCTGAGCAGTAGTAGCTTGCATCTTTTGCATAAGCTTAGGCTGGTTTTACAGTCAGCCTGATTTGTGGGCACTCAGAGAATGTAAAATCGTGGCATTATGTGGCCTTTGTGTGAAGCTGAAGGACGTAAAGAGCTTCACTTGGTGGTTCAAGCTCATAAGAACCTCATGTTTAGATATTTAGGCTGCAAGGTTTGAGGTGCAAGCTCCCACCTGGTATGCAGCCAAGGGAGGGTTTCAGGCTACCCTAATCTTCATGCAGTTGGTAATACACAGGTTGTCTTGAGGAGCAGCAGAAATTGTTTCTCAATAGCTCACAGGTTATTTTTGAAACCTAATCCATTTAATTTCTTTAATGGCTTAGGCAGCAATTGACACTGTGGAATACCGTGGACTTGCAACACAGTGTGCGCTAGCTTTTAGTATATTAAATAGCTCATTTTAATTCTATCCTAAAATGGAATCCTTTGCATCTTTCATGTTCATTACATAAGAAACAACCATAAACCATGACCTTAGTCCTTGACACTAGTGGAAAGCATGTTGAATAAATAGCTCTCTTCATTGTGGTCCTTGGCAATAACAGATTTAATTTAGTGAATTTAGAGTTAAAGTTTATTCCTCTATAAGTTATAGGAAAGGCTGCATGTTTCTCAAAACCTTAAAACTTCACTACAAAAAAATATTTTCCTATATTAGAATAGCTGATTCAAAGCATAGGAACCTCTTTGTCTACTCTGTAGATTTTATAGTAGATCTAGGTAATGCTCAAGGGACAAATAATATGGTTGGACAAAGAATTATGAAGCAATAAAGAATAAAAGTATGAAATTCCAGGTTTTCATTTCTTCAGTGCTTTGTTAAAGTGTCAGTGTTTATTCCAGTTATTTTTAAAATTTCAGTAATTTATTGTTCCATATCAAATATCTAGCTCCACTTTAATGGCAGTGGCTTAAACATTCAGCATATTTTAGTATCATTTGGCTAACCAGAGTTTAAGTTAAAAAAAAACAAAACCCAAACCAACCAACCAACAACAAAAAAACCACAGAATTGAAAAAACCTCCTAGAAGCCAGTCTTACAAATGATTTCAATCACACAGGGGCGAAGCAGCTGGTTTGAAGGAGTATTGCATCCATGTTTGGTAAAACACTTGCTGTCTAGGAATTTGTTATCAGCAAGATTTATAAATACACCTACATGACAATGCTTTAGCGGATTTTGTCCAACAGCCCTGCAGTCTCCTCCTTGCTTTCAAGTGGAAGGCTACCAGGGGCTGACGGTGGTCAAGTTGGACAGGTCAGCCTGCCTACTGCCGACTTGCTGTTTCTTTCAAATACTTCAGGCTGTCATCTCCCTTTGTGCTCTTCACATCTATGTACTTTTTAAGGTCATTTGTCAGCTAGAGAATTTAGAATCTCACGTCTGGAACACAGCACGTTGGGCTGCCATACTGCTGAACTAGCTTTTTTTTATACCCTTTTTTCTCTCTCCAGATTAGATGACGTTGCTTCCACTAAAAGGTTGATTCATGTCTGTGATTGACAGGAAGGTGAACAAGAGATTTGAAAGCTGCAGAACAGAAATCCCTTTACTAAATCAGGCATGTTCTGCTTTTTACAAAATTAGCTCCCCCAGTTCTTGCAGGGATTAATATTTTTGTAACTCAGAAGATGGTATGCAAAAAAGAGAAATTCTTTATGGTGCATTCTTATGGTTTAGCAGTGCCAAACTAGATGATGCCATTATTTGCTTAGAAGGAAAATAATTGCATATCTGACCTTAGTGAAGTATTTTTACTATGTTTAACTGTTGAAACATAAGATCAGAACCTAACTACATAAGTGGTAAAATGGCTAGCATTTACGTCTTCTACCAGTTAAGTACTACTTGTGAATTCTTTAACAATTTTTTCTCCCTTTAATTCCAATAGTTCAGTGAATTTCCATGTCAGGGTTTTGTCCACTGATGTAGCAGCAGTATTTCTATAGGAATGTAAATGTGTTTTGCTTATGTAAGTAACAGTGTAAGGACAGCGTAAGGCTAAGGGGGTGCAGCTTGGTCCGAATAACCAGTGAGAAATGTACCGCTTTTTTTCTCTCTCCTCCTTCTCACCTTGTCCTCCAGCACATCCCAGAAGAAGTGACATTCCTTATACAATCTCCACTTCTTGACAAGATGTAGGGCAGAAGTTTAATGCATATCTGGAGTCCCTTTAGGAGAAATTATTTTTAAGTGATGAAGCTCTACCAACCACACACAGCTGAGGAGCAAGGATCTTTTCAGTCTATCCATCTCTTTCTTTGCAGACTTGTAGAGAATCCTTAAGTCCATTCAGAGACCAAAGGGAGCACGCTGTTGCTGATAAAGAGAGGAGGTTCAAAGACAAGGGGCTTCATGGTGCTGTGATTCTGTATGAACACAAAGGTAAGCATCATCTTGGCATAACCCTTGAGTTTTTGTGTTCCCTGTTTGATCCTTTTGTTTTCTAGAGCAGAGAAGGAGGAATATGCCCTCAAACAGCAGCACTCCCAGTAAAGCGTATCTCCCTAAACTCCTTGTCTCCTGCCCGTTTATTTATTTTCTGCTTGAAATGCTCACACTTCTCTTTCTAGTGCATGTTTATGTTTAGAGGGTGACATTTCATTGTGCCTCATTATTTTTAGGCCTTGATTTTGAAAATAGCCCAGTATTGCCTTCAGAATTTTTATTGCTCTCTCTTCCATGCAACAGTCACTCATGTGGACAAGTTTTCTCTGCTTTTCCAAGTTCTCTTGATCTTCAAGAAAGATGGAACAAGTAGTGGAGTAACAAGGAGTTAGTTTGTAATGTTTGCAGATGAGAAGTAAATGAGGAATTTCTGGTGCCTGATATTTGAGAAGGAATTGTGAGAATTCATTATCTCTCTGATAGAAAGGTACTCTGGTTAGGTTTCACCATGGGCACAAACTTCAAGGCTTAGTTTTATTATCTGTAACTGTTTTGATCTAATTGCTGAGAAAATACAGGGAAGATTTCTAATGACACAAACCCAAGGAAATATATCACTGAAATGAGAACATCAAGATTTCCGTTTAGTCTGAAATGCCACCCAAAGATGCTTTTCCAAAGACTTTCTGGTTCTGTCTTGGAAACCTTACAAGCTTTTGTTTCCCCTCGGGACTTCTAGAATTTCCCTGTTTAGACTGGAGGGTCTCTGAAGCGGAGGCTGTTTTGATAAACTGTGTGTACAGCACCTTACACAATGGACCTCTGATCACAGCCTGCATCTCCACGTTATGGCAATGCAAATAAATATATGAACAACTGTCCCTTGAAGAGGAAGGAAAATAAAAATCGGATTCCCCAGTGAGTTGACGCATATATGGTAACCAGTGGTAACCAGCCTCCTATCATAATAATCTTGTATTTGTTGAAATCCAAGATCTAGTAGATGTTCAGCTTTCTTAGCATGGCAGAAGTACTCTCCCATTTTGTCTTATATCCTTGTGCAGAAGTTCTGCTTGTTTGCTTTTTATCCTGTTTTGCCTGACACTGGGGGAGGCTTTGTTTTAGTAGCATTTGTAGCCATCACTTTGATCTGCAGCAGGAAGGCTCAAGATTGGCTATTTTGCCCATAGGGAAACAGATGAGATCAGAATATGCCAGTTTTAAAAACCTCACTAGATTGGCTCTAGAATAAATAGTTCTTGCTCCTGAGTTAATTGCAAATTACTTCTTTAACAAAAACACTATGTTTTCTACACATGATTATTCATTTGTGAAGGCTGGAGGCTGATTTCTGTTTATTCCTGACACACTTGAGGTTCTTTGTTCCTCGTAAATAAAAGAAATATTGTAGTTTCCAAAGTCTCATTTACTGCAGGTTTTCATTCTTGCTTGTTTTCTAATGTTCTTCTGTCATAGTTTTTGTTAGCAAAACTGTCGCTCTTGACAAGTACTTCCAAAAATGTCTTGTTACAGACCAGGGTCGTGTAGTATCAGATTGGGCGTGGGTAGGAAAGATTTCTTTGTTTCAGCAAGCGCTGTGCAACTGCATCAGCGATCGTGACTAAGCTGATTTCAGACCTGCTCCCATCTTTCCTAACGAGGGAGGAAGCGGGATTTATTCAGGGACATTCTGGATAGCCAAGGAGGAGCAGATGAAGGCCATGCCTGTTCTGTCAGTGTTGTCTGCCACAGCACTTGTGGTGACTGGGCAGAGCTGGCAACTGTGCTTTTCCCTCAGTGTTTTGCCTTTGGAGCAAGGTGTGCTTCATCTCCTGCACCAGGATTTTGCAGTCACAGGAAGAACTCAAGTAAGGGTGTTTCTGTTACTTATTGAGTCTTCTGGTGGCTAAAAACAGTCTGGATGCAAGTCTGAATGTGCTAAACCACCAGGCTCTTTGGAGGCAGCTGCAAGTGGCTGGATATTGCAGCACACCTTAAGAAAGAGATGACTGTATAAAAACTGAGTGTGGTGGCTCAGCCATATCCCCTGTGCACCTGTCTGTGCTCGGTTGGGCCTGCAAGGCGTTTCCGTGTTTCTACTTGTTTGCACTGGAAATGGGGGGAAAAGTCTGTCCAGGTTCCTGCCCTGCTACACTGTGACTGTTCAAGGCAGCCTGGAGTTTCACATGATTGACACGAATGGCTGGAGAAGGACCATCCTAAGTGCCAGCTTTCCTCTTCCTTGTATTTCCTCCTTGCCTCTCCGTGTGAAATGAGCATTTTGCAGGAGTACAGAAAATTCTACAGGCTATAAGGACTCGGCAAGTGCTAAGAGTTTTACAGAGATACTTTTTTAAAGTTGAAAACAAATTCTCTTTGACCTTTTTCATGCCCTGTTTGTGCTTGTTTGCCACTGGTGTTCATGTTGGTGCAATTTGGGGCTGGGGGGTATAGGAGTGGTCACAGAATAATAATTAAATTGGAGTATTTGCAGCAAGGCTTTTCATTAGCACCAGAGAAGTGGCTGACTATAAGAGAGAACCTTAAGGCATCACGAAAGCAAAACAAAACAGTTATGTCCAGTCAGAACAACTCCAGTTGTGAATTTAGCTTTTAACAATCCTTACAAAGTCTTCAGTCATTATTAACAAAATGATGTAGTAATAATAATTTTGCTTGAATAAATATGAGAACTGTGGAGTAGGTGGCTGCCAACAGTAATATCATCTCTTTCGTATTGTTTTTTCATCAAATGTTATCATATTGTGTATTAGATGGTTACCAAGAGTTTATGATTATAAACAAAATAGTTTCTTTATACCATCATAGGAAAAAAGGGAAATTATCCATAATTGTCTTCACAGTTTATGGACTATGTAAAGTGAAGTCGTTGAAGCTCTCTAAGACAGTACCTTTTTCCCCCCAAAGCATGTGCCAAACATTTAGATTTTTGTTGTGCTGGGAAACTACAGGACATACCCACGTGAGTTGTTCAGAAGAAGAAATACATCACTTTTCTTTGAAAGTACATTATATTTGCAGGCAAACTTCGTCATGAACAAACATTGTGAAACTTTGGTTTGGGCAGCCATTCAAGAATACCCCAAAACTCTTTTCACTGGGAAAGATTCCTGTAGTTTCTAGACCAATACAGTCTCTCCCAAGAATGAGGGTATTTATGAAGGTAGCTTTAAAAAAAAAAAATCTATCTCAAAACTCTAACTGTTCTAATTCAAAAATCCAGACAGCAAATAAGCTATTAAGGAGTATGCCTGGCAGGTACCCGCGAGTTAGATGGTAGCATGACTTTCACATGAACTTCCTGTAGATAATTCAGCCTTACAGCAAATCCTATAATTCTCTCCTCTTATCCATCTCAAATATTGCAATTATTGCAAATATGACTTGGGTATTTCATGAGACATTAATCATCTTTATCAGATATTTGGCTTCAGAAATTATTTTGTAATGCTGTTTACTTTGTTACTCAGAGATGAGTTATTGCAGAACAGTAGTGCTGGCCATGGGAAAAGGCTGAAAGGAGGTGAAAGGCTTTATCCTTTGCATTAAGAAGCAATTGTAGAATGATTATGTGGCTAGGTGTGCACTTTCCAAGGCAGCTATGCCTATTCCTTGCCATCAGACAGTGAATAACGGTTCCATGGTTTGTTGCTACATTTGGTTTTCCATCTGATTCTGCTTTCCACCACAGTCAGGACAATCACAAGGTGTGTCTTCATGGGGAAAAGTAGCACCCATCAGCCATCAGGTGAGCTAAAAAGAAAGGAATACGACTTATAACTTGGACTCTTGTATCCTGTGATGTGTGCATGTGTTGCTTATAAAAGGTGCTGAATCCAAATCCTGGCCTCGACTGGAGGTAGATGCTGTACAAATCCCCATTGTTCAAATCCCAGCAAGGGTGTCTGCCCTGCTTGCAACTGCAAGGTTGCTTAATTGAATTTAATGAGGTTGTCCATGTGCAACACAGTTGGCAGATAGTTGCCAGAAGCATCTGATGAGCTCTCCTGAAATTCTGCGCCATAGGGGCTGGCTTTCACCAGCAGTGGGTCAGGATACCACACAGCTTCTTTGTAGGATAGTGTCACAAAACATTGTTTCCCAGGGGAAAACCAGCCTAACTCTCTGCTCTTGGAGCAAATTATTTAGCCAATTTGGAAGAGCTGTCCAGACCACTCCCCAGATAACCAGATTTAAACTTGCAGTTCAGCATGCTACACAGAGTTAATATCTCCTGCAATGTGTGGGTGGAGTGTCTTCTGATTTTTGCAGTAATTGAGTAGCAATTGAGTGGGCATACTGCAGCCCAGTTGTGTTTAGCATTACTTTTAAAGTAAATTTTATGGCTGAGGTTTCCAGCAGTGAATTGATCTCTAGGAGAGTGTGGTTTATCCTCCATAGCCACATAGTCCTCCAGCAGTGCATGGAAGCCATGGGCTAGACAGTGAAGGAGAGTCAGCTTCTTCAGCCTGCATTCCTCCCCTGTCCCTGCCCAGCTCTGACTGAGTCTCTGAAAAATTAATTCCCCAGCAATTCCCCCTCAGATGAAACTGGTACTGAAACGTTAAAAAGAAAAAAGAGCTGTTGTTCCAATCCTCTGGAGATTAGTTATTAACCTATGTGATAGGCACAGGCTAGAAAACATGAGTGTTTTAAGGTTGATGTGTGGTTAAACTGTCAATATGAAGTGGGGTGGTTTTGTTTTGTTTTTTTTGGGAGGGGAGTTGTTTTTCGTCTTTTTTTTTAATCAATTTTATCTAATCTTATTTCAGAGTTTAAGAGCAGCCACAGGGAAATGAGAAGCATATGATCTGAAGTCCTGAATATTTTGTCACCTTAAAATAGAGATAGCTGGATTCTACAGAATTTTTTTGTTTCAGATTTAGATGTCTTCAGACAAGGGATTTCTCATTTTTTCATTCCCTTTCTTTTTTGGTTTGTTATTAAAATAAATTAAAATATATATAATCAGCTTTTTCACTGCTCTAACAGTTCTGTATTGTTAAGAAAATTAAAGCAACCTTGATGAATGAGCTTGGGAAATTGACAGCCAGGGAAAAGTGAAGGTTAGTTTTGCTTGTGGACCACGAGGTCGCCCTGCAAATCTGAGATAAACTTCCAGTGCTTTTCTTACAGTGGGGCGTGTAAAGCTTGGCTGATTCTTACAAAGAATTTCTTGCTCAGGGTTCATGGAAGTTAAAGTATGAAGAGAAGGTTCTTTATTTTAAAAAGTGTTCTATTTAGAGCATGAAACATCTGCAGTATCAAGAAGGCTCCTTCAGAATGATGGAATGGGGTCTGGGCCTCGGGGAAATTCTTCTGTCTCTCATCTTTGGGACTGTCTTCTGTTACTTAAGCTTGGGAGTGTGTCTTTCAGGATAATTCCATTCAGATGGGAACTCCTGGAGAATCACTATGATTTTAGTATATTGGCAGCATTAGTCTCTGTTATAGAGGACCACGAGACTTACTTAGCAGCCTGGGAATACTTTCCTGTAAGAAACAACATAGTTCTCATATCTGTGTGTGCCTAGTGTCCTGCATTTGGGGATGATGAAGTAATTTCTGCCTCTGAGAAGAGATAAATGAATACCAAGCCCAGAGGGAAAGAAACATTCCAGAACTTGACTATGAGGAGTAGTTGCAGAAAAAGGATGAAAAAGCATGTCTACAAATAGGAGGGTTTCTAAAGGAAGACATGGTTGTGCAAGAAACAGGCATATTGGAGAAAAGTAGATCACGGAGAAAGAAAGTTCAAAGAAACAGACATGGAAACAGAGCATATGGGTTCTGCTGGAAAAATGGAAACAACAAACTTTCCCTCTGCATTTATGTATATATTAAAATATTTAGGACTATGACAAAGTCTGTTACAGAAGATGGTGGGGGTTGTGTCTGCTTGTTTATAGGAGGAGAGTGAAAGGCTGGAAGAAAGCAGAGAAACCAAGTGGGTGTACTGGTGCCTCTCACTATTAGACAAATGGAATTTTTCATTCTCCTTCCTGCTGCTCCTCCATTTACAAACCATGTTACCTTTCTAGGCTGTCTTGCTTCTTCTTTGGCTTCTTCTTACCACATGTCTCACCAGCCTATCGAATGTTTGTATGAATTCTCAGTGCAGTATTGCTGGAAGTTCAATTCCCTGAGAAACTTGTGCCTGAGATGATCACAAGCCAATTATCAAAACTAGAACCCTGCAAGACAGGTAATTATTGCAACCTAAAAAATAATAAAAAATCTGGCTTTAAACTAAAAATCACTGCCCTACAGTATACAGTCAAAAAAGGGCTTCATACTCGTGTATTTCATTGGTAGTGTGATATCTAAACTGAATTTAAGATCCTATTTACCTTTGTCACCAGGTTTGTCACTTTGTGACAGTTAATGATGTAGTTATATGTTAAGTTTTTATCCCTTATTTTATATGTGAAATGGGGAATTACTGATAAATAAATATTTCCATAAAATATTTTTTTTAAGTTTTCCAATTGGAAAGTTGAAATTGATATGTAAAATGGAACAAACATAGGTGGTTGTAACAAAAATGGACATCAATTTAAGACAGTTTTGGTGAGGTTTTTTGTTCAGTATTTAAGCTGGAAACTTCTACACTTTCCATCTGGCTTCTTTCAACGGATATGTGTTGTAGTAATCAAGTCTTTTGACAGCTGAAATTCTATGAAAATCCTATGCATTCCCAACTGGAAGAATAATACCAGGTATTTCAAGGTGACATTTCCTTACAACAGCAGGAGTTAAGGGAGAGAACCAAAAGAGGAAAAATAAAGGAAATTTCTGCCCCCTCCTTGATGGAAAGTTCCACATGTTAGTCTCTAGAAGAAGCAGAACAGGTAAACTTGCCAGATTCTTATGTCATCTTGGAACATTTCTTGTTCCCATTCTCTGCTTTCAGAATGTGAAATTGTTCAGACCCACTATTCTCAAATGAACAGAAAAGTTATTTTAATGCGTGTTTATTATAAACTATGATTTTTTAATTTTTATTTTTGCTGTGTCTTGCTTTTCAATTTCATTGTTCCTCCGTGAGCTGATCCTTCCTTCTCAGAAATGTTTGGTGTTGGGGCACTCAAGTGGTTATAGAGAAGCAGCACTTGCCAGGAAGAGTCAGGTATTGCCCAAAGGTTGTAGCACTGATTCAGAAAGTGGCTCTCCCTTGTGAGTCAGGATTCAAAAAGTCATTTTGTTGTTTTCCCTTTGGATGAGAAAGACTTTTCAATGTTTAAATGCAGCTAGATACAGCTAACATCGTCGTGCCCTTGAGGTGCGAGTGACTAATCTCTGTTTCAAAGGACTCCAGACATCTTGCATGGTGTGAAGATGAAATAGGCATTTCAGTGGGGTTAACATAGATGATTAGCACCAAAAGGCATATGAAAGTTACTGCTTCTCTTCCCCCTCCCTCCAGCCTCCTCCTACACTGCAAATAGCACATGAAGGTCATCTGCAGAACTTTGTGGCTGGGTTTGGGTTGTTTTGGTGTTTTTGGTTTTTGTTGGGATTTTTTGTTTGGTTTTTTTAATTGTTTGTTTATTTGTTTTTATGGATAGAAAAGGTAAACAAGGAAAGAACATTGAGGGCAAAGGAGTTTAAATTCTTGGTTTCTGCCTGTTACTGCTTTTGGTTTTTGAATCCCACTGGCAAAATTCCGAGGGCTGGCTCCTACTTCTAAGCTCAGGGTGAGCCCAAGTGTCCTTTCCAATATATTCTGCTTAGTAAAAGCTAAATGCCAAAGAACAAAGCTGTGATGGAACTAATTGTTTCCTACTAATGAGGTTTTTTTAATTTTTTTTATTTTTTTTAGTGTTGAATGGCCATTGCTAGCCACCGGTAATTTTTTGCTTAATGTTTGTGATCGTTTCTAAGATCCTTCTTGGTAGGTTATTTGAATTGTCTTACCCTGATTGCAGGTTAATTATGACTGGGGGGTTATGGAATCAGTTGCCCAACAGAACTTCAAATGTGCAGTCACTGCTGACATTTAAAAGCAGATTGAATAAATTAAAATGCCGTCTCCAGCTATTAACTAGATTCTGTCCTTAATTACTGAAATATTACTGCAAAACTATTTTCCAAAAATAAAGGAAGATCTTGCTCTCCAGAACAGTTTTTACTAAGAAATAGCCACACAGAGAGCCAGATACAGAGGGAGGGCTGATAAATTGGATTGGAGTAAGGATATTTTGTCAGCCCTTGCTACCACCACATTGCTTGCTTGTTCAGTCCACATACACATAAATAGAGGATATCTTAACATCATTCTGTGTTGGCCAGAGCTAGCAAGACCACTGTGTATGTGGTCAGAATATTTGGCACATTCATTCTCTCCCTTATTCATTATGGAGCTGTGATTGACAAAACTGAGGGAATTTCCACTGAAGCCCAGGTGATAAGAGATGAACACATGCTTGCCTCTGTGGAGTGGCCCATGTGCAAATGTTTCCAAAGGAAGTCCTATGGACTGCTTGGTCATCATCCCTAATCCTCTGCAAAAACACCACTCTTTCCTTGAGGTGCTGGCATTTGTTAGCTTTCTACACAAGGATGTATGGACTGGAGATGGGCACTCTGTTAGGCAAAGCATGGTTAGTTGTGTTGTGGTTTCCCCGGCCTGCAAACCCTTCTTTTCCTGCAGGATAGATGTAAACAGGTTGTGTCCTATTGTCAAAATGCTTCCCTGAGTAGCAGAGGCTCCCTTGCTTGTCCACAGCAGCCAGCATCCATGCTGCAGAGGGGAGGGATGCACAGCTGTGAGCTGGACCTGTCTCTTTTGGAGCATTTATGTTGTTCTGGGCTGCTAAAGAGCCAGCTGTAGCAATTTTTTCTTTCTTACTTATCTGCCTGTACATTTATGCTGTTCTTTTAGCTTAAAACATGTTCTCAGACTTGGAGGCCTTCCAACACTCAAGGGCAGAGTTTCTTAACTCTCAGCCTTTGCAAGACACAGTAGAGTTAACCAAGTACACAATATATCTGTGGTGGATGTGGCATGCACAAGGTGACTACAAAACCAACATTGACCCAGGCTATTTATAATATTTTCTGCTGTGTGATCTTTGAATAGTTCATACCAAATACAGATGGAGTGGTTTCCTACTCCTGCTGTTAAAAGGATGAAAGCTCATGGGAATCAGCATGTATTTTAAAGTCAGCACAAAGCACACTAGAAAAGCAAAAGTCTGTGTCTGATTTCCATTGCTGTGTGATTCTCTGTTCTGTACTAACAAAAGGCACCAGAAGCATGATGTCCAAAGCTCCAAGTCTTTGGGTCTAGAAAAAACAGCACAAGAAGCAGCAGCCAGCACAGGGTTAGCTAAAAATTATGGAAGATGTGAAGAATGGGAGAAGCTTGTTGTAACCCTGCTAAAGGAGCTTCTTCAAATGGAGAAAAAAAATACCCAGTGCTGTTCGGAAAAGGCTACAAATAATAGAAAGGAATAAATAACTCAAGAATTTCACATTAATAACTCCTGATTCAATCAAGTGTATTGGTCTGGCTGGCTACTTTTAATTTAAGGCATCACTATTTACTTAAGGACCCATAACTTTAGGAATCTGTAATTCAAAAGCTGCTGTGTCTGTATTGATGGGAATGCATGTGAGATGTTGCTCTCTTCGAGCTGAAGATAAAAACAGATTAAAGTGGCAGAAGTGGTTCAGGGCTGTGTTTTTGCCTCTGAAAAGGACTAAAATTCCATCACTTGATTCTGGTAAAGATAAAATGTCCCAGTACAGACTGGCCTTGGTCTTCTTCTGCACTATGCTCCTTAACACGATATAAATCCCTCCACTATTGTTTAGCCGAAACTCCTGAATCAAGGACAGTTTTGCAAGCTGATGTTTCATTGTACTCAGTAATGCTGAAGACTGACTTTAGGTCTGTCCAGGAAAACTTTTGCATTTCTAGCTCCAGTCCATCAGGCTGCAAAATTTATTAAGAGAGGTAGTCCCAAGCTATCATAGATAATTGGAAAGCATTCAAAAGCAATGGTCAATGTCTAATTTTTGTGAATTCCTGACCTGGAGTTTTTTGCTGAGGACATCACTTTATAGCCAGCTGTCATGAGGTGAAGCACCTGGTTCATGTAATTTAATAGTTTTGACCATGCAATCTAACCCTTTCTGCTTTTTATCAAAAAATGATCCTAAATAGCCACCAAAAAAAATTAAATTAATTAGTACTAGAAGGATGTTGAGTTCTTGGTCTTCAGAATAGTATCCTGCTAATGAAGCTTCAGGCACTGCCCAACCACGGTTTCAATAAATCTTGATCCTCCAAGGTTCATAAATAACCAGATTTTTTGGTTTTAATTAAAAAAAGCCAACAAAAAAGCATGGTAAAGGGCATGGAAAGGACAGGACAAACAAAAAGAAAGGGTCAATCTAGGAATTCAGGTCAGAGAACAGTACATATTAGGCAAAAGTCTAGGAAGGAGCCAGAGACTGAAAAGAATTAGAGTACATAAGAGAAAGGACTGGAGAAAAAAAAAAAGGCTGAAATGAAAAAATAGTGAGAAATCCAGTGATACCCAGAAGTTCTTTTATAGTTTTGACTTTTGAAAAAGTATTGAAAGTGCTGGCATCAACAAGATTTTTTGACACATCCGTTTTCTGAGAGAAGTGTTTTATTCTATGTGCAGTCCTACTAGCAATTGTTTCTGGCATGCTTGGCTCTCCTTTCCTTTGCACTTTGGTTGGAATTATTAGCTACCCCTGTGCCACTGAGGGTAAGTTCAGTACATCAGTAATAAAGTCTAACATGCTCTTATATAAAGGAAGGATTAGGTAGGCTCATCCACAACTTCTTCTGTCTGTTACTCTGAATAGTTTTACCCTAACAAGTACCTAAATCTTCTTTTCATATCAACAGTAGTCAAGAAACAGTAACCCTAGTAACCCTTCTAGCTCAATTTTTTTTTCCATTTTAAAAAAGTTCTCAGCATGTTGTAACACAGAAGAGGTGACTGTACAGCAGAGCCCAAGGCTAGGCTTTGTAGGCAAGTGTTAGCTGAGTCATGGAGAGACATATTAGGAGAGAAAAAAATTGTAATTGGATGTGTTTTATTTGGTAATTTCATTTTGTTTTTAGAAGAAGGTTTCAGGCAAAAAGAATGACAGCAATTTATTCAATTTATCCAATGAAATATTTCAGATTGTATTAATAGACTGAAGTGATGTTTACATGTGTAGTTTTAGCTATAGTTTCCTATGGAGACAAGCTCATTGGGTCAAGATTACTAGGTCAATAGTTACTCTCCACCTTGTCTACTGAGATGGACATTGCAAGAGCACAGGACTTGCATTATTGATAATGTGAACTGGCATTTCTTCAAGAAACTGCCTTTTCCTTGGTATGACAAACTGGGACAGCCTTTTATCTGGAGGACAGACAAACCCTTGTTAGTCAAAATTAATGTAACTTCTACACTTCTTACTCAAAGAATGTTTTGGGAAATTTCTAATCTTGTTAAGATAACTCATTAAAGTATTTTCAGGAAAAAAGATGTAATTGTAAATTTAAATTGATATCTCTTCTACCTAAAGCAACAACAACAACAAAAAAAATAAAAACAAAAACAAAAATACAAAACCATACAAAAAACCCAACCTGAAATGAAGAAATGCAATTTTAACTGGGGCAATGATGTCATGCACTTCCCGCCCCCCTCCCCTTTGGCTTACTAATTCAGAAACTTGCTGAGGTTGTTTGTTCCCCACATAATGAAAGAGGATACCTTTTCTTGAGTTGTATGATATTTTAGGAAAAAGAAAATGTTGTTTTCTGGACCCTAACAGTCAGGGCATGAAACTTGTTTTCCATGTGTAGCAATGCAATGTATTTAAAATATGCATGTCTTTCACAATGTAGCCCATTCTGGCGTGTGGCCAATGTGTAGATACCTATCAGAGATGAGCTTGGGAAGAAACAGATGAAGAAATTTTATGCAGACTCACATTTTCTCTTAGTTTATATGGGCTTTGTTTTCTTGTTGCATTTAGTTGTATTAACTGAAGGTGTAGGTGTTCCATCAGTGCTTGGAAAGGAATAGCTCTGTTCCAACCACCTGTACAGCTTTTCTAGGGCTTGACAAGCTGTTGGAGCTGTCTGTGTTTAGATGAACTCCACAGTGTCTACATTTGCATAGGCAAATCCCCACACCAGTGGTATTTGCACAAGACCTGACAGCTGCATGCCCAGGTAACCTCCCTGGCAGCCCCAGTGATTTGCTTTCTCATACAGCAGCCACTTACTTACACAGAGAATCCCGAGCATTGAAGCTCAGTGTCAGAGCTGGTCCACAGAAGTCCATGGAAATTCCTGTGAACACCAAAAAACAGTTTTCAGGGAGCCAGACTGAAACCCCCCCAGAGTCTTCCTGGAGTGTGGTGTTGGATGGCTGGAGCAGCTTTTTGGAACCTGTACTAAGAACTAAGAACCTCTTTGGAACCTGTACTAACTTTCCTTACACCATACAGATGAAAATCCAGGATGCTTCTGATTAACTTTGATATCTGGAGCAACACGTTTTCACATATGTTATTTCAAGCTGGACTTGCAAATCCAAATCACTGTGGAGGCAATAAATTGTTTGGATTGAAAATAACCTTAAAAATCATCTAGTTCCAGCCTCCCTGCCATGGGCATGGACACTTTTCACTGGACCAGGTTGCTAAAGTCCCCACCTAATCTGGCCTTGAACACTGCCAGGGATGGGGCATCCACAACTTCTCTGGGAAACTTTTCCAGTGCCTTACCACTCTCACTGTAAATAATTTCTTCCTAAAAGCTAATGTAAACCTACCCTCTTCCAGTTTATAGCCATTACACCTTGGAAAAAATCCAGGTACACAGGCCAGAAGAAAGCAGCAGATAATGAAGTGTTCCAATCAAATCCCCTGCATCCCAGTGTAGGTGCAGACTCAACTAAATCTCCTTTCAGCAGAAGTACTTGTCATCTGCCAAGTGGAGATTCTTCTGTTTTGAACCCCTAAATATTAGTCTCACTAATTTTATTCCAGTTCTCAAGGCTCTTACAGCCTCTCCAATTTCCTTTATGCTATTGATTTCTCTCAATATTCCCTTTCAGCACTGGATACCCTTATATCTCCTATGTCTCATTACCTGCCTTATAATTCTACTTATCCACATCTTCTATAGTTTAAAACAGCAAGCTCCTATATGCTCCTATATCAGATGTCTTACAGGACTTGACATAAATCTGCCACATCTCCAGGAAAATCAGTTCAGAGAGAAACATTAAAAGTCATGGTCCCATTTTAATCAACCCAAGCTGTATTTTATGCTATTTTCCATCTGCTGTCATGTGTTTGCATACAACAGCAGTCAGACTTACAAGTCTGTAGGGACCATCATATTCCACCTTTCGCTTTTTTTTCTTGCAGTTCTCCTCTCATATGGTTTGGTTTGTTTCCATCATAGACACAGAGTATGGTAGGAGTATTTAAAAGAGGGAAAATCAATAAGAGCTCAAATCCTGCAGGAGTTCTTAATGTGAACTTCGAAGGTATTCAGGAGGAATTTGTTGTAGAAACACTTTATGAGATCAAACTTGACATAAATAGTCTACCAAGCTAGCAATTGCACCAACGTGTTCCTCAGTGCAATAATAATTCACTACACAATAGCAACAAGGGTTTGTCTGTCCAAGTTTATTCTAAAAGCATACAATATGGAGGGACTTAAAAGTTGGGGAATGTTTTTAGCTCTGATCTTGGTATCTCTAAGTTGCATCCTGTATCAGCAAATTGGAAATAATGTACCTTTAATAGCTTACTGTGCCAATATTATTAGAGAGTATAAAAAAAAAGTTAAAGAGTTAAGCCGGAGTTACCATAATTAATTATCATCACTCAAAAGAGTTGTGTGGGATTTAGTTGGTACAGATGCACAGAAGCGTGTGTGAGAGTGTTAATAAGAAAAACTTGTGGGCATCATGATGACCCAGCCAGCAGACAGGGCAGGTGCTGGTCTGACAGTCTGGAACCTGTGGTCACAGCCCTGGCCCTGGCCCTGGGAATACACACAATTTTGGCTCGAAGCAAAGTGCATGAAGATTTCTATATAACTTTAGTTCATTGCAGCTGTTGATGCTGCAGCTCAAATAAGCATTTATTTCACTAAAGGATGTTTAAGATGATGAAATGATCTCTAATTATAATGTGCTGAAAGAGCCTCTGAAAAATTGTCTCTTTCTGCTTTTAATTTAGCTGGAGGCATTGGAAAAGAAATTCAGACAATGGAAACAATTTCTTAAGTCACAGTAAAGGTTTCATATATATTCTTCAGGAAACTTCCATGTCTTTTTTGGTTTCTCAGGCCCTGTGCTAGTACAGCACAGCAATGTGCATTTAACCTCAGTGATATGGTGTATCTCAGTGAGATCAGAGGGACATGCACACATCATATCAATTTTGATTATATTTGGAGCTAGGGAGGTCCAAGTATTAGACTTTGGATTCAGTAATTTTAAATTGTGTGTCAGGCAAACCCATAGAAGTTTGGCTTCTTTTAACATCTCCCTGTTTGTCCACATGGCAGCAATTCCTAGATAAATGATATAATCAGGTTCCTTTCACCCATACCTTTTGCCAGTTCTGGGCAGAACTATTTCAGTATGCACACCATAAAACTGGATTTTTTTCTCTGAGCCACAGCACATCACAAATGCACATGTAGTTTGTTGTCCTTGCTCACTTCAAGTTCGCTACTACTGTTGGTGCTTACTGTTTTTCTTTTGGACTTTTGTAGTTTCCAGTGCTCTCACTGAGTTCAGTGAGTCTTCTCTATTTAATGTTCTTTCCAGGCTAGTGCCAACAAAACGCTGATTATTTCCTCTGCTAGGTCATAAATTGCATTCACTCTCTTAGGATCCAGTGTCCTCAACAGTGTTCAGGAGGGCAAACAAGAGCATGCTGTGAGGAAAAAGCCACATTGGTTTGTACAGGGCTTTTTAAATGGTGAAACCAAACACCTGCATGGGTCCCTTGCCAGCTGGCCTTGACTGGTGTGCCATCAGAGATCCTGAGGGATGAGAGCAAGGTACCAACTCTTCACTGTTCCCACCCAGAAGACAATTGTCCCCCCCAGTACAGAACACAAGGTGCCCTGGTAATGCTGAGCATGGCAGTCACAGCCCAAAAAGTCTCTCCTGAGCTGCTTTCTCCATGGCTCAGCACCAAGCCTCCGAGAGCACAGCCAAAACGCCCCCCAGGAGGCTCTGAAGTTGTGTTGGCACAGGCAGCATTGTGGAGGGAGCACTGGGGAGAAAGTGGTTTTCTGAGCCAGAGGGTAGGAAGAGAGAAGGGGTTGGAGATGCAGGCCAATCCAGAAAAATGTGGGTACTTTCCACCTGAGAACTGGCTTCTCACCAAAGGATCCTTGGGTCTGCTTGGAGAGGATATTACCCTTCCCATTCTTGCTGCAGGGTACTTTGGCTCCTAGGTCATTTCCAGAGTTGTTATTGCAAAGTGATATTTACGAGAACTGATCTGGGAGGTAAAAAACAAAAATACCCCTTCAGCTGTGACCTCCATGGTGAAGTTTAATCAGCTTTGTAAGGTAACTTTTGTATCCTACTGTTTCAAATAAATAAAGCTGCTGATAAAAACTAGGCATTTAAAGGGACCTTCTTATTAGGTTTAGCTGGTTTTTCTTCAATATTCCTTCTATTTATAGCTTTTTGTGATAAATGACCACAGTTTTGCCAAGCATTCAGTCAAGTTTTTAATTATGCATACTAGCATTTTATGTAACTTTTTGGTTAACTATTAGCAGGCATTTCTTTCAGGAGAGTGGGACAGAAATCATACCAAATAAAACAATACTGAGAACATTTTGAGCAAGCTTGGATCCAGAGGGAGAATGTGGTGCTTGGGTTGTCAGTCTAAAAATGGGCCAATGGATCTTTTTCTAAATTTTTTTTGGTTCTTTTTACATAAAAAATACTTAAAATATAACTATTCATGTTATATAAAAAATTAACTGGAATACATTAACTTATTTTAAGCATAGAGACACATACCATTTAAGAGAATAAGCCCAAAAAAATCATATTTGCATCTGCTCTAGACATCTGAATGATACTTTCTGCTCTGTGTAATCCCTGGAGCTGCTGTGCAGGTTGTGTGATTTTAGTGAGCTCTTTTTGTTTGCCAAGACTGCAAAAGCTGATTAGAGAGGGAGGTGACTCCCCTGCAAGGATACCATCAGGGACCTGATCCTTATAGTTCTGTGCAAGCCAGTACTTACTCTGGCCATTTTCTAGCAAAATATATTTTGCCTGTAAGTTTGTTAGTATACCTTGCATTTATGGTGACTTAGTGCCTCTCACTTTACTTAGGGGTATATTCTGTTGAGTTCTCATGCTATTTTATTCCTATGTATTTGCAGTAACTGTAGACCATTTCCACTCATAGTCTCTGAAAATAATTTGCAGGTTTGCCAGTTAGGTGCTGAACTTCAACCACTTTTGTGCTCTGTGTATGATCTATATCATTATAAGACTCTTTCTTGAAATGTCTTCTCTGAAATTTCAGACCATGTTTAATCTTGCTCACAGGTCCAGCACTGTAATTTCAAGTTCAGCTTGCAGTTTATAACTCTGCAATCCTTTTTTTGAAGAGCTGCTAACCAATTATTCTCCATCCTATGAGTGAAGAGTTGCATATTTGTGCCAAAACCATAATACTTTGTTCTTCTGTCTACTAAATAAAATGCTGGTTTTGCAGAGCATTTCTCCAATTTTCCTACAGGCGTGCATATTAATAATAATAAAGTTGTGCCCCTAAATCAGCCTTAACCAGGTAATTTAACAAAGGTCAGAGTTGTTTAAAGTGTAGTCACAGGAGTACAAAGAAGTGAATAGATGCAGATGGAAAAGAGGAGAGCTGTAATACAATGGCTAAAATCATGTCAGTTCAAGCTGTGAAAACATTAATCCTGAGAATAATTAATCCCTGGAATAATGTTTTTACTATTGTTGTACACTTCTCCAAGCCAGTATAAGAAATTATTATGTATTATTATGCCAATAAACACAATAATAAGTCCTCTTTTGCTAATGATCTGAATACCCAGAATTAAATAATTTTGCAAATTAAGTGGTTTCTCAAAATGATCAGCAGGTATAATTATATTTTTATAGAGGTGCATATACATGTACACTTTCTTTAAGAGTTATGGACCTTTATCCCCAGTAAACCTTTAATTAGTTTTGTTCCATAATTTCTGTTCTTCCTTGTATATTTGTGTGATATATGCAATCAGTGGTTGGAAAAAATTTGGAAGTCCCACTGGCTCTTATATTCATGTCACTTCTCATTACAGGAACTGACAGTGCATTTGTTTAAAAGCGCTGATGTGATCACTGGAATGACTGCTACAAATCAGCCAAATTCAGCTTTTCTAAAAAACCTGCATAAAATCTGGGTGTTTGTCATATGCATCCCAGTTAAAATCAGTACAGATAATTTTGGAATTGTAAGAATTCTTCAGGCACAGGCTCAAGGAAACTTTGCACATTTTCTTTGTGTGTATTTTCATCTACAGTAGGACAGCTATAAAAAAAAATACAGTGCACAAAATATAAACATTAATGAGGAATATTAGACCAACCTGGCATGCTAATGTAATCCTTGCGGAAATTCCTCCCTTTCCTCTCCCCTCTTAATTTTTCAAGTACGTCTTCTCATAATCTACCCTGATTACTTGACTGCTGAGATACTATTAACTTCTTTTCCTTCCACAAGATTCCTGGATTTTAAGGGTAGATAAAGGTATTTTTCCATATGCATAGAACAACCCATAAAACCACATGATTTGATTTCTGCATCAAGCCCAGCGTGACTGTTTGAACTGTACCATCTTTTCAGAAAGTAAATCAGCCTCAGCTTTAATCTACAAGTGATGGCAAGTCTACTGCATCTATGTGCAAGCTGACCCAGAGGTTAGATTCTGATATTAATTTCTTCATTCTCAGTTTCAAAATGCAAACTGTCATTGTGCTTTTACATTCTACAGCCTCTAATGTTAAAAAAATGTTTGCTGCTGGAAATTTTTTTAAGTTTTATTTAAGAGCTTGCTTCATCAATTTTAGCATTGCCAAGCCATTTCCACACTTCTGTAATTCCTCAGAATAATATGGTTAGTAAATATGTATAAAATCCATTAGTTTGCTTCATTTAAAAAGAAGGAAAAAAAATAAAATGAGTCATCTTCTATGCCCCATGCAGCCCAGTCTCAATGATCAGTCACAGTTCTGACACCAAATTTTACTCCTCTCTTCTCACATAGGATCCCCTTGAAAGTAGTTATTAGTTAATTTTGAAGCTCTGAATGCAACTCCCTATCACATTATGTCTTATAACAGCATCTGAGCTCAAGTTATGCTCTGTGCTCTGGTTGTTACTTACAAGCCACAGATACATTTGTGTATTGCAAGATCACTGCAAGATGATGCAGTGTGTTAGTGAAGATAAGCCAAAACAGAGGCTATTAAAGCAGATAGTTTTATTAATTAGTAATTATATTAGTAAATTTACTGAGTAGGAACAATTCTTTAATTCTGCATGGAACTTTTCTTTTAAAATACAGGATGGTTTCCTTACAGCAAAACCATAAGAAAAAAAATAAAATAAATATGTGTTAATTATACTCCTAGACCTGCTTACATGTCAGAACTATTTTTCAGTATTGCTTCATTGTTGAGGGTTAGTGTACTTCACCAGCAAGTGGCAGAACATGTCCTTAGCAGGGATTTTCCATTGCATGCCACAATTACAGACAATTGACATTTGATTATAATAACCTGCAAACTTTCATGAAATAAATGACACCTGAGTAAGCTTCATAACCATTTGCCTCACCCTACCCTGGAATGCATCTGTGCTGTGTGGAGGCTAGAAACAGTTCTGGTGATTGTAAGCAGAATTATTTGAAGCCAGGAGAGCACAGAACATTTCCTGAGATAGGTTGCACTGGATAGCTTACACACTGTTTGTGGTAGATTTTAGAGCTCTTTCCTTGTGTGTGGTTCTGAGCCCACTCCCAGGAGCAAAATGGTAGTCTCTGCTGGGGATGAAACACTTGCATCCTAAAGTTTCTATGTTTCCTGAGCTTGGTTCAAGCCTGCCTTGTGTTTTTACCAGCTCTCCGCTTACGTCATTGAACACAAAGTAGAGGTGACGCTGCCAAATCAGAACCATTTTGTAGAGAAGTGCAGGAATTGTGCCACTTGTTTGTGGTGCCTGTGGTTTGAGCAGCAGCAGGCAAAGCTGCTGGCCTGTGTGAACTCGTCACTTCGTTATGTAACACTCTCCTGTAACTTTGCTTGCTTCACGACCACGTCCAGCTAAGCTGCTGAGAGCCCACAAACAGTGTGCCAAGAGCGTGTGGGTTGCAGGTGTCTCTGGCTATGAGTAGTGATGTGTAAAACTGCAGTGCTGGAAAGATCCATAAAGGTACAACTCAGCAAGTGTGGTGGAACTCGGTTCCCATAGACTGAGAGTTTCTGCTTGAAAAGCCCATCAGCAACCATGCTTCTGTCACCTACATGGTGAGTAATGGGGAAGAAAAGTTTTCTTTGCTCAAAGAGAAAAAAGTGATGACTGAGGAAACAGATTTTTTTACATCTTGATGCTAGCTGGAAAGGGATATACTAGTGTCACGCCATATATTGAGACTTGTCACCAACATCATGGCCCCTCATGACCCAAAAAAACTACTCTACCTGTCCATCCCTCCTTCACGTCCACCTGTTTATCTTCTAAATCCAACTCAGACTCAGGAGTACACCTAGAGTTGAGAAACCATCCTTCAACACTTCTTGCTCTTCTTCCTTTCTGAGGGGGAGGAACAAACCCTGGGAACTGCAGCAGTCCTCTTGCATGCTGGGATCACAGAGGAAGTATGAGCAGTGTCTGTAAGATGTTTCAGATACTTAATTGTTGAATAGTTTTGAGAACGCTTTTGCAGTGTAAATGGATGGTATTTATGTTCCTAGGAATCCCATGGTTTTCAACCCATCCCCATTTTTGCAGTTTTTTAACGAAAGTCTGTGGAATTTTTTCATCTTAAATGTAGAGACCAACTTAACAGTTCTGACATCTGAACTTTAGAAAACCCTTAAGAACTCTTAATTGCGTAGCTTAAAAAAAAGGCAAGGCCCAGCACAGAACAGATGTATAGTAATAAACTTATCTCATAATGTCAAATGATTAAACAGTAGATTCTTTTTTACATTTAAATATACAAGACTTTCCATTAAGGGACTTTGTTGACTCTGATAACAGTTTCACAACCATTAAGTTTATTTCTACAGCTATTTGTTAAAAGCCAATAGGGAAAATAATAGAAACTAATTGAAAAGCAAAGCAAACAAAGCAGAGCCTAGAATGTTTCAGTTAATAAGCAATAGAGATTGTATTGATTTCATTTTATAAACAACATTAATCCTCAATAACAATTAAAGTGTAGACAGGTTGCTTGTTTAAGTTATCAGATAAGATGGCCTACTCAGGTAGATATCTCGGGTAGTAATTTGAAAAGGATATGAGGATTCAAGAATCTATTGATCTATCCATCATGAGCCTGTGTCATGAGAAATGTTATTGGCAAAGTGCAGTGGTTCTTAAAACCTCAAACACTGGCAGTGCAAAATTCCTGCTGCTGGAAAACATTGCAGGTTTTATTGGAAATGGTCCTGGTTCAAAAGCAGCTTTATGTATTTTCCCCAAATTATAGAGATGAATAAAGTGAGGCATCAGATCTCGTGTGCTCCTTGTTCAAAGACAGCAGAAGTGAATATGTGTAGCCTCAAAGCAGGATCTGCATGCAACACTGTGAGAAGCTTTGGTCCTGGGTATCCTCTGCTGGCAGAAAACTGCAAGAGCTATTCCAAAGTCATTTCTGCTCCCAAACCAGGAGCAGAATATAACCCCTTCTATACAGTGGCTTAGAACTCTAAGGAGGGCTGGAAAATAATTATGTGAGTGCAAATCTCTAAAAATACAAAGGAAATCTTCTGGCATTTTACACAAAGGCTAGCAATGCAATATTCACAGCTCAGGTGTTGACAGGTATTTATTTGCAGTTGCTCTGTGACTCTGTGTGCTTGGTGGTGAGTGAACGCATCTCGAGGTAGCTGGCTCTGGAGGTGCTCCTTTTGTTTACCTGATGGTGTGGCAGCAGCTGGGAAGAGCAGCAGGGCAGACTCCCTCTCTTAGTGTAATGGGAAGTCCAGAGGCTTACTTTGGTTGCTGGTCCATGCTGAAGACCTGGTTTTGGCCAAGGGCCTTCAGCACAGTCAGACTAACCAGCAAATTGGTTCTTTTCTTGTGCTTAAACCACTTCTGTGTCCATGAATAAGCTGCTCTCTTCAGCTCACGGTGGGCAGGACCTGATCCAGTGGTTTGCTATCCAAATGCTTAACTGGCCACAGTCTGTGTGGAAGGGTTGCTTCACAGGCGTGTGTTCATGGTACAAAAGTGACTGCTTGGGCTCAGGTTCCTCCTCTGCCACAGGGAACTTTGAGACTGTGTCTTGTTCAGTGATACTGGAAGTTACCCAAAGCCCCATCTGACCTGCTCTGGAACTGTCCCAGGGATGGGCCATATACAGCTCTTCTCTGGGTGACCTCTTGCAGTGTCTCCTCATCCTCACAGCTGTTCTGCTGAAATTGGGCTGATTTTTATGGACTAGTTCAAAAGCCATTAGATTAAAAATGAGGGAAAGGAAAATAAAGAAGAAGATTTACTGTGATGCTATGATCTCATGTTAACAACACACGTGGGAGAGAAGATACTTTGATGCCAGTTCCTGTTTTATTAAACATACAGCACAAAAATGTGAAATAGACAGTGGAACAGGGACTGACATGCTGAATTTCCAATAGCACTCTCTCTGGCCAAGATAGTACCTGGTTGTTCCAAGTAGTGTGGAATAGCTTTCATAGGAAAGAACATTGTTCCCAAACTGCCTTATGGGCTCTTCAGGGAATTAATTCATATTCTTTTATGGTGAGGACGAGAGTGAAGCCCATTCCTCTGTGGATATGGGTGAGGTCACTGGTTCTGAGCCAAGTGGACAAACCAGGAGTAACCTCTAACTGTATATTTTGAGAAACTGAGTGTGCTCTTACCCCATACTAGATCAGGGTCTTACCTAAACACCACGTTTTGAAATTTCTGCAGGGTGTCCTCTGTCCTAAGAACTTCTCAACAGTAGTTCCTTCTTTCTGAGCTGAAATATTGTCTTTGGGATCAGGCTTATGACTCTGGAGAAGTAAAATCAAATAAGACCATGCTAGAAGCTTGTATTTTAGTGTTCTTTGTTCAAGATAAGATGCATTGTACTGTGTACAAATCACATTCTCAATGGAGCAGTATACTGCATTCATATTCCTGTTTTTTTAATACAATAGAATGGGTTGGGTTGGGAGGGACCCTGAAAATCACCTAGTGTCAACCTCCCTGCAACAGGCAGGAATATCTTCCACCAGAACAGGCCACTCAAAGTCCCATCCAGCCTGGCCTTGAACCCTTCCAGTGAAGGGAATTCACAGTTTCTGTAGGCAACCTGTTCCGGTTTCTCACCACCCTCACCACCCTATTTTCTAATCTAAACTCACCCTCTTCCAGTTTAAACCTATTATCTCTTGTCCCATCACTACAGGCCCTTGAAAAAAGTCCCTCTCCATCTCTCCTGCAGGTCTCCTTTAGGTACTGCAAAACACCTCTTGCTGTGCCCTTGATCCTACTGTCCATGTCACTGACAAAGAGGTTGAACAGCACTGGTCCCAGTGCCAATCCCAAGGAACTCCAGCTGTCACACGTCTCTGCTTGGACCAGTGAGCCCCTGAAAACAACCTCTTCAGCCAGTTTCCTATCCACTGAGTGGTTCATCTCACAGATCCATCTCCCTCCAGTTTAGGGATGGGGGTAGGACAGTATCAAGTGCTTTGTGCAAGACCGGGTGGATGATGTCTGTCACTCTTCCCTTGTCCACCAGCACTGTAACCCCATCTTAGAAGGCCACCAGATTTGTCAGGCTTGATCTGCTCTTAGCAAAGCTGGCTGTCACCAACCGTCTCCTTACTTTCCTTGTGCTTTAGCATGGTTTCCAGGCAGATCTGCTCCATAAGTTTGCCAAGCCCAGAGGTGAGACTGACTAGCCTGTGGTTGCCTGGGTCTTTCTCTTTTGAAAAATGACAACAATGTTTCCCCTTTTCCAGTCAGTGGGAACTTCACTGGGACTTCACAACATCTCAAATATGATGGGTAGTGGCTTAGCCACTTCCTTGGCCAGTTCCTTCAAGAACTGTGGATGTATCTTGTCACAAGTCCCATGGACTTATGCACCTTAAGGTTCATTAGATGCCCTCAAATCTGATTTTCTAAGGTGGACAGTTTTTTACTCTCCTAGTCCCTTCCCTTGAGTTCTTCAATTTGGGCAGTGTGGCTGGATCCCTTGCTGGTCAAGACTGAGACCATCTCCATATTCTGTGTAACCAGGTCTTCTGTTTCCCTCTGGAGAGCGACTGCATTTTCCCAAATCTTCCTTTTATGTACCTCTTGTTGACCTTAACAACAACCGAGTGGCTGAATTTAATTTTATCAGAGCTTTAGCTTTCCTTACATGATCCTGGATGATATCTCTGTATTCCTCTCAGGCTACCTGTCCTTGCATCCACCCTTTATAGGTGGAAGCATTCATTTATATAATTAAATAAAAATTTATATTATCATAATAAAATAATACTGAAATATAAGAAGAAGAAGAATAGGTATGATTAATTAAAGAAATCAACAGACTGTTGGAAATAAGAGATGACTGAGAGATAAACCAAAAAAGTTGACAGAAATGAAAGCATTTACTCCAAGCACATTTCTGTTTATGATAAAAGTGTTTGGATATAGCAGAGGAAGCTAAAAAAAAGTGCTAACAAAAAGGAACCAAAAAACCTACCTGTCGTGAGGCAGAAGCTTGCAGTTGCCTCAGGTAGAAATTTCCTGTTAACTTTTGTAGTCCTTGGAGAGTAGCCGACTGTCATCAATTCCTGGTCAATATTTGAGTAATGCTCTTTGGCAAGTCACACCATTTGCTATTTGCTCGATCAATGTATAATAGCCCAATGACTCAATATTATAAAACTCAATGACCTGTGAAACTTCAACATTTACATTTCTGTTAAAATCTCAAATAGTTCTTTATTAGTAGGAACTCAAGCTAAAATGCCAGAGATAAGCATGATGACAATTATTAGCTACTTTTCTTAGTCATACTGAGACAAATTCTAGTGCTTTTTATGAAAACTAAACACTATGAAATGAATGAAGCTACTCACAGGGAAAGACAAAACTCATTTTTGTCTTTCACACATTTGAGGGATTAGAAGATGCAGAGGTCAGAATCTGTCCCAGGCAACCCACATGAATTTTCTTGGTTTACTCATCCTGCTTACTATGGCATGTTGTAGCTGTACCCAAATGGGCATAAAATATTTACTGACTTGTAGTGGGAGTACAATGTTTCACAGGAACTCACTGCAAGAAACACCATCAGTTATCTGGTTATCAGATGTCTGTGCAGTTTAGCAGGTTTTAGAGTGGTAAGTACATTATCAAAGAAAATCCTGACTCCATTGAAAACAGAGTAAATCTCCCAAGGGACTGTACCTCAGTCCTGGTGGGGAACCTTCCATTTAGAGCCTGCTAAAGTCCTGCAGCTGCAGTCCATTTCCCATATCCTCCCTGGCTGCTGGCAGCGCAGGAGCAGAGGCAGAGGGGAGTGGGGCTGTCGCTGCTAGGCTGGGTGCACACACAGACACTGTGTCTCCATGCAGGGGTGCCAGCCTCTGCAAACACATTTCTGCTGACCAGGCACTCCCTGCATGTTCCTGTGCAAAGTCAAACCTTTGGAAACTTGAACTGCACTGCAGATGACTTACATTGTTTAAAACTATGTGTTTAACTGTCTTGAAAGCATTAAAACCACTGAGGTGGGCCATGAAAGCATATCAGGATCTTCATCCTTGTGTAGTTACAGCTTCAGTTAACACTCAGAGGTGAGTGAAGTCAGCATTTCATTTGAGTGCAAGATCAAACGGGTGAAGCTAAACTATTTACTGTCAAACAGAGTTTGTAGACACCAAAGAGCTGGTAAAACACAGATGCAAGCAAATGTCTGCCTCTCATCTGTTGTAATTCACAATCTCTAAGCTCAGACAGGTGCCGTGATGTTGTGAAGGTTCTGCATCAAACATGGGTGCTGAATTGACCTCCTAGCTTGAGGTAGAACATTCTTATATTTTAATACTTTAGCATATCAGAGTTATATTTAGAGTGGTAATTCTGTGTTGAAAAAGCAGACTTATGTGCATTTGGACATTGCCATAAACTAAAGTGCCTCTTTTAAAATTTTTTTCCTTTCCACTTTCCTTCAAATACAGTGGACTAAAGAATTATCAACAAGCTAGCTCACAGACACATTTGAAAGAATAACCATTTGGACAAACATTCTTACTTATTTATCCTATTAAGAAAATATCCATCCACCTATCAGGATTGGGTTCCATTGTGAAGTGAAATCACTAATAAGAAAATAAGAAGCACTTAGTAATAATTGGACCTAATTAATGGTGAGAGCTGGTATAAGAAGTGCTCTGCTGACCTTTGAGGCAAAGAACCTGGGATATTTAAGGAAAGATGAAGCTAGCAGATGTGAGATAGGATGAGAGAAACTCTCTGCTGACCAAGGCTGAGTTTCCAAGGCAGGTCAATGGAGCATGTGGAGGTACCCAAGTGTGCAATGGTCACATCATGTAAAGTCCAAATTGGTAAGCCTCCACATTTGCTCCCATACCTTGCTCTCCAAACCTTTGTGGAGCAGGAACAGTTGATATAGAAGGCATTTCAAATAACACACATGAGAGAAAAATATTTTCTGGCTGCAGAAAGGAGAAGAAATAAAAAATGTATGACTCTCCCAGTATCTCTGAAGAGGTTTTCTGACAATTTTGGCTGATTCTGACTGTGTTGGCCATGGTATGGCACCTCTGTTCCAGCAGCCCTATGTGTCCCTGCCCTGGCACAACGGGCTCTGTTTATCTTGCACTGTATGAACGCTCTGTACACATAGAGTGTGTATGCAAGTGCAGGTTGTTACACGCACTCACTACTTGAAGCAACTCAGAGCAGCTCTTGGGTCACTATTTGCATGAAGAATGTGTGTGGGTTTATCATTATGCAAAAGGTATCAGACACACCTGCTAGAACAAATGAAACATTTCTAGAAAAAACAAACCTGCCTTTTGCTGTACTGAATATCTGCAGTCTGTTCTCTTGCATATGACACCATTTCACCACACTTGGAACGTCAATACTGCCTTGGGAAAGTTCGTGCCACCCCATTTCATTCAGCTCCTTAAACAAATGTTCGGGAAACAAATTAAATCTGAAGCAACATGAAACAGGCTAAAGAGGAAAGAGAGAACACATCTAGCTAGGTAAAAACTAAGGTTATGTCAACATAGTACAATGCTGCACGGAGCTAACACATTAATATTCCTAAGCAGCACTGTACATTTGGATGTAACATGAGGTAACTTCTTAAACTACCTCCACATGACAGGTGTTTGCTTGTCAGAGCTTGGTGGCAATGCAGCTTGGCATTATCACAGCAGTTCTCTGCCTCCCATGAAGCTTGTGCTGTGTTTGTCCTGCCACATCTTTCTTTTAGATGTTTCAGTAGCTCAGTGCTGTTTTTGATGGGAAGTGACATCTTCGGGCTGCCTGTGAACCCAGGCTCTCTTGTTCAGGAGATGCAAGTGTCCCTGGTTGCTTGTCCCTCCCTCTGAGGGCAGCCCTCAGCAGGAATCCCCACTGAGCTCTGGAGCAGCCCCATTCTGCACCAAGGAACATTTTTTTGGCTTTCCTTCCCCCCTTTCACATGCATGAAAGAAGATTGTCCCATTCTAGGAGTAAAAACATGCTTTGGAGGCTAAAGTTCAGTTTACCCTGCCTACCTTTTATTTATTGTGTTTGCTCTTTATTAAATGCAGTCTCACCCACAGGCTGGGTCTGTGAGGCTGTTGAGGCTTCTACAAAAGGTCTGTTAATTGTGCTATGTTGAATAAAAAAAATTGAACTATAGCTCATATGTGTATTAAAAGAATGAACAGGGTTCCCCTCTTTAAAATAAGCAATGAAAAAGCTAAGTCATATAAGAGGCAAACCACAAATGTTAATTATTCTAATTACTTGAAGCATGTGAACAAGAAACTGCTTTAACATCGAACAAGTAACAGTGCCGATGAAATAAAAGGGAATAGTGAAGCAGTGAATGCCAGTTTAGGGTAAAGTGCAGTAAGTAACAATGTGTTAAATACATTAACACAAGAGCTATAAAGAGTTCTGGCTTTCCTTATTGTTCAGTGTGCTGCTGGGCACTACATTTGTGCATGGATGAAAGAGGGTCTAATAATGGACACGAGCATAATCAATAATTTTCTTGAAGTGTTTCTCATTGCAAAGGTAAGAATTAGCTCTGTATAAAATTTCTGCACAAGAGGTCTAAAATCTGTTTTCAGCAATGTGAGAGAAATTATTTCAGTGTTGTGAGAACCTGCAGAGCCCTGAACCCATCAGAGCAATCTCATATTTCTCAGACAGTGCAACAGTGATGTGCCACATCATTTTGGTTTACTCACCTACCTAAGCACACTTTGGTTTGGTTTAGTTTTGCTTCCCTGTTCCCCTGCTCCCCCCATCTTAAACTGGACTAGAGCTCAGACCTTTGATGCAGAGAGAAAGACTTGAGTACAGTTTCTCAGTGTCTCTCTGGATTTGGTTGTCATTGTGGACTTGGTTAACCTGTGCTGTCAAACAAGACTTTTTTCTCATGTCAGGGAAAGAGAGTAAATTAAGTGCCTTTACTCTTTGTGTCAGGCTGATAAAATGGAAAGGGAGGGTGACGCTATGGAGGTGAAAGAAAGAGTGCAGGCTTACAGCATGTACATATTCCCTTAGGCCTGCACACAAACCATGACATGTATTCAGTGAAATCATGCTTCAGTTTCCCAGGGACATGAGTAAATGAATAGGTGGGGAAGCCAATAAGCCAAGCGAATCTTTCAAGTCACTCCCTTAAGGTCACCAATTTTGCATTTTTTGGCGAGTAGAATGATCTGTCCATGAATTTGTGTTTCTATTTTATTTATAAAAACCAAGACCAGGTCTTTCACCTGCTCTACAGCATTTAAGTAATCCTAAAGAATTGAGCATGGTTCTTTGCATGTTTTCTATCATCAAATCCGGCAACCCCCATGGCTGCCAGTATGTACCCACATATGGAAATAATTCCTTGAATATCCACTCCTTGTCCCAGTGTCATCTGCTCTGGAACTGGTTGGAAATAGTACTGAAAGATGGAGATATTAGGAGAAATGAACAAGAATGAGAAGAAACATGCTATGCAACATAAAGAAATACAAACATGAACATAAGGAGAGCTATTCAAGTGATACTGAAAAATCAAGTTCTTCTCATCCTCTTTATATATTACAAAAAGAGGCTACACAAATTAAATTAAAAGTATACACTTACAACCCACTGAGTATGTCTCCTTTTCTTATTGTGCTTTTGTGGCCTGGCAGGTATCTCTCTGACTAAAGCATCTAGCTAGGAAAGCAAATTTCCTTTCTGTTTCTTCCCCTCGAAGCAGGAGATAAAAGGAGCAGGTGCACACAGCTCTGTGAGTTGCTGTTGGTGTTGGTGCAGTGTGTTCATCCCTGAGATTCCTGCCTGTGGCACTGCACTCTCCGCAAAACTCATGGATGGATGGTATTCTGGAATGCCCAGGAGAGTGAAAGGATCACCTTGACTTTTTGAGACTGTTTAATGATGACTACATCAGCCTACATTTCTCTATAGAAAAAATTGGTGAAAGACAGAAAAAGGGAATCTTCCATTCTTCTTCCCTTGACAGAGTTGTTTGTATTTTCCAGCAGATGATACAAATAACAAAAAATACCTGAGTTCTTCCTTGCCTTTACCTAACAGCATTAACTCCTTTAGGCTTTCTAACAGCCATGATAACTCCATTAGAAAGTTTATATTTCATTTATCTAGCTCAGATTTTTATGTACAGAGCCCTCAATATCTAAATGTCTCTCAGCATCCATTTTCTTAAAATTAAATGTGTGATCACTACAGGTTTAATCTGTACTTAGGAAGGTAGTAATGGGGCTAGGATGTTCTGATGAAGTAATATCCTCTGTTTAGATTACAAATCGTTTTTTTAGCTTTGCTTATAAAAGTACTGAAGGATTATACTGGGGCATCTTTGTGGATGTATCACTAATTTGATGATGGGTTGTCATATTTTTAACTACTTTGCTTTTCCTGTTACACAAGTTATCACCAGCTCCCCCATAACTAATGTGAGAGATTTTCCTCTTGGCAATTTTGGTTTTAGCATAAGCAGTCTCATTTACTAACAATATGTTAGCTGTGGCTTCTTGTCTATGAATTTGAGGGACAAACCAACGTGGTCAACTCTTTTCATCACATGATAGAAGGATTTCTTTCTTTGACTCTTCCCATCTTCTCTCCAAGTGATACCCTCCTACGCTCCATGGAAAGTTCTGCATTACTATATGGGGAAAGGGAAAATCCCAAGACACGTGTGTGCACATACACAAGTTCCAAGAGTACCTTTCCAACAATGCTCTCAGGGACCTATTCTTCATGCAGATCACACAGGCTGAAATCATCCTCTCTTTTAGGCTTAATTACATCCCTTATATAAGTGGAGCCAGCTGGGTGGGTTTTTTTCCCCACCTTCTTCAATTCCTAGAAGGTTACTCTAGCTCAGGGACTATCAGGTTACTGTTGCCAAGGAGTTTACAGCTGTTCTTAGAGAGGATAATAAAATATCAGTCATCTCATCTGTATCATCAAATACAAACTTGGTTTCTATTTTAATTTCTTTTTTCATTTCTGATGTGCTGTCCTCCATCATCTGGGTGCTCTTGAGAGGAGAAAATTACTGGAAGTTGCCAAGTTCTTATACTCAAAAAAATTTCCTAATGGCTTAACTTCAGCAGTGATGGGAGATGAGGGAGGAAGGTAGCAGTGAGGGGGTTTTTCTTCTGGCTGTGAGCCATCACCTGTGTAAAAAAACATCCTCATGGTGTAGAGTGTTTAGAGGAAGGAAATGCATGTCATGTTTCACTTCTTTATTATGCCAGTCATGTTGGAGGACTTCTTTAGAGCTATGGTAGGAGACCTCTCTTTTTCTATTCAACAGAGAGTGTTTAGACAATTTGAAGAACTCTTGTCTCCCTTCCTCTATTTGAGCTCAAGTCTTCAATTAGATGTAATTGAAAAAGGTAGAGTAAATGGCAGGTGCCTGCCTCTTTGGAAGGCATAATTATGACTATCTTTCAGACTTGGAATTTTGATGACTGAATAAATAAAAAAGACAGATGTGTTTGTGTACACACTGACATCAGTATTGACAGGATGACACAGGGACGATTGTAGCTCTGTAGTCTGTAGGATGAGGAGCAAAATGAGGGGTTTAGACTGCTTTTCCCCCTCTTATTTAGAAAATGAGCATTTGTTCTGTCTTCATATCTGTGGATGGGTGAATTTCTATTGTGCCTGTGAATTCTGTGAAAGATAAATAACAGTTGCAGTCAGGATTTAGGCAGCAATTTGTGCTAGCTAGGGGGTTCCCATTCAACACATTCAATAAGAGATCTTACTTTGTTTCTCTTTCCACTTTTCCTCTCTTTTATCTTCTTTATCTTCTCAGCATTCTACAGGTAAGAAATTGCCTTGAGTCTAAATAGATATTGGAATGTGTTGCCAGGTAATCCTTTCCTAAACTCAGAGGCATTCTGCAAAAAAAACCCAAAAAACCCCAAAAACAAACAAACAAACAAACAAACAAACCAAAACAAAAACAAACAAACAAACAAACAAACAAACAAAAAATTAAATAAAAAAAGACAGCCAGGACACGAACTGCTTGGAGAGGAACAATAGAATATTTGAGTAACCAAGCTCTTCACAAGGTCTTCGTGCTCCCTCTGCCATGGCTTGCAGATGGTGATACTGGGACAAACAAACCAGTTGAGAATAAGCTGTTATCTAATCTATAGCTTAATAAAATATTGGTGCTTCTAAGACATTAACTATCTTTTCCTCATATGCTGTTAACCTGCCTATCATTATTGTGTCTGATATCAAAAAATGTTCTCAAACCACTGTTTGGTCAGCAGTCCTCTGTTTTTATCCATTGCCTTCTGTGTTACAGATTAATGTACTCATCTATTATGTCATTGTATTCTTTGCACGCAATCAGAGCATGGTCACTGTTGAAAATGACTCACCATTTTTGAATTTGCAGAGGCTCTAAGTGAAAAATGTTGAGTATGTTCTTAACACACACCTTGAGCTAAGTTCAGGAATGGTGTGTTCATTTAGGATGATTTCTTTTACATTTGTTACAAAGACTTCATAAGTGGTCTGACTTTGCTAGACCTACTCCGATGCCATATGGAAGGAGTTCTACTTTGCTGTGTATCACAGCTCTCTTCTCTTTCACTGATATGTAAACTTACATTGCCAGTATGTTAATTAAAATAGCATGATGATAATAGAAGCTTTGGTGGTGTATGCAGGGCCAAGAAATCTCTACATAAGGATTGGCAACACTGACAGTGTCTTTATTTGCTCATCAGTTGAGAGTTTTCTCTGTTGTAAATACAGTTTCTCATGAACAGTATCTGAAAAAAACATACAAAGAGTGGTTAGGACCACATAAGGAAATGGCTTTGCTCATCTGTTTATCCTGCAAAAAAGCTCAGCTGCCAGGAGTATGCTTTTATGGCTCCCCAGGGAATAATGAAAGAAGACATAAAATAACTAATCTGAGTGTAAAATATCTAAGTGAATAAGAGATAAAACCTTCGAACAGTGTCTCTTCTTACATTAAGCTATGACAAGGTTTTTTAGATTGTGTGTTTCTTTAATTCAGCTATTCCCCATTAACTCACATTTCTCTTGTGTCTCCCTCCTCTGTTCTGCTAACTGAAATAAACAGTTTTGATATCTGAGTATCTATGATGTTGTGTCCTCAGGTCCTTCAAAGTACTTTCATACATCTTCCTTCAATCAAAACAAAGGTCTTTATTAGTGAGACATCTGGGTTCTAATCTCTGTACCCACTAATGTGGACTACTTTGTTCTATTTTATAGACCTGCAGTCTCATCTGCCTTTGCACACTTGCACAATGTGCATTGTTTGCTCCCACAAAATTATTTTGTCATATGTCCTGTTACTAATACATGTCTGTCCTTATTCCTCAAATGGCTTCCTCATGCCCTCTGCCAGTTTTACATCAAGTGTAGAAAGTCCTAGAGTGTACCAACATCCTAATGGGATTTTTTTGGGAATTAAACTCACTTCTGCTTCTGTTGCTCTGGTCTTGCACCTCATGGGTGTTCTTCTGTCTTTATCCATTTTAACAAGGGCTGTGCTGGTGCTGCCTGCTCAGGGGGTATCACCAAGATCACTGCTATGAGAGCTTGGTTCTGCTCTTCAGATGATCAAGCAGCCCTTCATTCCATGTGCTCTGGAATAAAAACCTAGAAGATGGGAGCACGTGCTTACAAAACTTCTGGTACTAATTCTTACTGCAAGCACTACAGCTAATATGTAGCATTAATTTTTTACATAGGAAATGAGGAACAGCAGCATTTAATAAAAAGAAATTAATTTGCTGTCTGAGGTTATCTTCCTGCTTTTACGGGTGTGAAGTAACCCTGGAAAGTTCATTGCCAGAGGAGCTTTTCCTTATGATATTACTATGTACATAATAGCAACGTGGCATTTTTATTTGTATCATTTATTCTTTCTCCTGCTTCCTTTCATAAATTAAAGGAAAACAACTCTCCCAATATGCAAATAAAGCTGCCTCTGTGTCACAAAGGTAATAATACAGTTCTCTTTGCCAATGGTTGTACCTTTTCACAACCCTTGCTGCTACCAGGACATCAGCTAAGCTTGTGATACAACAGTCTGAATCAAGGAAAATTGCAGTGTGAAGCTAAAAAGGACTGCAAGGAGGGAGGAAAAGGGCAAGCTCTTATTCAATTCTCCTACTTAATTTCAAAATAATTTTTCCTAAGATTAAGAAAAAGTCAACATTGTGTTTTTTCCTCCATTTGGTCTGGTTAAGGAGAGAAAAAAAAGAAAATAGTTGCAAAAATAAATTTAGAAATATATAAAATAAAATAAAAATAATTGGGATACAACACTGAATGAACTGATCTGTTAGGTGAAAGTGACATATGTAGGCTTTTGTAGGGTCTACCCATGTTGTACAATTTGTAGAACTGGGGATTGTGAGGGGAGATCACCTAAGGAAGGAAACAAAATTAAGGTCTCATGCCATGATAGTGCATTGCAGCTCGTCCTGGATCTGAGAGTCAGGAATCACTCACTTGCATGAACAGTACTGTACTTTTATGAAATATTTTCAAGAAAAATACTCTTATGTCAAAATATATTTTTAAAGTTAAGAAAATAGAAGTAACTCTTGGATAGCAAGGAAGCTTGAATCTTCTGGAGTTTGAACTCTGAAGACCCAGGTATATGAGCTACAGCTTAAGAAAGGGAGCAAAACTTCAGTAAAAAGATGGCAGTTGGGCTAAAAAAATACATTCTTTTGGTCCTTGCATGTCCACTTGCCCTTCCAGTCCATTTTGGGCTGATGATGTGGACTGTTGTGTAAGAGTGGAGTGCACATGGGTACTGCTTGCTTCCCCAACAGATCTAATCTGTGTGCACTGATAACACACATCTGTCCACACACTCTGTGCCCAGAAACTGAGTTTCTGCTGGCAAAACCCTGTTTTCTAGGGTGTTCATATCAAATACACCTCAAATGCACAGAAAATTTTCTTAAAAGTTAGAAGCATATATACAGAAACTCTTTAGTAGTACCTCATCCAGAAGAAGTAAGGAAGTACTAAGAATGGAAACTCATTATACAATACATTGGAATGAGGAACATTTAGAATTGTGCAACATGCACTGCAGTGAATGAGCATATTACAAACTGAATGTGACTGATATGACATAAATGATCATCAGTTTGAATGCAATTTGGAACCCTGCCAATTGCACTTTTGATTAAACACTTGATTCTGATGATGTTCTTATGCTGTACAAATATATCCCCCATTATATGATATTATATGATATAAACTATGCACCGGTGTAGCTCATGTTACAAGAATGTGTCTCATGCCCCAGTAATTAAATTGTCATGGGAATTCAATGTTTCTGTTGGAAGCTGGTATTACAGTAGTTATTCTCTCACATGCAATTATAAAATTTTTCACCTGAAATATTTTTGTCTGTATAGTGTTAGAGCTAGTGCAAAAAGTTAGCATTTTCAGTGGGAAAAGTATATTCATCTGCTAATTGAAACAAACAAATAAACAAACGGGGAAAGAGAAATGTTTTGGCTGAATTATCAGTGAGCAGGAAAGAAAGTGGTCAGTTACTTCCCCCAAAATCCTGAACTGCGTCTGTCACATGTATACAAGCAGAGTGCCTCTAGTCACATTCAGGCACAAAGTCACACTGGTTTTGTACACAAACATTTCATGTTTCTGGGCTATTTCTCACTTCACTGACTGACTACCCACTGCTGTATAATGCTCTGACTTAACATAATGAGTAGTTGTTTCTCTAAGCAAGGTTTTTAAATACCTGAAAATGTCACGTATATCTGATGTAGAGAACATCTTTTATGTCCTTTGATTCACAGTGATGTTCTGCTTCTCATACTTCTGGCATAGGCCTCCTTCCTTTAAGGGTTACTTGCTCATGTTTAGACAACAAACATGTAATTAATAATCCATGAAAGAGTAATTTTCTGTTTCATGTGATCTGTTGAGTACACACATATATGCTTCAGTTGATATTAATTCCACAGAATAGGGAAATCACTCTTTGGATGTCTAATAAAGCTGTTACATCCTGAACCCAATTTCTATATTAAGATATTTTGTATGGTTGTTGTTCCTCCAGGTACTCTGCTGTGTTGCTACTCTTAGTTCTTGACAAGCTCTGTAGAGACATTTTCTTTCCCTTGCAAAGGGCACCTGGCTCCTCACTGGCAGCTCCCATGCAGTACTATTTTTCTTTCAATATAGTTTCCCATCTCTTTGTTTTCTCTCAAGCTCACAGAAATTTTGACTCTGGTATTTTCATTGTGCACTCTATTTTATTTCTGGGTTTGTTTTTTATTTTGTTTTATTTTATTTCCTGGAGTATTTCAACAAATTCTTAGGAGTTTTCTCTGCTTCAGCCATTGGTATAGCACAGCACTGCCCTGACAATGTGTCCACAGTCATTTCCTGTTCCAAGTACTGCTGTATCTCATATTATATCGCTATGCATAGCTCTTGCCAGGAAAAAGGGGTCTCAAATTGATTTTTCACAGAAAAACACGGATATATTTATTTGGTTTGCTACTACAAATATTCTTTCTCTAGGTTGTGACCGGGTGAATTCCAGGCCCATTGAGGCCAATGGAAATCCGTCACTTGGCTTCAGTGGAGACAGGATTTCCACCCAAATTTTTGCCTGTTTGGAGAATTAGAACTGACAGTGATTGTTAAAAAAAACCCCTGGAACAACACAGCAATGTAAAAAAATAATAACAAGATTCTGTCACTTCTGGTAGTATCAAATAATGACTTTTCAGCACTCTGTGAAAGCGATTCAAACAATTAAGCTTTATGTTTTTGCTTGGCTTTTTTTCTTTTAAATCATTCCCTGTTGTTATTTGTGTGATGATAGGATCAAGGAGACTTACCCACAGATAAGAACCTCGGTGTTGTATAAGCAGAGAAAGAAAACACAGCCTCCTTCAGGCTTGCCAAGTAAGTACTTACCCAGAGGTGAGGGAACATGGGAAAACAGTACATCTGCACTGATGGTTGTTGTATTTTGGGCTGTGGAGCAGTGCCCTGAGAGCCTCTTCCCAGGCTTTTCTAGGTGTGATGGCAGAGGAGAGCTTTAGGAGGTGCTTTGAAGGACATAGAGTAGCTCTGTGCTGGCAATGACAGATTTCACTTTCAAAACGTGAAGAAGAGAGAAAGGTGTATGGAACACCTAGAAAGCTGTCAGGGGATTTATTATGAGCTGCTGCCTTCAGAAGAACAGAAGTAAGGGAAAAGCAAGGGTGGGAAGTGAGGGAAAAGCATCTGTGAAGTGGTAAAGGCAGTAACAGCAGGACCGGAGAGGCTGTGTGGCCTTTCCTCAGGAGAGGAAGCTGTCTCAATTCACCTCTCCTTTCTGTTATTGTCCTTAACACATCTCCCTGGTGTTTCTAGAGTTGTTTGTATTCACAATCCAAATTTCAGAGTCTCAAATAACATAACTGTCCTTATCCAGATACTTTTCTCCCACCATCAGCAAGTACTTTTGGAACTGGAAGCAAACCAGCTGGAAATACGACTAGGACAGATTTTCTTGAAAGATTTCTCAAACGGACAGCTTTTAGCTGGGTTGGAAACATTTCAAAAGAAGTAATTTTTCATTCTATTCCAGCATTTCTTATCCAGTTAAAGCCAGGGAGTGCAGAGATAATTTTAAAAGAGAAAGGGACTGAAGCCTAATTTCAAAACTATAGTAACTGACACAATAGAAATACGATTAGATATATTTTTTTAAGAGTAATGGGGTTTTCATAAAATCTATGACCTGAATGAAGATTCAAGCAGGCCACTCATTTGCAAGCTATGTCTCATTTTTATTTAATATACATGGCTCCAAAACAGAACCCCGCCCCTAAGTATTTTTAAACTTTAGGACTCTTTGGAACCTGCCTCTGCACTGTATTTTCCATATATTGAGGGTATACAGCTCATCTAAAGTCAGTTCTTACTAAAGATGCACCACAGTTTTGAAGCACAGAAGTAACCTGAGAAAAGTGACTCTGGAGACCATCCCCTTGGTGAAACCAGGACTTGGAGTCTGCCTGTACTTAGATACAGATGTGCTGCCCTCAAACACCATGAATACAGCCCAGCCTCTGCCTTTATGGCTGCTGAGTGGAGCCTGTAGGTCAATGTAGGTGTTTGAAACACGGATTTTGATGCCAAGGCTTATACCCCTCTCTATTTGACTGACAGGTTTGAGGTAGATCTCTCTTTTTCATCTCAAGTTCACTTTCTTCTCCTGAATCATGGTGCATGTCTGCCTCTGCTCCTTCAGATTTTGATGTGCTCCTGTACTTTTTCTAAACCCTTCCTATATGAGCACTTTGGTAATGCAGATACTCTTTATTGGACCCACTATTTCTCTGACAGTGGTGGGAAGAGGAGATAAATTTTGTTCTTGCGTGTGAACTTGGGTGTTACCGTGTACGTTCTTTTGACTGCTAACCCTATTTCCTGCTGGCTTTGTTACCCACAGCAGTATGTAACTTTCCTTCCTTTGTCCCATTCAAACTCTTTAAAAAAGGGGAATCAATTCAGAAAGCAGTTATGGGTTTACACTTTCTAAATTTTCTCTTTTCCTTTTTTTTTCCTTACCACACTAGTAGGTTATTTAACTTTATGAAAATAAATAATTACTTGTCTATGCCATTCCATAGATGTACAACATGTTTTAAGTTTCCCAACACAAATATTCCTCCTCTTTCTGACCACAGCACATTAGGAGTTAAAACGGGGTGGTTCTGTGCTTGTGCAGCAGCTTGCTTGATATTACCATGGCTAGTACTGCACCAGGAACTGCTTTCCTTTCCCCCAATTTGGTTTTGTAACCATGGTTTTCATCCCATTTGCAATCTGTTGGAAATTTTCCCCTTGGGCTGTGGACTTACTTTTCTACTATAACTACCAGGTAGATATGAAGAATTTTGAAACAATAGTAGTTTTTAACTGAAATTAACCATGTGAACTTTTTTAAAACAAGGAAAAAAGTTTTTTGTGGCTCTGGAATATTTTTGTTAATATTTCCTACATTATGAAATTTATGAGAAGTGACTTTTCATGGAAAAAAGCCCAAACAACCACCAGCAAAAAACCAAACCAATAACTGATTTTTTTCTTTTTTTTCAGATTGGTGTTCTCTGACTGGGGAAGTTGTATGAAGAAATTCTCAAGTGGCTTCTTGACAAGTGTATCAGTTTAGAATAGTGACACATTAGAGAGCTGCTTAAAAAAATTTAATTTCACTACTCAGTCAGTAGTAATACAGGTTTTATCTAAAGCCTAATCCAAAAGTTATTGCAGTCAGCCACTCTGTGCATTAAGTGGACTTTAGAATCAGAAAAATCAGAGCCATTGACAGCTGTCAGTAGCTTCATGTGGCATCTCTGTGGAACTCAATGAATTTTCTCAGTTTTCCAGATGTTGAACATGAAGGTGGAAGCACTTGCCCGAGGACATGCTGCATGTCAGTGGTGAGATCCTGAGCAGCAGCAGCAGCAGCATCTCAACACAAGACTTTGGCTTTCAGACCATGGGTTCTGAAGGCATTTATAAAAGAACTTTCTCCCATATGCATTTTCACCTAGTTGTGCCAAATGTTGACAGCAGCCTGAGTCCCAACCCAGACCTGGAGTCTCTGCCTAAGTTGCTTAAGCCTTTAAAGCACAGTTCTCAGTTCCATGATTTCTTTTCAATGGAACAAGAGCACTTAAAACCCCAGCAACCCTATAGCTGTAACACAACCCACAGGCTGTTACAGACCTCTCTCCATGGGGTCACATCCTGAGCAGTTGTTCCAACAACCATTTCATGGTCTGTATTTCATCTAGACAAAGCTTTTATAGTTAGATTAGCTCCCACCAAATTTAGTTTGTTACCCCAGACTTTCCTTGAATGCTGAAATATGTGTGTCTGCACTATCAGCCTCACTTAAATTTGCCTTGCAGATCATATGTTTGGTAGCTGGAAAAAATAAGTATAGTTGTACTTTTTTCAAAATGTGTGTCTGGCAATGATAGTAAAGAGTTTGCAGACAATTTGAAGTTCATAAGGCTCCTATCAGTAAAAATATTAAATATTTTCAATCTATGGCTTAAAATTGCAGCAGCCTTCTTTCCATTCTAGAGCTCTTGATGTCTCAAGCCATCAGTTGTCAGTTGTGATTGTGACTGATTTTGCTGTCAGAACTTGAGCTAATAACTTCCTTGAACAATTTAAATGTTATGCTTTCTGATATATAAGTGGTTCTGGGACCACTTGGTCCTGGAATCCAGGCTTCAACTTTTTACACTGTACCTGCTCCATCACACCATGAGCAAAATAAACAACAAATGAGCAACCAATGACCAAAGAAATTCCCAATGCATATTTCATTATTCTGAGCAATATTTTTATGTCTCCTTTGTCTGTCAGAGGCAGAACTCAACTGAAGCATCCCCCCAGCTCTTACACAGACTCTTTCTTGTTATTGTCAATCTAGCACCCCTTTTCTTTTCACGTCATGTTCTTCCACTGGTTTTCCCATAGTCAAAAAATGCTGTCTCTGTTGAACTTGGTGCCTATTGTAGACCCAGGCAATCTAAACACTTGCATGTTCGGATATAATTCTTGTGTCCTGAAATTAACCCAAGTGCAGCTTGAGGAAATCCTGTCATAGGAAGTGCTGCATATGCCCAGAGTTGTTGGGCAGGGTCATGGTAAGCACTAGCTGGCACAGTGTTTCAAGCTACAAGTCTTGCTGGGTTCTGACTTAAACACCCTTGCTGTCTTTTGCTCCCACTCTTTTGTCATCAATCAGTTTTCTCAGATAGTTCCACTGGGCTCTCTTATGTGGGTAAATCTGAGCAAACTTTCAAGGTCTGTTTATGTGTCCTCTGGTGTTCTGCCACGGGATACCTGGGTTCAGTCACAGACAGGCTTTTTTTTTTTTCCTCTTCTATTTATAGTCTCTGTTCAAGAATTACCATCTCTGAAATCTAATTTTTTCACTGGAGTAGAGCCGGCTTCATATCTTTGCCATGTGATCTCACTTCTTGCGGTCTTGATTAATTGAAATCTAAAAATCTTACCATCTGCTTCAGAACCCACTCTTGTTAGAAGCAAGAAAAGATTATGATTAATTCTTTTTCTGTTCAGATTCAAATACATTTTTATACCTTTTCCAGTTCAGAAAAAACTCAGAGAGGCTCTGCCCCAGTGGAACTTCTGGTGGTGATTTTCCTACCAGCAAATTATCTTCTCTCTTTCATGTGTATAGCATATCCATATAGTCCAGTGAACATTAGGTGCTTAAATTAGAACATGGAACATATGATTTTTATCTTTAATATCCTTTATTCTATGTCTGGTTCTATCTGTCTGTCTATAACAGGAGTTTGACAGAAGCTTGAAGAGACCCTCCTGGAAAACTAAAAGCACAAAGACAAAAGCCCCAATAAGGAAAATGAATTACTTAAGTGCCATTCACTAAAGGCATGGAAATCCATCCAGCCATTGGTGATACCTGTGGAGTAGAAGTAGTTAGAAGATGTCATAAAAACCCCTACAGTGGTGAGCCAGGAAGATGTGCAGTTAGCTGGGATGTGTGGTGTCTCAGTTAAAATGGAGCCACACTTCAGGAAAATGTATTTAAATTAACTTCATTGGGAAACAGTGATCATCCTAGAGTGCTGCTGGGTCTTACCTAGCCCAGTGCATTCCCAGTGGGACACTCTCTGTAAGAAGCATCTTTAAAACTTTCTGCAGAAGCTGAAGCTGCAGAAGAACGAGAAGGACTGGTTACAGTCCATGGGCAGCCCAGCGTAAGTGTGACCCAGCACTGTGTTCTCTTTGTTGCATCCTGGGACCAGGATACCTCTTTGACCCAGTCCACAAAAAACCTGCCCTGTAAATTGTATCCTGGATAATCCTTAGGATCTAAGGAGAAGAAAGAGGCTTTCTTTGCCTTTTTCCACTTCTGTACTTCTGTTGCTGTGGCTGTTTATCAATAAACTGTGAGTTGCTGCTTTGCATCCCAGCTCTTGAATTTCAGATAGGGCCAGCTGCAGCCAGGAGCACAATGTGGAAAAGAGGAAAGGCAGACTGGCATAAGAGAGAAAAAAAGCACTGTGGCTCAGCCCACTGTGTGTGAAAGGGAGGTCTCATACCCCTGAAGGGAATTACTCTTTTGAACTTTCTCTGGGGTAAGAGCAGCAACATGCTAGCCATCAGATAAGAGATGGAACAGCCAGATATCTGCTACTGCACCACCATCAGACTCCCAGCAATCACGTGAAATCTCCTGGAATTTTCACACATTTCTCCAGAAGAAACTAAAGATGATGTGTACAAGCTCTGTTGATTACCACCATTAAAAGGCTGTGGCAGCAAAACCTAACAGGCAGCTCACACTCAGTCTCCCCAGTTTGGAAGACCAAGGGTCTGTGAGGATAGTGGTTTGGGGAAAGCATCTTTCAAGAGTAACTCTTTATGTATCACACACCACACAGGTTCATTTCTTCACATACATTCACTTTGACGTTAAGTCCATTGTCATGTGCATAGTTACATACCAGTTTTGCAGATGTCCTACCCCTGCCTAATTTCCAGTACCAAAACAGCTCTGGGACACAGTTCAGGACACATCACAGTGTAACAGGCAATCATATCCTTCCTGGGGTGGAAAAAAATGAATTGCTAACCAGTGTTCTCTCATTTATTTGGTCTATATTGCAAAATCCTACCAATTACATCTCCTGGGGCAGATGCTTTTTCTTCAGCTTGCATTGATGTATTGCTAAAAGCCCGGTGTTGTTAACAATATGGCAGGGACAAGATTCATGAGATTCAGGTGTTCCCACTGTCTCCCTGCATTGCATGCCATCCCAGGTCTGGAGAGGAATAGGCTGTGGCAAGTAGAAATGCTAGATCTCAAAGAAATGATAAGCGACAAAAGCCCAAGAATGAACATTTGGAAAGTGATTCATCTGTAAGCATGTAAATGCTCTAAGATTTATTCCTGAGTTTATATAGCTATTCTACACCATCTGTTAAGTGGTTTGTAATTGACCAGTTAAAATCAAGAGAATGCTAAAGTTATCTGCCTGCATGACTCTGGAATATGGACAGCTTTGGAGTTCAAGAAGGAAGTGGACATTGGTTTTACAGGATTTTAAATTTACTGTGCCATGGCCTTGCTATCCTGCAGAGTAAAAGACAAAGTTTCAATCCAGTTAATGGAGAAATGGCATTATTAAAAGCCTGCTTTACTTGTTTATTTCATTACTGAGCTTCATTCCTACTTCTCTTTTAATTTGTTGATGTGATCTGTGTTTTGGTGGAGGATGCACCGTACGTGCTTTTCTTTTTTTTTTTTTTGTAAGCACCTCACAAGCACTCCAGCAAGCATCTAGCTGTCATCCAAAATGGATGTTTAAGACTGAGAGCAGAGTGCTGTGGGGCACAGGACAAAGCTTTTCCCCCAGGTTGATGAAAGGCCCACCCTTGGCTTCTGCTGGAATGCTGTAACTCTTCTGGAAAGGAGAGCAGTGAAGATCAAAGGCAAAATAGTGCCAAAGAATGAAATTTAACAAAGATTCCTCACCCTGCCTAATTATCACATCACACTTTGAGTCAACATGCAAGGCTGCTGGTGCCAGCTGTGAAAAAGGCAATTAATAACTTTCCACCAAGCGTAGCTTCAGACTCAAGAGGAGAAGGAAGCTGTGAAGAGCTATGTACAAGTGGTAGACCCACTGTTTTCATCCCTTGATGAGATGCTGGTGAAGCATGTACAGCAGAAAGTGCCTTTGAGAGACTTTGAGAAACACGACAGAGTCTAGATGGACGCCTCTGTCATTCCTAAAAAGATAGGGATGGCATTTCAAGAGGGCAAGGTAAGTGCTGCTCATCATCTAGGCTGATGTGCTGCACTGCAAGTGCTGTGGGGGGAGTAGCAAGCAGTTTGTGTTCTGCTGTCCTCAGGTGAACTTCCCAAAGAGAATGTGTTGTTTACTAACACTCCAAAAAGAATTTAAGTTGTTTGCAACTAGTCTGATGCTGGTGTTCATCTGAGTTCAAAATCCCATCTCTGAGCCTGCACTGAGGCTGTCACAAGAGGGCACTTTCTTGGCACTGGATGGCTCTGAGAGGAAGGCTATGGCTGGGGGAAGGCAGGGAGGCAGCCAAGATCTCAATTTCATCTTTTTAGCATGTGAGTAACCCGTTCCAGATACCTTGTCGTACCCTCTTGCACCACACACCGAGCATTTGCTATCAGTGACAGGCCTGGGAGACAGAGGGGCGTTCCCCAATACCTGATGTGTGGTTTGTGGAAAGCAGAATTTCATGATCAATTTTACTGCACATTAAGGACAAAAAATAAATGCCCAAGCATGTTTTATATATACATATAGGAAGAAATCTTGGTATTTCTGAAGTTGTTTCGAAGCCACCTTGTTTCAATTTGAGATTTTGCTATAAAATAAACCTTCTTTAAAGCTGCATGTCATTATGTTTTGACTTAAAATTAAAGGAACATTGTAACTCCTTTTATTTTGCTAATATTCCAAAAATAAACATTTTTACTTATAAAGCTTTTAGGAAAATTCATTCCTGTTTACAGTCCCAGCACATGCACCATGCTGGTTCCAATTCTGTCAGCCAAGCAGCTGTCCTGCCATTAGCGCTCTTTAGCAGCTGTGTTCTTTCTACTACCTGGGGACCTGTTAAAAAGCGTTTACAGAGTTTCATGTGGACAGGTGTCCCTGAAAAAGCCATGTTGCCTGCAAAGGAATGCAATAAGAGCGACCTCTCTCCCAGCACCCTCAGATATTTCAGATATTTTATTTCAGTAATAAAAGAGAAAAGCAAATTATGAAGGTGTGCTCCACCCACCTACCACTTAGATAATTAAAACAAGGAAGTTGTATAAGTTGTACCCTTGCAAAAGTGTCCCCTGGCACGTTCTCTTTGTTTCTACAGCACTTTCAAAAGTGAGCTGGAAAGGTTCTAATGAATGAACCAGTGCAGCAGTGTTACCGTACATCCCTGGAAGCTGCCTTTCTGTGTAGGCTAAAGCAACTGCAGTAGCTGTCACACTGAGGTGCTTTGAAAACAGACACCACAGAACATTCACTCAGCTTTGGAGACATAAACTGTTCTTTTGTTGGACAAAGGTGTACATACGATTCTCTGTCATATCTAAACACAGAAATATTTTCACTTAGCTTAAAATCAATTCAGTTGCAGAACTGGATGTGACTGTGGTCTTGAGAAAAATAACTCAGGTCATACCTCAGTGGTAACTGTGAATGTCTGCATTCATGAAAGTGTTAGTCGGGCCTTCTCACCAAAGTTTCAAACGTGCAGGATTTCCAGAAACAGCATAAAAAGAAGCTACCTGCCAAGATTTTCATTTATCAAAGATCAAAGTTAGGTAGCTCAATAAAAGTCAGATACAGGCAATGCAGAACTGAGCCTGACTGCTCACAGTCAGTGAGCTGTTGTGCTATCAGCAAGTTCTCCCTTTAATATTGGCAAATGAAGCTGCGGGTTTTAGTGTTTGTTCCTTAGTATTGCTGTTAATCTTTAAGTGACATCTGCAAGGGCTCCTTGAGTGTGTGATGGACATAAGTAAATCCACATTGTAACACCTCTGCTAATGCTCAAGTGCAGTGTACATTATGACTTGTATATTTTGTGGTTGGAGGGTGTCGCTGTGAGTGGTCCGGCAGAGGCTGCCGGGTACAAGCAATCTGGCAGAAAGCCTTCCAGTCAGGTTTGGCTACCTGTAGCTCAGCTAATAATGTTCTGCAGTGTCTGAGATAAGGAACAGTCTCTGGGGGAAGGTTTCAGCCCTACATGGTCCAGGTACCTTGTGGTAGTCCTTAGCCTCTGCATGGATCTCTCACAAGCCTGGGGGTGACACATCATATCTGACGAGAGGGAGGACATGAGCACGTTGCCAGAGGCTTTCTGTAGAGGTGGATGTAGGGCACATTGGTGACATGTCTGCACAAAACAGGCACCTGGGTGAGCTCCAAGCCTGCTGATTTAGCAACCTCAGACCCCAGATGCAGCGCTGCACCCTCAGTCTCCCCAGCCATGAGGAGCACTTGTGTGGGAAACAGGGACCTTTGGTCCAGGCCTCTGTCCTGGACGTGAGGAAGGACAAATCCAGAAAACATAGATGATGTTACTGGAAACAGTCCCTGTTTTCTGGTCTGTTAGGTAAGGGATCTGTAGAAACTTGCTGTTGTCTGGCTAGTCCACCTCACATTTTTAACTTCTGGTATTTGAAAGAAATCAAAAGTAACTATATATAAAATTGTCTAGCTGTCTCTGCTGGAAAAAAACAAAAAAGAAACCAATGGAAAGGGACAACTTTGGCAGTCCTCCAGGAATAGGAACTCTCTTCTTATCCACACAAGACACAGACCACAGAAATCTTGGTTGAAAGCAGCCTCTGGATTTCAGACATCTGCTCTGACTTCCCACCAAAATCCTAAGCTTTACCTTATGGTTTAAGAAGGTAGTGTTGCACTTGTGCTGGTGCTGTACAATCTCCTCGCTTCCAGTTTTCCACCTGACAGCTCCTCTGAGGAGTTCCTCTCTTATTGTCAGGCCCGTCCTGTTTCCATCAGCTTTACAATTTTTCTGGTTGGCTACAGCTAGATCCTCCTTTTATGTATCTCTGGAGTTGGCAGATGGCAATGCCAATCTTCCCTTTGCAGAGGGCGGGTACAACCAAAACAAAATTCAGGGAGGAAGGCAAAATTCATCACTGCACTTGCTTAGTGAGGCATCTGCAACTGGAAAAGGGCTCACACTGGTACAGCATGAAGCCCCTTGGACTAATTTTTTCTTCTTAACTTTACTTTCAGGGTTAAAAAATTTCAGTTAAAGAAAAATAAACAAAAGTGGCCAGCATTGCTCTCACAGACGTGACCAAAGGGGTTTAACCAGTAAAGGAAATAAGGCCGAGAGATTATCTTAAACTTCTTTCCTATTAAAACAATTCATTTCATATATTGCCACAATGCAACAACTTTATCTGAACTTCCTTTCAACCTCTATAAACATGTCCTTAAAATGAAAGCTGTGAATTAATCTTTGAAAAATACTGTCTCTGTGTGACATTGGGCAACACTTTTTGAGTAGTAGTAGCAGTAGAACTTGCTTCAAAATGAAGCATTGCATTATCAGATCAAAGAGACTTCTGTTGAAAAATATGTCTAGTGTGTAAACTAGCTGTAAACTTAATGTAATTTTTTCTGTCTTTTAGTGAGCTTTGTTGCATAAAACTGTGGTTTGGAACTAACACTTACTCTGGGGCAAAGAATCCACTGAAATAGTTTGAAAAAGTCTGTTCAATAAGATAGATAAGTAAAACTATATTTTTTAATCTATGAAGTGAATTGTAAAATCTTCTGCTAGGGAATATCCCTTTATAGTGCTCAGTCTCATCCTTTGGAAGGTGCAATGGTTTCCAGAGAGTGACGAGAAAATAATGAATCGAGAGGCAAAGTGTCTGTTTTAGGCACCCACTCAGCAGAGTGGGAAGAATTGGTGCTGTCATTCAGCAAGAACAGCATTGTTTTGTTGCTGCTGGGATTATCTGCAGGAAGACTCTGTGGGAGACTGTGAAAGAAGTTACAGAAGAGGAAGTTTCATATACACATGACCCCAAAATGAATGAAGAAAAATAAGATTGTGTATCTAGCCTTTTTTTTCTTTTTTTCATTAACAATTAAAGCTCTTAAATTTGGATTCTCATTTGATTCCTGCTACTGTAGCGTGAGCATGGGTAATGAGCATGGGTATACCTGCTGCATTAGCTGGAGAAAAATACTCTGGGGAAACCATAGATGCAACAGAAAATTTAAGACTTGAGACCAAGGGAAGGACTATCAGGCCCCAGACCTTTCCCATGGCTTTTGCTCTCCATCTCTCAGCTTACTGCCCCTGTGTGGCTTCCTTCCCTTTCAAAGCTGTTTCATCACACTCAAAGTAGATTGGGCTTCATGGGGATAAGAAGGGGGTTTATAGATTTTGAAAGTGTTGCCTCATGGTCTGGAGTCTAGTTTCTTATACCACAAATGGGTATCAGTGAATCAGTGTGGGTGAGAAAGCACTTTGGTGTGTTTTGGGTTGGGAATATGGGGCAGACCCAGGGAAGACTTCCTGAGCCACCCAGGTATTTGCAGAAGGGCTGTGCTCCCATGCAGTCACTTGTGTTCCCAGACAGTGAAGGCTTTTGAGTGCCCTCCTTGGTGTGCCATTAGACAACAAGTTGCCAGAGTAAGAGTCACTGTTTTTAAAAGCCTTTCACAAGGAGGCCTCACACCAAAGGCTCAGAGGGGCAAAGGACAACCTTGAGCCTGTGGCAGACATCTGCAAACAGGGATGCTCAGGTGCACACAGGAGGATCAGCAAGCCTGGCCAAACCCTGTGCCAACAGCAAACTCATTTCCAAATGAGGGCTGGGTCCCAGGGCTGACCCCATGCCTCCCACCCCACTCCCCCTTCTCTACCTGTGTGTTCTTCTCTTTCCCGAGGGGATTTCATTTCTTCCTTCCCCTGGCAGCAGCTCCATGGCAGTGTTACTCTGCCAACAGCAGCAAACAGCAAATGCTTTGTACACCTTGAAACAATTTCTTTTGCAGGCCACACCGTGGAACGAATCTGAGCAGCTGAGTTGCTGTCAGTGCAGAGAAGCTGAGCTCCTGCATGCTGCAGGGGCATGGATCTGCCTAAATCCCACTGACCTTAGCAGGAGATGCTAAAATGTCTGTGTAGGGTTTTGGGGAAAGCTGTGAATGGAGAATGGAGACCTAAAGAGTGGGGATTTGGTGGTGAATTCTGAACTTCTGTGGTTTTGTAGTTAAAAAAAAAATAATTTAAAATGCCACGGTGAAAGTTGTTGGGGTTTTTTCTGTTTTATACTTTTTGGGCTTGTGATTTTCCTTTTTTTCTTTCAATTGTATTTATTTTGAGCACATTCTGATTTAGGAAAGACAACTTGTGCCTCAGGAAAGCCAGGTATCCAGAGGAGTAATTAGATATCCTCAGAGTCAGTTTGGAAAATTCAGATGTCTCTGCTGGATGTCACCCCTCACTCAAAGGACAATTTAGTTGGTGAAAGCAGTCTGGACCAACTGCAAGACCCAGTTTTTTCTGTGCACTGAAGATTGCATATGGACCTGAAGAAACATAATTGATAGAATCTAGAAACCAAGTTGTAGTAACCCATGTTTTTTACCTGTGATATTGCACAGGACTGTGGCATGCAGTCATGGTGAGGGAGGAGGAAGAGTCTGCCAGCATGATGGAAAAATCCTACAAATAGTATGAAAACTAAAAGGATAAAGGCATTAGATTGGAACATGAAGATTCAAATCTAAAATACTTGAATATAAGCTATAAAGAACAAGGTAGGGATAATTTCTTCAACACCTAAATGTCTTACATACAATATTTTAGAGTTAAAAGTGCTCTCAAGATATTTGTCCCAAATTGCCCATAGAAGGAAGCACCACAGCCTTGCCTGGCAGCAGCACTGAAATAGTGTTGTTACTGTGCTGTTACACAGCTGCCTTTTGTGTGTCCCCATCAGAACTGATCTCCAAACCTGCCTGCCTGCATGCCTGCCTGCCAGGCATTCCCCCCTGGAAGATGATGGTACCTTCATGCTGGCGCTTACCTGGAGAAGCTCATTCTAATTTTCTGCTTATCTGCCAGAGCAGTGTGATCAGACACGCCATTTGAAAGGTGTATTGGGGTTTCTAAGCCTCATGAAACAAGGCAGAGGTTAACCCAGGCAACCATCAGGCTGTAGCTGAAAATTGGCCTGCCTTCAGAGGATAAAAGAGCAGTGGGAGGGTCTCTTTAGGCAAACACAGCTATCTAATGAATTGCTAAAAAAAACAACAAAAAACCAAAAAAACCTTGATCTTCAGGTTGCAGAAAGAGGGAGCTTTCTGAACTTGGAGAAGGTTGGTAAACAGGAGCTTGACAGCCAAACTTTGGTGCCCCCCACATCGAGGGAATGGGGACTGTATTGCATGGATGCATTCCAGTTGGAGGAGGGCTTTGCTATGCAGAGATGCTCTCAGGTCAGGTGAAGACAGCAGGATTCTTACAAACCAGATAGGTAAGTCACCTCCTCAGAGCTGGATTTCAAATGAAACATGGGCTGGTTCATTATTGCAGGGTGGAACCAGGAATTTTCATGGCTTTGATCAAATTCCTACAAAAGTTATGGTTGCGGAGATGGCTTGCTTTGAAGTTTTGTATTTGAATTTTGAGAGAATCCAAAATGCAAGCTAGAATAGGCTGAAATTTGTTTCAATAAAAATATTTGGGGGAAAAAAATAAATTAAAACCCAAACTATGAACTCTCATGGAAATGAAGGTGTTTCTTAAATACTCTTTCAAGCTTGATGGAAAACGTACATCATGCTTGAAATCATCTTGGTGAAAAGGTGGTAACACTCTAAAAATGAAAAAATTGCAGTATTTTTACTGAGGAACAGACTGAGTTTTACACATTATGTTTTCCCTCTTTTCTTTTCCTAAATTATTTCAATTTCAGCATAAAAAATACAGTACAGACTCTCTTCTGATAATGCAGTGTTGTGAGGAGCAAGGTTGGGAATTTTCTCCCTGTTTTACAGCTTGCAAAAGTCTTGAAAAAGATAAATAGGTTTTCATTTATTCCCTGAACCGTCCTTTGGGAAAATCTTTCAACCTTCCAAACATTTTTTTCTTCCATAAAAACTCTTTTGAGCCAAAATTCTAACTTGATATCAATCTCTAATGCAAATGAAACATAAAATCACTTTGTACAAACACTGGTGATCAGAGCCGGCTGACCTTAGCCCTACTCTGTTCCTTCTAGGGATTACTGTAACTGTGGTTATTGAGGAGGTAGGAGAAATATTTTAATGGAACTCCAGATGTGGTTTGCATCCGTGTGTGTGTGTACATGAAAATATTATATTTATGTGTGAATGTGTATATATAGATAGGTACTATATATATATATATATATATATATATTTGATATATATTTGATTGCATCCTGTGAGATGAAAAGTTTACACATAGCTGAAGAACAGTCGCTATTTTAAGCTGTAAAATATTGGTTTGCTCCACTTTCATCTTGATAGACTTAATGTAACTTTTTTTGCCAAACTGAAGATAAACTTTTTGTCTTGCAGTCTCGTTCCAAAATAGAGAAATTACTTAAGTGCCTCACCCCTAAAAGGAACAGTATGTGATGAAACAGAATATGCCTGAACACATATTTGATTTTGCTGACAAATGTCTTTTGAGTGACTGTACCTCAGCTTCTTTTCCAGTTCTTTATTTTTATGAGTTTTTTTAAATACTGATCTTTCCACAAACTGGTGACACAATGACATTTCAAGATTGGTATTCATCAGAAC